>NC_044032.1:428437530-428743842 GCF_901765095.1 Microcaecilia unicolor
AGCTTTTCTTACTTCTCTTTACTGGCTGCCAATCTCCGTTTTCTAAATTAAAACCAGCAAAAATGGCACCATTACCTTCTCCCACAGCGTGGGGCTGGTTGTGCTTTTAACAACCCACCAGGCTGCAGGGGAAGAAGCAGCAAACTGAAGTGCCATGGCTGCTGGTTTTAAATTAGAAAATTGATATGACAGCTGATGCGGAGAGGAAATAGGGACACTGACCCCTGTCAGAAGATGTCACTGGCGTGAAGAAGAGAGTTGCTGTTGCCTAGGGCTCGAGTCAGGTTGTAGGCATTGGGAGAGAAAAATGAATCCACCTAAATATTGTCTAAAATTTTATATTATGATACAAAACCACTGATATTTTGACTGTAGACTTGGCTTTCAGCACTCTGCTCTGTTTCCTTAGCACCTTAAAAAAAGTGTTGCATGCCATATATTTTAATGTTTGTTCAAAGTGGTTTAGAAAAAAAAATCTATTGACTAGTAAAGCAGTATGTAAAATCTTATAGCGAAGAAATGAAATTATTACTCTCTAAAAACAGCTGAAAAATAAACACCTTAGGACTTAGGATCAGAAGCCCTACATATAATTCAGTCATGAATGGCAATTTTCTGACTTCACCTGTGGGTTTCGGGTTTGTTCAAAGTGGTTTAGAAAAAAAAATCTATTGACTAGTAAAGCAGTATGTAAAATCTTATAGCAAAGAAATGAAATTATTACTCTCTAAAAACAGCTGAAAAATAAACACCTTAGGACTTAGGATCAGAAGCCCTACATATAATTCAGTCATGAATGACAATTTTCTGACTTCACCTGTGGGTTTCAGGTAGCCACCAGCTTGTAAGCACACTTTGAAAGGGAAAACTCCCTGTTCAGTTTCACTTTGAAAATCTTTGGCCCAGCAGGGACCATGGGTTTTAAAGTGCCTGCAGAGGCTGTACATAGAAATATTCTACACATATGCCCCTGCATTCTATATATGACACTTAAAATTGTGTGCGCAAATTTCGGTGTGTGCCTAATTTGTGCGCACAATTTGATTAATGAGCCAATTAGTGCCAATAATTTGGCACTGATTGGCAACAATTAGAAAGTATGTGCAGATCTGAAAAGTGTGCGGCCATGGGAGGGGCATGTGGGTGGGTCTTGGGCGTTCCAAGAATTTGTTACAGTATACGGCAGATCCGTGCCTAATTTAGGCATGAGGATTTACACCAGGTTTCAGTTGGAGTAAATTCTCAGGCGAGGATCCTGGCGCTAAGTGCTATTCTATAAACAGTGCCCAACTCAGAGCACCGATTATAGAATAGCGCTCATTTTTTTCAGCACCATATATAGAATTTGGTCATGATGCTGGGCCAGCCACCTCATCACCTGCTTTTGCTGCACTGAAGAAGGCAGTTTGAAAGGATGCTTTCTCTGTAGTTAAACAATAAACTACTGTTTACTCATGGAGAATCCCTTTCACATTGCTCCCTACCTGGCTGCCAAATCTGCTGAATCTTGCCAATCTGCTAGGCTTTTCTTCAGCCCTAGCTTCGTATTGTACCACACAGGCCATTATTAAAGCAGCGTTATTCATATTTTGGACATCTGAAAACCAACATTTAGACATCCATATTGTATGGATATTGAAATCTCAATTTTATAAAGCCAGGATAGGGACATCTAGTACTGCAATATGGCCTTATAGCAAAGGGGCATGGTCTGGGTGTGTTTTTGGACAGGACTAAGGAGGGGCCAAAATATGGACGTCCAACTCCGATTTCAGAAGGGGAAAGGACAGCTATGTCCAAAAAGATGGAAGCTGCTATTTAGACCTGGTACTTGGCATGTTCAGGTTACAGAAAGGTGCTCTGACTGAGCAGCTGCCCACTGGAGGGATTAAGGCAACTCACCTCCAGTGATTGTTGTCACCCTCCCTCCCCTTAATATGAAACTAGCAGGGGATACCTGTGTTCCAGAGTTGCGTGCTCATATAGGAGAAGGTTGATGTGTGCATTAATTTATATTTTAGGCCTTTGCAGTGGGGGAAATGAAGGTTAAGGAATGTGCGAGATGATCTTTTAGCATGCCTGGGTGGTAGGTCTATCAGGTCTGACATGTAGGCCGGGGCCTCACCATGGATGATTTTATGTACTAGGGTACATACCTTGAACGTGATGCGTTCTTTGAGTGGTAACCAGTGCAGCTTCTCTCGTAGGGGTTTTGCACTTTCGTATTTTGACTTTCCAAATATGAGTCTGGCTGCTGTAACCCTAGTACATAAAATCATCCATGGCGAGGCCCCGGCCTACATGTCAGACCTGATAGACCTACCACCCAGGAATGCTAAAAGATCATCTCGCACATTCCTTAACCTTCATTTCCCCCACTGCAAAGGCCTAAAATATAAATGCACGCATCAACCTTCTCCTATATGAGCACGCAACTCTGGAACGCATTGCCACGCAACCTAAAAGCGACCTATGAACTGACCAATTTCCGCAAACTACTAAAGACCCATCTCTTCGACAAGATCTACCACAAAGATCAAAACATGTGAAGCTCCCACATCTATCCAGAAATGTTAAGAATGCCTTTTGTTATATCACTATCATGTATTCCATTACCATATAACCCAAAATTCTTCTGTAACACCAAATGTCTATTCTCCTCTCATTTCCACTATCCATGATGTATTGTAAGCCACATTGAGCCTGCAGAGAGGTGGGATAAAGTGGGATACAAATGCAATAAATAAATAAATAAATATTTGACAGCTTCAGGAACTATGGACACTAATGGTAGTAAAAGTTTTTTTTAATTAATGCATATTAGTATAAAGACCTATAAATCTCTATTCTGTACACAAAATCAGAACAAATAAATGAATTGTGAAGAATATGTTAAACTTGTATTTTGTTACAAATATATATTTTACATGTTTAATTATGTCAGTAATTCATTAATGGCTAAATTCATCAATGTTCTTATGGCTCTTGGATCCACTCTAACATTGACGTCATCAAAAATGCCCCTCCACGTAACTTTGTAAGTCTATGTGCTTTAAAAAAAAAATTGAAACCTATAGGATGCAAGTCAAAGTTGAGTTCAAGGCTCAGATGGGATTTAAACACTTCAGGAACAAACTAAGGGGCCCTTTTACAGAGTGGCGGTAAGCCCAATGCGGGCTTACCACTCGCTAGAGAATGACATAAGGATAAAATTTGTCCCTGTCCCCGTGGGTTCTGTCCTCATCCCTGCCCCATCCCTGCAGGTTCTGGCCCCATCCCCATGGGTTCTGTTCTCATCTGCAGAAGCCTCAAACACTTATAAGTTTATATTTAAATCTTTTTATTAAAGTATAAAAAGAAACATTATGCTGTGCAATTGTTGTGTAGAAATTACAAATAGAAAACAATAACAATGAGCAACTATAATAAACCCTCCCATCACCACCACCTTCTACCCTTCCAACCCCAACAATAGCTGACTTCTACTACCCCAAGGAATCCTAATTCACCCTGTTAAAATGTCCAGGGGTACAAAATACAACCCACCTGTTCTGTGTGCCCTAGAGGGAATAAATATGCCCTATGAAGCACTGTTGTTATTTTTTAATCTGTGGATGAATAAGAAGTCAACAACAATCTCAGGATTCAGTCTAGCTCTCCTGTCTTCCACAGTCCTTCCTGCAATAGAATATGCCTTTTTAGAAGATGTGCTGGTAGCAGGATGTATAGGATCCTCCATGCAAATTTTGCAAGCTGTGGCCAGCATGTTTACTTGTTTTCACAAAAAATAAAAATATTGTTGTATGCATTAATCAAACATAATAACAGTCCAGTTGATTAACAGGCTTCAAAATAGAAAGTGACATGGGGAAAAAGTTTGTCACTGTCCCCATGGGAGCTGTCCCTGCCCCATCCCTGGGGGCTCTGTCCCTATCCCTGTGGTTACCACAGATCCCCGTGTCCCCGTCCCCATGCCATTCTCTACTGCTCGCTTTTGTAGGACTACTGCAGGACTAATGTGGCCGCTGGTGGTAGTCCTGCCCCAAGCGCACGCCATTTCTGGGGGAAAAAGAAATCCCCCCGGAAATGGCTTGCACAGGGAATCCAGCGGTAATGCTGGTTACCGCTGGGTTAACATGGGATCCCTTATCGCCACCTCAATGGGTAAGGGCTCCCTACCGCATGGCCACACAGCAAGAGTATCTCCCCTTGTGGCCATTTTTTGGGGGGGACTTTTACCGGCTGCAGGAAAAACTGCTCCTGCTGCTAGCACAAGGCCCTTTTTCCCCGCAGCTTGGTAAAATTACCCCTAAGTGGCCCTTCTAATAAAATGAGGTAAAATTTGCAGTTACCACAGCTTAATGCAGGATGTTACTACACAGTAACTGCTAATTGTATGCAGCACTTTTTCCCATACCTATATAGTAGGTATTTTTCCGTCCTTTGAATGGTCACAATTAAAAAAAAAAAATTCACAAACAGCTGAAGTGGAATTAGAACCTGGTTCTCAGTGTGCTGCACTAACCATTAGGCTTACTCCTCAACTACACAGATGTCTGGTACTTTCATCCTTACATTGTCTTCATGTTAGGGTAGGAAAATGAAGATGAATTTGGTTTGCTGACTAAATATGTGTAGATATATATCCCATGGATACTCCTTATGGATATCTCAAGAAGAGAGAAACTGATGATCAAAGCCCTTTGTATGCTTACTCTGTGTACCTTTATGTCCAGGGTTACATTAAAAATACCAATTTAATTCTCTTATAGGTAAGCCAGTGGACCAAACTCTGTGAGATCAGTATCCCCTTGGCTGTTGAGAGCTTTCTTCAAGATCCTACTACTATTCCACTGGAAATACTACAGCTTGAGAAGAAGATGGGAGAACCAGTCAGGGTGCACAATGATGACAAAATCCGCCGGCAGAAACTGCAACAGCAAATGAAGATGGATAAAAGGTCTGCTGAAGCCACTACAGAAAACAAGGGGGCACAAGTAGAAACCAAGGAATCTATGTCTGCTAGTTTAGAACTGAGAGCTGCCCTGTCCAAATTAACTGTGGAGGAAGTGGCAAAGGAGACCAATAGAGAACCTGCTTACATCAGGAAGACAAAAACTTCAGACCTCCCTCCTTTGGAGCACGTGTTTGCTGAAGGGCTGTATTTTACTCTCACAGATATCGTCCTTCTGCCCTGCATTCATCAATTCTTGGTAAGACAAATGGCATCTGGAACTAATTAAAGACTTAAATATATAGTAGAATTGGAAAAATGATTTAACTAGTAAATTAAAATATTATATCATCTGTAACTGATTTAAAAGTATCCCCCCAAATTCTGAAAACTTGTGTGCCCAATGTTATGCTTAGTGTGCATATTTGCAGGTGCAAATTACAGAATAACATCAGTTGCACTCATAACTTTATCTAATCTAATGTGGAACTTGTTTACCGCACAAATCCCAACTGGTAGTTCTAGGTGGCAAACAACATAAGAACCCCTACCAAAAAAACATATGGGGAATTAGATCAATCACAATACATTAGCTAAAGAACAAAAATTAATGGAATTACTTCAAATTAAAACTCTCAGGTCTTATCAAATAAAAGATTTTTCGGTTTCCTTCAAAACTGAAGATAATTCGATTCAGTTCTGATTAGATTGTGGAAAGAAAACATTAGCTCTAACTGACGCTTATATTGTAAACCTTTAACAATAGGATTCCTTAGTAAAAATGTATTTTTTTGTTACATCTGTACCCTGCGCTTTCCCACTCATAACAGGCTCAATGCGGCTTACATATTGTATACAGGTACTTATGTGTACCTGGGGCAGTGGAGGGTTAAGTGACTTGCCCAGAGTCACAAGGAGTTGCCTGTGCCTGAAGTGGGAATCAAACTCAGTTCTTCAGTTCCCCAGGACCAAAGTCCACCACCCTAACCACTAGGCCTCTCTTCCACTCCATTAAATACCCAAGAAGAAAAAAAAAATGAATGAGACAAAAGTTGGATTAAGAGATATGGTAAATTAATATGTAATATATAAGAAGATAAGAATATCCATGCTTTGTCAGACCAGCGGTCCATATAGCCCAGTATCCTGTTTCCAATAGGAATCTGGCAGAAACCCAAACAGTAGCAACATTCCGTGCTACCAATCCCAGGGTAAGCAGTTGCTTCCCCATGTCTTCTCAATAACAGACTATGGACTTTTCCCCCAGGAACTTGTCCAAACCGTTTTTTTAAACCCAGATTTGCTAACTGCTGTTACCATATCCTTCAACAACAAGTTCCAGAGCTTAACTATTCATTGAGTGAAAAAATATTTCCTCGTATTTCTTTTAAAAGTATTTCCATGTAACTTCATTGAGTGTCTCCTAATCTTGAAAGAGTACAAAATCTATTCACTTATACTCATTCTCCACCACTTACGATTTTGTACACCTCACTCATATCCCCCCTTAGCAGTCTCTTTTCCAAGTTGAAGAGCCTTAATGTCTTTAGCCTTTCCTCATATGAGTGGCGTTCTATCCCCTTTATCATTTTGGTTGCTCTTTCAACCTTTTCTAATTCCGCTATATCTTTTTTGAGATACGATGTCCAGAACTGAACACAATACTGAAGGTGAAATTGCACCATGGAGTGATGTAGAGGCACTATAGTATTCTTGAACTTGTTTGTCATACCTTTCCTAATAATTCCTAGCATCCTGTTCACTTTTTTGGCCCCCACTAATGCACACTGGGGAGATTATTTCAGCGTATTATCTATCATGATAGCTAGATTTGTCTTGGGTGCTGACTCCCAAGGTGGACTTGAGCATCAGGTAAGTATGATTCGGATTATCTTCCCAATGTGCATGACTTTGCATTTGGCCACATTAAATCTCCTCTACCTTTTGTATGCCCAATCTTCCAATTTCCTATGGTCTTCCTGCAATTTTTCACAATCTGCATGTGTTTTAACAACTTTGAATAGTTTTGTGTCATCTGCAAATTTAATTACCTCGCTTGTCATTCCGATTTCCAGATTATTTATAAATATGTTAAATAGCACTAGTCCTAGCACAGACCCCTGCTGCACTCCACTATTCACCCTCTTCTATTGAGAATAATGGTCATTTAACCCTACCCTCTGTTTTCTGTCCAATAATGAATTCCTAATCCACAACAGAACATTTCCTCCTATTCCATGAGTCTCTCATGAGAAAGTTTGTCAAAAGCTTTCTGAAAATCTAGATATACTACATCAACCAGCTCTCCTTTATCGACATATTTATCCATTCCTTCAAAGAAATAAAGCAAATTGGTGAGGCAAGACATCCCATGGCTGAAACCATGCTGACTCTGTGCAATTAAACCATGTTTATCTATGTGTTCTGTAATTTTATTTTTTAAAGTAGTTTCCACTATTTTGTCCGACTCTGAAGTCAAGTTTACCAGTCTGTAATTCCCCAGATTACCCCTGGAACCCTTTAAAAAAAATTGGCATTACATTGGTCACTGTCCAGTCTTCAGGTGCTATGGACGATTTTAATGATAGGTTACAGATCACGAATGACAGATCAGAAATGTCATATTTGAGTTCTTCCAGTATCCTAGGGTGCGTACCATCTAGGCCAGATGATTTACTACTCTTTTATTTGTCGATTTGGCTCAGTACGTCTTCAAGGTCACCAAGATTTCTTTCATTTCCTCCACATCATCATCCTTGAAAACTATTTGTAGTACAGGTAGATCTCTTACATTTTCTTCCAGAAAGATCAAACCAAAGAATTAATTCTGTCTGTCCACTATAGCCTTGTCCTCCCTGAGTGCCCATTTTGCTCCTTCATCATCTAACGGTCCCATGGATTTTGTCACAGACTTTCTGCTTCTGATGCACCTGAAAAAGTTGTTAATGTGAGTTTTTGCCTCTGCAGCAAGTTTCTCTTCATGTTTTCTTTTAGCCTTCTTTATCAGTGTTTTGCATCTAACTTGCTGTTGCTTCTGCTACTTCTTATTTTCTTCATTTAGGTCCTTTTTCCATTCTTTGAAAGATGTTTTTTTGACCCTAATATCCTCTTTCACTTCACGCTTTAACCATGCTGGCTGTCATTTGCTCTGCTTTCCACCTTTGCAGCCAATTCATTTAGCTTCTTTTTAACCATTTTACTCATTTTATCATAGTCACTCTTTTGATAAATAAATGCTGCTGTAGTAGGTTTTCTTTGTGACTTCACTCCAGATATTAGCTCAAATTTTATCATGTTATGATCACTGTTTCCCAGTGGACCCAACACGATACCTCTCGTACTATGCCCTGCATTCCACTAAAATAGTTCCCCTTCTTGTTAGTTCCTGGACCAGTTGCTCCAAGGAGCAGACATATATTACGTCTAGGAATTTTACCTCCCTAGCGCTCCTTGATGTAACATTTATCCAGTCAATATCGGGGTAATTGAAATCACCCATTATTATACTGTTGCCCAATTTGCCAGCTTTCCTAATTTCTCTAAACATTTTTTCATCTGTTTATTCGTTCTGTCCTGGCAGGCAGTATTACAGCTCTACCTCAGTGTTTCCTAGGTCCAGTCCTGGAGTATCTCTTACCAGTCAGGTTTTCAGGATATCCCCAATGAATATGCATGAACTTGATTTGCATATACTGCCACCATTATATGCCAATCTCTTTCACGTATGTTCATTGTGGATATCCTGAAAACCTGGTTGACAAGGAGGCATATTTTCAAAGCACTTAGCCTCCCAAAGTTCCATAGAAACCTATGGAACTTAGCCTCCCAAAGTGCTTTGAAAATATGCCTCAAGGGGTACTACTCTACCAGAATACTCCTTCCCTTCACACATGGAATTTCTATTCATATGGATTCCATGCTGCTATCTGTTTCATGTAGAATATTTATTTTGTTTGACTCAATTCCCTGTTTAACACATAGCGCAACCCCGCCCCTCCAATTAGATCCACTCTATTATTACAATATAATTTGTACCCTGTTAATAAAGTGTCCCATTCATTGTCCTCCTTCCACCAGCTCTCTGAGATGCCTGTTATATTGCATCCCCTGGTAGGCAGACCCTGGTTACAGGATTACTTCTGACTTCACCAGAGTGATACTCTCCTTTTAGGGGAGACTTCCGTCCTCCAGGGCAGCACAGGACCTGCCAGACTGGAAATGGGACTTCTGTACATCTTCCCTCTAGATCTTCTCTCTGTACATCTCTGTCTCTTTCAGCTTCTTCAAGTCTGCTGAAGACTGAAGTAGGCTCTGCTGTGCCTTCTAGAGGCTATCTGTTAATGCTTAAGGCTGTGACAGAAAGTTTAAGCATAAAACTATGGGGAAAAGGGTTTTACACTATGGAAACTAGTTAATAAAACTTGCTTTTTAAAAATCAAAGTGGCTTTATTAATAAACCTACAATTCCTCTTTTATCCCCAATCTTTAAATCACCAAAGTACAGAGCAGAATAATGTTGATTTACTCAGAGAAATGTCCTCTTCTATGATAACAGTACTTGCAGTTTTGCAAATACTTTGAAATTTTAAGGAAAGCCTATGAAGTCTACAAAGATACCCAGAAATGCTACCATATTTCTTGATCTGGAAAATCTGTCAAACTGCTGTATTTTGTATCAGCTGGATTGTCCTTAAGAGCATAGAATTTAATCCTATATACAACCAATTGCAGTAATCCAATGGGACAAAACCAACATTTGTACCAATAGGGTGAATTGATTGATGCTCATGGAAGTAAGACCTTATTAGATGTAATTGTCTTAATCGAAAAATAGTTTTTTTCCATATGTTAGACTCTTCTTTTTAAAAAGTGAGAGGAATCCAAGGCAACACCAAGAACCTTTGAGCTGTCATCAACATGTAATATAATTGATGTTAACTAGCGATAATTGGCTCTGAGTAGTGTTAATTGGTATCAGTTAGCCGTTATGCACTCAACTGACCTTAGTCAATATTCTTTATCATGTGCATGGAAAATCCATAGTGTGCAACTACAAGGAGGGGGGTGGACTGGGGAGAGGGCCATGGGTGGGTCAGGTCGTGCACAGGACTTGCACGCAGTGGAGATGGCGAGGCTTGTGAAAAACTGAAGGAAAGGTGGATGGTACAAAGTACAGGCAGATCCTGTAGGAAAATCTTTTGCAGACTGCCATAGATTTGACCTTTTGGCAAGAGCAGACTCTGCTTTATGTGGATTTGATATCTGCCTAGGGTGGCTGAATTTGGGGAAAGGGTAGCGATATGGTTCTGGCTTAGGAGAGAGTGTCCGCTTTCTTTCTTTTCCCCTGTCAGGCTCTCCTGGGCCCAGAGCTATAAGAAGACTGACCCACAGGCCCACACTCAAGCACTGTTGTGCCTGGCCCTTCCTTCAACAGGAAGTTTATGTCAAGA
Source organism: Microcaecilia unicolor (assembly GCF_901765095.1). Classification (NCBI taxonomy): domain Eukaryota; kingdom Metazoa; phylum Chordata; class Amphibia; order Gymnophiona; family Siphonopidae; genus Microcaecilia; species Microcaecilia unicolor. The sequence goes on from NC_044032.1 coordinate 428,447,935, forward strand.
GGAGGAGGACATGGCAGCATTTCAATGTGGGCCTGTGCTTAAGGACCCTGTGCAGTGCTCAGGCTTACAGCTTTGAGCTTGGGAAGAGATAGGGTGTGGTGGTGGCAACGGCAGAAGGCCCAGAATGGAAGAATAGTGGAAAAGCTACTACTACTACTACTTAACATTTCTAGAGCGCTACTAGGGTTACGCAGCGCTGTACAATTTAACAAAGAGAGACAGTCTCTGCTCAAAGAGCTTACAATCTAATAGACAAGTGAACAGTCGGATAGGGAAGGGGAGATGACATACTGGGAGGAAGGAGGAGGTTAGAGTGGAAGAGGAAATGCAGGCCACTTGATGGGGGAAGAGAGGGAAAAGGGAGATGCCGACTGAATGGGGGGAGGGGAAGAAGAGGACAAAGAATAATGAGATACTGGCCACCTGGGGAGGGTATAGAAGGAAAGGAGAGATGCTAGCCACCTTGGGGGAGGTGACAGGGGTGGGTGGGAAAGCAGATCTTGGCCACCTGTGGGGTTTGTGAAAGAAGGAGCAGATGCTGGCCACCAGAGAGTGTAGGAAGGGAAAGGAGAGATACTAGACTACAGGAAAGATGGAAGGGGGGTGCTGTACAGTGAGAGAGGAGAGAAGGGCATTGAGCCACCCATTTGAGGGGGGGATACAAAATTGAAAGTTTACCTAGGGTATCAGATACCTACGAGCTAATCCTGTATTCAGCAGGACAATGATCTTAAGCACAAGGAGAAAGCAACACTAGAATGGTAGGCACATTTCCTAAATGACTCATTGTGGTTTGATTAGCTGGAAAAGTGGCATATAAATAAATATACAGCAATAGGGCTTTCACCAAGTATTGCTTCAAGGGATGTGAAGGCTTATACAATCAAAACGTTATACTTTCTTGTTCTTAATTAATTTTGAATATCTCTATAATTGGTCCTTTCCATTGGAAGTGTAGAGTATGTTGTATAGAATAGATAAGTAAAACAAACTTGTACATTTTTCATATTTTGTTGTCTAAAGAATACATTCAAAACGCATTAAAGTAGAAGAGTGTGAAGACTTTCAGAAAGCATCGTATATCCCTTACTGGAATCCAGTATGTTCTTTAGTGGAACTCCATAGGTGAAGTACCATCCCAGGGATGCTTCTTGTGGCTATTCTTGCCATCTACCAATGGATAGCACTGTTGCACTGTATAAATATTGATTGAAGGTCACCTGTCAGCAAAATCCTTTCAGTGTTTCAGTGTTATTGCATATGGATGGTGTGTCCAGTTGCAGTGTTTCCCCAGTGCAACTGGGCATATCAGGTAAGGTTTAATTTCCCCTTAAGTTGAATTTTATTGTATTTGGCTTGTAACAACTAATCAATCAGAGAGAACAAAAATAGCCAATTCTAAATAGCATAGGACCCGATTAGTAATTCCAGTAGACACAAAAGAGGGGAAAATATAGTAACTAGCCCCATGGTTAGAACTCCTGCTATTCGCCAGTTGGACCATAGAACAATTTATACGGCTTCCTGAAATATTCATTTGTGTTTAAAAGAACCAGGATAATAATGCTAATATAGAGAGCTAACAATGCTTTAACATATATAAGCCAGCACCAGACGCAGTGCATTTGCAACCATATGGCAGTCTCTTGGTTTCTGTCAGATTCTGTCTTGGTCAATGGGAGATAACTCTTATCAATAGAACTTTGTGGTATTTTCTCAACATACTATTACGCAACCTAAGTTAGATGGGTTTAAGACCATTGTTATGGTTTATGTACGTTTACGTACTTTCACGAAATGCCTAGCCACCTGCCTGAGGTTATCCTACAGCCACTTAGAGGGTCTATCCCCAGCACAGCTCAGGTCTACCTGCACCTGCCACTTATGCGCTACACTAGCACCCTCCTTCCACCGACTGGGTCACGACTGCCTCTGGACGAATCTCCCGCTATCAAATTACCCCCCCCCCCCCTGTGATTTCTAGGTTATTGGGGCCGCACTCCCAATGGTCCCACAGTCCCACAAAGTACTCACAGATCCAACACACAAACCACCAGGATTCTTTATCAGTCTAGACAGAGAGTCAATAAACTAAATTTTGTATATTGTCTTAAAAATTGAATAGTGGAACAAGGTGCAATCAGCAAACAACAGGTAACTGAAATATGGATCAATTATAACACTAACTAAACACCTGGGAAGATCAGGACATATATCTGCTCTCAAGTTATGATGTGTTTACAGGACCTTAGCAAAGAGATTTGTCTCTCTTTTCTTCTTGGCTAAGACTTGAGCAAAAGCCCCAGTACACTTCAAATGAAAATGAGCTCCTGGGCCAATCAGAGCCCAGAACAACAACATTTCAAAAATATACTGCTTCTTGCTTACTGTTTGCGTGCTAAAACTAAAGAAAAGAACATTAATTTTTATGTAACAGCAAAGAAACACCACATGCTGGCCAAATAGGAGAAATACACTTCAGGACATAATGCAGGAAAATATCCAATACATTTTACAGGCTTAAAACACACTGTTTCTTCACACCTACTTCTGATTTCCTATTCATTCTGGGCTACTGTGCACTGTCTTGGGTGGATCTCTCTTAAAGGTATTTAATAAATCCTAATGAATAAACAAATATATCAAAATCCTGTTGCGTTCTGCCTAGGGTTACCATATGTCCGGATTTCCCCAGACATGTCCTCTTTTTGAGGACATGTCTGGGGCATCCGGCGGGTTTTGCCCGCCCACCTGTTTGTCTGGATTTCTGGACAAACGGGCAGGCAGGCGAGCGGCGCCGTGGGTCTCCCCTCCCCTTACTTACTATCTGCCCTGGTGGTCTAGTGACCTCTTTGGGGCAGGAAAGAGCCCCACCTTGCCCTGGCTGCATCCTTCTCAGTCTCGGCTCGGGATTCAAAATGGCCGCCGAGTTGAAGCGGCCTCGCAAAACGTCAACTCTCGGCGGCCATTTTGAATCCCGATCTGAGACCGAGAAGGATGCAGGGCAAGGCAGCAATCCGGGCAGAAAAGAGGGGGGCTCTTTCCTGCACCGAAGAGGTCACTAGACCACCATGGCAGTAGATAGTAAGTAAGGGGAGGGGAATATGTGACAAGAGGGGAGAGGAGGGGAGGGGAGGTGACGGGGGGGGGGCAGGAGAGGGGAATATGTGACAGGGGGCGGGGTGAGAGTGAGAAAGGGAGAGGATCCGAAAGGGACGTGGTGTGGGTGGAGCAGGGGCGTGGTGTGGGCGGGGCAGGGGGCGTGACATGTCCTCCTTTTCAGAGGACAAAATATGGTAACCCTAGTTCTGCCATCGACCTGGGACTGGCAAGAAGATTCACCTTTCAGCAGGACAATGATCTTATAGCATAAAATAATAATCCACAGATCAACAGTCAGAAAAGAAATGGATACATATATTTGTGCACTATACACAACGTGCAGCTAAATGCCCCGTTTTACAAAGCCGCGCAGCAATGCCAACACAGCCCATTCAAAGTGAATGGACTGTGTCTGCATTACTGCACTGGCAGCCACTAGCGCAGCTTTGTAAAAGAAAGCTTGTATCTAGATTTTCAGAAAGCTTTTTACAAAGTTCCTCATGAGTGTAGGCATACATTTACACCTTTGGAGGAGCTATGTATTTGTGTGTGACACATTTGTGTGGTTGGAAAATAGTTCTAGTTGCCTGTTTTAAAAAAGCACACAGGTGTCTTATTTCTCAATAGATTTACCCCCTCTCCTTCTAATTCTATAACAGGACGGCTTTGCAACCTTAAGTTTATAGAATGCTGGCACTTGTGCGGGTGAATATACACTTATGCACGTAAGTACTAGCAGAACATTTAGTGGTATTCTATAATGTATATGCGCAAACGCCTTAGTACATAAAGGCATGAGGATATTCACTGAGGAGGAGCATGGGCAGGGCATAGGTGGGGCTGACATTTACATGTGTACTATAAGTTACATGCTGAACTGCTGCATTTAGCTATGCCCATTTACACCTGCTGTAGACTTGGTGTTATATGGGTGCATCTAAATGTAGGTACATTGATGCCGACTTACTCCAGTATTATATAAGTTTTCTTATAGAATAGGCTCACTGTGCACATTAGTTGGGTACATAAATTGTGGCTCTAAGTTATAGAATTGTCCCCTATACTTTTAAATACTAGACTTTGTTTTCTGTGTGTGAAGAAATGGGTTTATTTGAAAATTTCCTATCCTCTCTGTGGGTAAAAATATGGCCTGATGATAATTTGAGTATGTGTGGCTATAATGGCCTACTGTATTGCTTTTACTATAGTTGCTTTTTGCCAGTCTACCCCCTACCTTTCTCCTCCCACATACTAGTCTGCCTATGGTTAAGCTGGCCCTGTGGGGATGCTGTACCTTTCCCCAGCTGCCTCTGAACGGAGCTCATGCTCAGTTGTGTGGCATGGTAAGAGGGAGAATTGCCTCTCCCCCAACAGATATCAGGAGGGTAGGGTGGAACATTTTCTCTTGCAGATTTTGGAGAAGGAGGGAGAAAAAGCTTGCTTAGAGGAAATGAGAAAACATAGGGGGGAACAGGATGAATATATGAAGGAGAAAACGTGGCAAAGAATGGTAGTGCTGAAGAAATAAAGAAGAGCTAGAGCATGCTGTAGAATAGGGGATTGGTGGAAAAAGAGAGTGAGAGACAACTGGAGGAAGAGGGGGAAAAGAGGGAAATTACCAGAAAAAGGGTAGCAGAGAGAGAGAACAGGAAGGAAGTGGGAAAGATGAAAGCACAGGGAACAGGAAGAGAAATCACGGAAGAAAGAGAATAAAACAGAACAGCTAGGGATACTTCCACATAGAACTGAATGTTATTTATTATACTGCTAAGTATCTTTTTTGTGTGTTTTGTGTTATGTTTGAAGGTTTTCGTCAGCAAGAAATGTGAAGAAAGCCTGGTATATTTACCACTGTTATCCTGCTGGTACCGACGTATTCAGGCAGTACCTGGAGTGAAGAAAGCTGCTGCCAAATGTGGCATACAATTTATACCTCTTCCTGATACATTATTTTCAAAAGATGGAAAACCAGTGAATTCTATCACAGTTCCTGAAGAAAAGAAAGACCAGATGGATAGTCAGTTTTTAGGTGGACCGAGACCAACCATGAAAAAGTTAATGGTATGTAACCCCTGGCCTCATATGATATCCTATGCTTACAGGAGGTAGGTCAGAAGATACATTCAGATATATAAGGAGTATGAATATACAGGAACAATTCCCTCCCCCTTTACCTGAAAAAACAGGGTTCTGCGATACTGATCCACTAGAGCAAGACAGAAGGTATAACCGGCTGCTTGGAAGATTTCTCTGTCAGTTTCACACAAAAGTTAACTAGAGAGGCAAGGATATAATTCATAACAGTAACTTTACCAAAGACAACTGGATTTAACAAGAAAAAAACAGGAATAACAAGGTAAAAGGGCATTTATACAAGGAAAAGAACCGGTATATAATAAAGATATATAGTTCCTCCTTTTAAATAGCAAATATTACTGTAGGGCTTGGGATTGCAATCAGTTAGTTGTCAGACTGCTATTAGGTGAATTTTCGAAAGAGAAGGGTGCCCATCTCTCAAGGTCGCCCAAATCGGCATAATCGAAAGCTGATTTTGGGCGTCCTCAACTGCTTTCCGTTGCGGGGACGACCAAAATTCACAGGGGGGGGGGGTGTCGATCCGTACCGAAGGCGGGACTGGGGCGTGATTAAGAGATGGGCGTCCTCAGCCGATAATAGAAAAAAGAAGGGCGTCCCTGACGAATACTTGGCTGACTTTACTTGGTCCATTTTTTTTCACTACCAATCATCAAAAAGGTGCCCGAACTGACCAGATGACCACTGGAGGGAATCGGGGATCACCTCCCCTTACTCCCTCAGTGGTCACTAACCCCCTCCCACCCTAAAAAAAAATCTTTAAAAATACTTTTTTGCCAGCCTCAAATGCCTTACTCAGGTCCATCGCAGCAGTATGCAGGTACCTGGAGCAGTTGTAGTGGGTGCAGTGTACTTCAGGCAGGCGGACCCAGGCCCATCCCCCCCTACCTGTTACACTTGGGTTTTGGAGGGCTCACATTTACCACTACACCAGAAACCCACTGTATCCAAATGTAGGTGCCCCCCTTCATCCCTAAGGGCTATGGTAGTGGTGTACAGTTGTGGGTTTGGGGGGCTCAGCACCGAAGGTAAGGGAGCTATGCACCTGGGAGGAATTTATGAAGTCCACTGCAGTGCCCCCTAGGGTGCCTGGTTGGTGTCCTGGCATGTCAGGGGGACCAGTGCACTACGAATGCTGGCTCCTCCCACGACCAGAGGGCTTGGATTTGGTCATTTTTGAGATGGGCGTCCTCTGTTTCCATTATTGCCGAAAACCGGGGATGACCATCTCAAAAACGACCTAAGGACGACCATCTCTAAGGTCGACCAAAATTTGCTGATTTGGGCGTCCCTGACTGTATTATCGAAACAAAAGGTGGATGCCCATCTTGTTTCGATAATACGGGTTGCCCCGCTCCTTTACGGGGCCGTCCTGTGAGGACGCCTTCATGAAAACTTGGGCACCCCCGTTCAATTATGCCCCTCTATGTCTGACAAAGAATGTATTAACTAATATAAGTTCAGTTCAATAATGATATAGCAAGGTGTTGAGGCCCAGTCGGAGCTCTTATTACTTTCAGATAGGATTCCAAACGGATAATACAATAACCCTGTATTATTGTTGGGATAGTATGTCACCTCTGTGTTTAAATTTAGAGGGAGAAAATACTTTTTTCCTTTCTTTTGGAGTAGTACAATTCTGTTTTGTTTTTTTCAAACAAGTTTGACAGTTTTTCCTGTCAAGTGAACACAAAAGAGTAAACAAATCCTTCCATGAACAATCCTCAGGCAAGCAGAGAGTGGAAGGCACCAGGATACAGTTCAGGGTGGTCAAAGGCTCAACTTATTCATGAATTCCAGGAGACATATGTAGAACCACTTTCCAATGCAGAATGCACTTGGCAGAAGAACCCAGCGTTTTCTCTCCTTTTACAGTAGAGGACGCCGTTGGCTTTCTACTGATTTTGTTTACTACTTTCATATTGCAGTGAGGCTTATCTGTTATTCGTACTTCTGGCAAACTATATTGTGATCACAAGAACCGCTGTCCATCAGGACTTTTAGTTGGTAGCACTGTCTACAAGACCCCTGATGAAGGCACTACATGCCGAAACAAGGCCCGTGTTGGATTCTTCTGCCAAGCGCATCCTGTATACTGTATTGTTAAGTGGTTCTGTATATGTCTCCTGAAATTCATGAACACATTGAGCCTTTGACCAGCCTTGAACTTTGTTTTGGTGCCTTCCACTCTCTTTGCTTGCCTGAGTTTTTCCTTTCATCCACTGTCTGTGAGAGGCACATGTAGCTAAAGTATCCTGTGGCTGTGTGTGTTTCCTTTTGGGCTTGTGAAGTCTAAATTATTTGTTGTGATTGCTCTGATATTCTGTGAGTTCCTAAAGCTGATTCTCCTCTCTCCAGCTTGCAAACCTGCACCACTCCAAACCGTCTCTCTGAAAACTCATGACCGTTCCTTTAGGCTGAAAATCTGAGTCCTTCAAAGTAGCCAATAGGAGTTCTCTGCTTTTTGCAGTGGGAGGAGTCTCTGTTGCTATTTAATGTGGGACCTGCTTGCTTCAATTCCTGTTTATTTCCTTTGTAAGGGGTTCAGTCAGTTAAAGGAATATCCATCTGTCTTACAAATACATAAAGGGGCACCCAGTATAAGCTCATTTAAGCCCATTTTCAGGTAGCCTATTTTAAATCAATCTTATAAAGCCAAGTAGGTGTCTACTTGTCTTTGTACAAGTAGCAGAAATTGCACCTACTTTCAGGCACAGACACTGGAGCAGGAGCAGGGGTAAATATCTGCATCTATAATTTTTCAAGTACACGTATAGATTAACGTATTTTATATTCTACATCTCCATGCCTATTTATGCCTTCCATCAAAGTACTCCTTAGATTTTCTAGCTGTGGTTGTATATTTCTTCAAGTGGTATCCACTTCATGAGTCTCTTCTCCTTGTACTGGGGGCATGCATTTACTGAAAAACTAATGATAAAATAAGATGACTGAGGGCATTTTCAGTTCTGTCAACTTGAAACAAACCAAATAACCATAAGATAGTTCCGGCTCATTACAGTGATTTGAACCATTTGTTTTCAGCAACATTGGGGTCAATAGCTTGCGGCAGTCAGCATTTTTTAAACATGCTGGTTGCTGCAGGCTGATTTAGAACCAGATTAGAGCCAGGCTGAATATCTGGTTCATTATGCAGGTACCTCTGATGTTCAGTGTTAGTACCCAGGTAGCTGGCCGGTACTAGCATTAAATATTGTTTGTTCCTTACCTTGGAGGGGAGGGATTTGTGGAATTTTTGCCAGATTATTTAAGACCTTGTAAAGATTATCAGCAATTTAAGAAATTGTTGAAAAAGATTAATCTGTTTTAGCAGCTGTTTCTAGTATGTTTATGGCGCTTAAGATTTAAGCGTTTTTTTTTATGTCTGTTTAATGTCTGATTGATACGTTTTATATTATGAATGTTTATATTGTAACCCGCTTTGATTTTAAAGTGGGATATAAATCCTTGAAATAAATAAATAATAAAATTGATAAGCCCAGATAATTTCTGGCTCTGCCCACACGACGCCCTGGCAGGGTAGTCTCACTAGATATTCAGTGACACTAACTGCATAAGTGTCGCTGAATATCTGGCTAGGATCCGATCAACAGGAGATAACTGGACAGGAACCGCTTCTGGTTAACTTGAGAGAAAATTTTGTAATGCTGCAATCCAGTCCCCAACCCCCCCTTCCCCCCCCCCCCCCCCCAGCCTGGCTACTACTTCATCCTACTGTGCTGACAGACATTTCTGTGGAGTACACTGTTATTTGGATATTTTTCTCAGTAAGAAGGATTTTGAAACTCTTATTCGAAGAAATTTCAACTAATGAAATGGTTACCCCTTCTGACAAACAGTACAGCAATGATTTATTGGCTTTTGTCAGTCAGTGAAATACTCTAGCTCCTAGTAGCATGCCACAATCAAATGTCATTTGCTTTACATTCTTAAGATACATGTATTAGCTCCATTTGATTCTGGAAAGGCCTGGGAGAGTAGCTCATTGGTCATGACACACAAGCTTAGTAAAGCTGCAATGTAGAGAGTCTGCCATTTGAAATGAATTGATAGTGTTACCTGAAATAGTTCTGAGATTATACCCTCTGTAGAGAGCCCACTTAGTGAAATCCATCAAATTCTACCGCCAAAAAATTCCTCCTGGCCTGACTTGCAATTGTAGTATTGTTCTGTCAGTTGCCACCCTCTGATGGCATCGGGCTCATTTGTCTTAAATCAGAGTCTAAAATTTCCTTGGGGGATCAATTTTATAGTCTGCTTTTGCTGATTCATCTGTGAATTTAGGTTCTGGCATATCTTACAGCCTTGACCAAGGGAGTTTCCCTCTTTGCAATGATAGTGTATCAGGCTGTATAGTTGGTTGATTAGTTTAGTTCTTTAATATACGCTAAACGTATAAAATATCAAAGTGGTTGACAGTTCCTCAGTTTATGTAGAGCTCACCTACTCTGCTACCAGAGAGAGCAAGAAGAGGCTTCGCGCTATCGAACCGGGCTTTATTGAAGACAAGTCTCGCTGCTGTATTTTGGACAGTCTGTAGTTTTCTCAAAACAAAGCCCTTACACCCAGCTAATGTACCATTGCAGTAGTCCGTATGACAAAGCACCAATGATTGTACCATATTTCTAAAGAGTGGTCTTGGGAAGAGGTGGCGTATTCCCTTTAGCTTCCACAACATGATGAACATCTTCTTGGTTTGCACCTTTGCTTGACTTTCAAATGTTAAAAAACGGTCAAATATTACTCCCCAAATTTTCAAACTTTCAGAGATAGGAAGGGTTACACTATTGACCACAATAGAAGTGGGATGGATGAACTTGCGCTGGGAGGTTCCTCTTCCTAACAGAGAAATTGGCGGAAGTTATTAAGACTACCAGTTCCATTAAATCCCTTCATGTTTTCTTTACTGTAATTTCATAGAGCCTATATGACCTAGTTCAATAGTCAGTCCAAATGAGCAGTGAATATCAGCCTTCTTCCTGTTTATGCTTTTTTGGAGAGATGATACATGTGCCCATGTCCTCTGAAACCACTTCTGTGTTTAACAAGTGATTGATTGACTGGGCTGTCAGCTGAACTGCTGACACCAATGGTTATTAGTATCTTAAAATGTATCTTGCCTGGTCCAGAAGTCTTATCCACAGCACCTCTGTACCTTCTACAAGTCCTGTCTTTGAATACTACGTTATTGCCAAAGATTGATGTTTAGCAAATAGGAACTCTGGTTTTAATGCATTCAAATAAGACCCTTGGTCTTTTCCCAGTGTGGCATTACGTATGTACTTATGTAAGTAGTAATATATATTTTAATTAAACCAAAATTATCTATTTTAAAGGTTTTTTATTTGAAAACTAAAGTCCCATCTATCAAACAGAGCCATGGACAGCTTCAGATTCTAACCTCAGGCAGTTACTTGCTGTGGCACAGATAGGACAGCAGGAGAGAGAGGTCCGAGGGGAGACAATACATTTCTCTCCCCATGTCTTTACCACCATCACAATGTGACCTCGTAGTATACCATCTATACCCAATCTTAGCCAGGCAGGCACTACAATTGAAGTATGACAGGAAGGAAAAATAAAATTTCATATTGGCTGTATGTCACAGAGGATAATAACATGCCTGAACTTAGCTTAAACACCATCTGGTAAAAAAAAAAAATATATATATATATCACCAGCGTGTTTCCACTTCTTTTTTGTAAGGAGTCTAAGACAAAAATCCAGCAAATAATTACCCTACAGCCAGTGTAAACTTAGCTTAAGTCATGGCTTTCCAGCTCTCTGCTGGGGACTCCACAACAAGATGGGTTTCAGGATATCCACAATGAATATGCAAGCGAAATAGACATGCTTTGAAAATCCAGCATAGTCAAATTTATCTCATGTATGTTTAATGCGGATATCCTGATTGATAACTCTACAAAAATCAACAGAGGTGTGGGAACATAGAAAATCAAATTTTATACAAAAAAAAGTCCTACCATAGAGAACAAATCAAAATACTAATAATATATCGGAAGGAAAAGCCTCAAAGATTTCCAGGTCCATACGACCTATAGAGCTGTACTGATCATAGATTTTCTTCATCATTGGCAAAAACCTTCCATATAGTGCACAAAACAAATCAAAAGAAAAACTTTCTTAAAGTGACCTTGTGCAAACTTTTCAAAAGTCTTTTCCAAAATATCCAATCTAAATGTGCAATTTATATCATTAATATCACAATTATCTTAGAAGACTCTTTATGAGCCAGCTTCTCATTTCCCCAGGACCAATGGTGGCCAGCATTTCGCAAAATAGCATTTCCAACTGTTTCATCAGGGTCCAAATCACAGGGGGCTATCAAAAAAGAAAAATCAAGCTCAACGTCTTCAATCCACATACAGAAAATATGATTTTGAGAGCCTATGTATGAGCAGCTGGAAATTTTAGCGCTGCGAGAGAAGTAAGTTTAGTACGATATTTTCTATATGTGGACTGAAGATATTGATGTTAATTTCTCTTTTTCTTTTCTGATAGCCCCCTGTGATGTAGACCCCGATGCAGCAGTTGGAAACACTATTTTGTGACATTCTGGCCACCATTGGTCCAGGGAACGTGAGACGCTGGCTCGGGAGGAGTTTTCTAAGATACGTTCGATATTAATGATATAAATTGCACATTTAAGTTAGATATTTTTGAAAAGACTTTTGAAAAGTTTTCACATTTAAGTTGGTCACTTTAAGAACGTTTTTCTTTCAATTTGTTTTGTGCACTATATGGAAGGTTTTTGCCAATGATGAAGAGTAGATCTATGATCAGTACAGCTCTATAGGTTGTATGGACCTGGGATCGTGCCTGAATAGATATGGATGGGCTGGAGTGTAAATTTTAAGGGGTTTCGACGTTAGCTTCAGAACTTAATACAAGAACAGTTCTGGGCAGACTTCTATGGTCTGTGCCCTGAGAATGGCAAGGACAAATCAAACTCTGGTATAAAGTATCACATACCACGTAAAATGAGTTTATCTTGTTGGGCAGACTGGATGGACCTTACAGTCCTGTATCTGTCGTCATTTATTTCATTTACTATGAGATCTTTGAGGTTTTTCCTTCTCATATATTATTAGTATTTTGATTTGTTCTCTATGGTGGGACATTTTGTTTGTATAAATGTGATAACCTGATGGATAACCTGAAAACCCATCTCACTGTGGGGTCCCCAAGGCAGTTTTGGGACTGCCACCTGGCTTAAGCACTAGGGTTAATGATGGTGGTAGTGATATGCAGACACCTCTGTTAAAGGTAACACCCCTGAAGTAGTTATAAGCCATAGTGGACCTACTGCAGCAGGAGATAAACTAATAAGTTAATCAGACTATCTATGGTTAACCAGACTCTTGCTTTTCTTCCTACTTTTTTAAGACGTCGTCATCTTTGTTGTCCTAAATTTCTCATAGAAAAGTATGACTCAAGAACTCAGGAATCCATGTTGGTCTGTAATATTCACTGAGGAAGAAAATGAGGCAAATACAATAAAATAAGAGAAACCATGCTAAAAGACAGGTAAAAAGGAAATAGTGTCCTTTTTTTTATGCCCAAAACCTGCTTTTAAATCTAGAGGAGAAAAAAACCCAGCTTGCCAAAAACTGGAAGAGTGCAGTTGTTTGCAACTGCAAAAATACTATATAAAGGAATAGTCAGTTGTTACTTTTTTCTTGCTAGTTTTTCCTATGTTCATTGATTATCCCTCGTACTTTACTCCACCATTCCTCAAAATATCATGAAACAGCACAGTTTCTTCCCTTTTTTTTCCATTGAATGAAGTTTGAAAGAAGTATATTGTAGAGGCTTTTGTTTTATTTTCATATCAGCAAATTTTTGTTAAAATGTCCATAGAATTGATATTAATGGCTTGGTTTACAGTCATAGAAGCCTTAATTTGAACTATTTATGTAGTTGATAAGAGCCACATATTAGGCTTTATTCAGTAGAAGCATATAAATCAGATAGTCTAGTAAAAGCAATAAAGGAAAGAAAGAAATTGTATATGGCTGTTCATCATCTGTACTGAGTTGGTGAGTGAAAGGTGATAGCCCATCAAGCCTTCCATTAAAATGGACTAGGGATTAGAGCATTTTCAGGAGGCAGACCATGGAAAATAGTAGCCTTTGCGGCTCGGTGTAGGTTAGATTTTATGATTTAAAGGAAGTCAGAGTTTTTAATATATATTTTAGTTTAGTGTACAGTTCATATACCACCCTTTGAAGTCAGATGAGGACATAGCAAGGTGGTATATAACAACTACAAAAACAATCCTAGAGGAAGTAATAAAAGAGGGAGAAGAAAGAGTTAGTTATCCAAGAATAAAAGGAAGCGTGGCCAAAGTGGCTTGCACTGTGCTTGGAGCCCCAGTTTGCCCTAAAAGCAAGAAAGAATAAGTGAGTCTTCAGCACTGATTTGAAGTGGGAAGAGTTAGGTTCATCCCTTAAGTGTTGTAGTAACGAATTCTATTCTAATGGGCCATAGTAAGAGAAAGTAGTATGTCTAGTCATATCCAGTTGATGGGCAGATGGGGATAGAAAAGTCAACTGATCAGAATATTGAGAGCGAATAGGACAAGCAAATAGGATAAGATGATGAGTAAGACCAGTGGCACAGCCAGACCTGACATTTTGGCTGGGCACTATATATATATCAAACTTGATCAGATATGTCTACTATAATGGCAAATATGTCAATACACATAACAGTATAATTACAGCAATGGCATATACTTTGATTATAACAAATGTAAATGCCTGATTAAGCAAAACAGGAAGAAAACCTTTTGAAGTCTTTTCCCCTTCCTTTGGCTGTACTGCTTTCTCTCTCTTCTGATGCTGGCAAAATAAAATTGCCACAGTTTGGCACATATCCTTCAACTTTGCTTTATAAGAAACTTATATCAAAGGACAGAACGAATCACAGATGAAGAACAAACCAAAAAACTTTACTGAAAATGATCTAACATGACCACGTTTCGCCTGAAGGCTATGTCAGGGGCATTTGTAAAAAAACAAAAGTTTAAAATAAAAACAAGAACAAAGCCATCTCTTATCAAATGTAGAAAGTACAGGTGTGGCTACATGCACTCAAGAAGTGTAACTATTTAAAAAGAACAGTGCAGTGTGCTTTAATACAAAACCAGTAAGTGCATAATATGGAATGCATATTGTGTTGTGGGACAAAACACATTTTTTATATATGTGTTTGGTGTAGTGAGACAAAGAAAAAAAAATCAAATGCAGTTTAAATAAGGAGTACATGTCTAATAGGGATTGACAAAAGGTATATCCTCTATAGTCGGCTCGGCCTTCTCAAAGGCTAAGAGCCTCTCTGTATATAGGCTTATAAAAGTACCTCGTGGGCAGCACTAGTGATGTTTTAGATAAAGTAAATTGGAATTTGGTGCTAATGTACAATTCCAAAGCTGTATAATAGTATCTAGCAAATTAAGTTGAGAAACTATGTTTGCTAAAACATGAGGCGCCATCTTTTGGTGTTGAATATATCAATAATTCTGTCATAGTCCAATGAATCACACAGTTCTTTCAAATGATAACAGTGACAGATTATGGAGGCAACTGGTGAGCATTTAGGCTCTTGATGCTGTTTTGATCCTGTTTACAGTTGAAAACTGGTAAATCACGTTTCAAAAGTGCTAAACCCCTCCGAGAAAAGCTGCACTGGCTCCCAATCAAAGAACGTATCATCTTCAAAATCTGCACCTTTGTCCACAAAATTATCTATGGCGTAGTCCCAGGATACATGACAGACCTCATAGATCTACCAACCAGAAACAGAATCGGACCATTACGATCATACCTAAATTGCAAAGGACTTAAATACAAAACAACTTACGCATCCAGCTTCTCCTACATAAGTGCACAACTATGGAATGGACTCCCAAAAGCTGTAAAAATAATTCATGACCATCTAAACTTCAGAAAATCACTAAAAACCAACCTGTTCAAAAAAGGTTTACCCCACCGATCCAGCATAAATCCCAACACCCAGCAACACAGCACAACCAATGATTGTAATGGACAATATACAGTCTTCATCCCCTTCGACCTTCAAGGTGCCTGACACACACCTACCTTATTCGACCACAATACAACCTTGTATTTGTTATCAACCGACTGGTGAACGCCTTTACGGTATTATGTAAGCCACATTGAGCCTGCAAATAGGTGGGAAAATGTGGGGTACAAATGTAATAGATAAATAAATAAAACAATCATTCCACAGTGCAAGTTGACATCGGCAGAGTGATAAGTACTCTTAAAAGGGCATTGACATTTGGGAAAGTGTCCACATTGCAGTTGTCTAGTACTTCGATTAAAGATGGAAAATTTATACCTTCTGCTACTTTGCATTTTGCTTTGAACAGAAGAAGATTTACCCAAACTGGAAATAAAACAATGAATCACCAAACTTTATAGGTAGCTTTGTCTTTCGAGAGGAAGAAACATCCCACTTTTCAATATCATATTTCTCCATGAGATCCTCTGTTAACTTAAGAACTTTATCAAAGTCATTTGATGTGCTCTCCCTAAACTGAACAAAAGCTTCTTTTAGACACTCTATAAGATTAATGCAATCTGTAACAGACAACATGGCACTCTGTAGTCCTTTTGTGGCAAGATCACTGCTTTCAAATAATTTCCCAAATGTAACTGCCAGAAATAAGAATTTCTTTGTCTCTATCTGATGTAGAAGAGAGAGGGAATTTAGTTTTGTCTGTCCAGCAGCATTTGAAAATTCAGCAAGCACTTCAAAAATAACATAAAAAGTGAAGTGCTTACCCCACCCAGAATCCCACCACCACCAGCCAGCATTTTGAGAACAAAAAAAAAAAAAGTATTTCAAATTTTATTACTTGCAGTGCTGGGCAGCAGCTTGCAGTAAAGGTGCAACTGCCACGTGGTGCAGAACACCCTGGCTCCTGTAGCTGACTCAGGCAGAGTGTGTTGTGGCCCACCGTGGGGCACTACTGGGATGCTGTGGAATGCTACTGCACTAACGCATAATGTAAGAGAGCTAAGAAGCCGCGCCTGCTGCTATACACCCAGGTGGCACCAGCCTTTCCATCTGGCAGTGACACTGCGGTCCGGGCCCAGGAGGGGGGAGAGGAGGAGCAGACAGTGCCGCTTGGTCCCAATTCCTGGCGCCTGCAGCTGAGCGTGCAGCTATTTTTTAGCCTGTTGAGAAGATGATGAGCCGCGAGAACGAGGCTGAGTGCGCCGTGCAGGATGAAACATGAGTCATCAGCACGCAGGGGGCTGAGAAGGAAGAGGATGTCACACAAGCTGCATAGCTGCGACCATGTTTATTCTGTACCGAGTCTGCCCAAAAGGTAGGTGGGACTAGGAGATCAGGTGAGCGAGCCATGTCGTGACAACGGTAGAAATGAATTAGTGAAAGGCTGCTGCTTTGGCTTTGCTCTGTGTGCTTTAATTCAACAGCGCTTAAAACTGGGTGGGCGAGCCTGAGCCGAGATTGGATTGGTATTGCACTTACCAGATATCAAAATTTATAAAATCTTTTTAATTGGCTTTCTCATTTGCGGAAGTTAAAATATGGAACTCATTGCCTTTATTTATTTATTCAGCAGTATGATAATTACCCTTTATTTCGGAGAGGTTTAAGCTAGTTGTTTAAGAAGTATTTATCTTAAGCTATGGGTAGAGATATTGGTAGATAATGGGGCTCATTTTCAAAGCACTGAGACTTACAAAGTTCATGCAGGCTGGTAGAGCCGAAACACAAGTTGTGTCGGGTCACCTTTATTTTTATTGAAGACTGTTGTTAACAAAGATCTTTTCTGGACACCATCTGCGATAAGTAATATTTATCCTTCAAGTTATTTGCACATCCAGTTGATTGCTTTATTTTGTGTTGTATTTTTAACTTTAAAATGTGTTCTTTAGAAAAGAGATTACAATTACTCTGTTGTTTGTGATGTGATTGTGTTAAGCTACATATGCTTGCTTGCTTGTTGTACAGGAGAAAGGGATTGAAGCCAGGTTTTCTACACATCCCTGTCCCAGTTGGACACTTGACTGGAAAAGTCTCCCTACAGAGGTCAGCCCAGCTAAAGGTGGGTGTATAGCATTTATATTACCAAGACACAAAGACTTTCTTTTATAGTACAAAATGTTAGGTACCCATTTGTCTTTTTTGTTTTGTTTCTGTCTGCACCTTATATATAGGTATTACTATAATTAAATTTAAGATTCCTTTTCTCCAAAGTAATTGTTCCATATACTTATATAGCCATGTAACACTTTGGGTACTTTCTATCATCTCCTTTTTGATGTAATAGCTTTTTTTTTTCTCCATGTGTTCTATGTTAGTAATTGGCTACATTTTGCTGCTTATTTTTCCTGGAATACGCAAATACAGTTCCACAGGGGAGACAGACTGGCAAAATAAGCCCAGAAAGACAAAAGGGGTCAAAATTCAAAGTGATTTAACCAGGTAGGAGAGTCTCCTGCTGGTTAAATTGCTTATGCCTGTTTAGCCATTGATATTCAAGGGAACTTAACCAGACAGTGTCCAGTTAGTGCAGGGGTGGTCCATGGGCAGAATCAATAGTTAACCAGTTAGTGGTGATATTCGGTCTGCTAACCGGTTAAGTAAGTGGACAGCAAAAAGGTTGTCATAACTTTATCTGCTGAGCTAACTGGACACCAGTCTGAATATCAGCCAGTGCCTACTTCCAGGTGATCACACATACCCAGGTATTCAATGCCAGAACCCAGACATGAGTTGACATTGAATATCCAGGCTCAGTTCTGCCCACAACTGTCGGCAGCTTAAACATTGCTAAATATTACCCCAATGATTATAAGTGTGTTAGACTTTATCTAGATATCCTTTCTTGTTTTAATTAAAATTTGTGTGTATTGCTTCTATTTCCTTGATCACTGTTATGAAACCTGCATGTTCTGTTTTTGATAAGTTATGAAAGTAAATTAGTTGTAGCCCTTTTGGAGAGGGGTCTAGTATGGACTTTGAATTTTCTTCAGATATGTTAGTAGTATACGTCACCAGCTTTCGTCAAAGCTAATTTTTACATTTTTGACAGGTGGCCATGCCTACTTCTGGTCGTATCAGCCAATCAGAAGTGAGGGAATGCTCAAGTCATGCCCACTCCACACCCATGCTGCACCCCCTTTGATGTTGCAGGATATGTCTTAGCCCTGCCCCTAGTACCGCCTTATTTGCATAGCCACACCCCTTTTGCATAACTTGCCCCTTTTGGCGATGCCACAGGAAATGATGACATAGCCGTGTCCCTTTTTCCAAGATGACGGTGAGCACTGGGCACACTATGTCACTTCCTGTTTCACACTACTTGCCGCTGTCTTAGATGGGGTTCCGTGACAGGAAATGATATCAAATGCCCCCAACACTGCCGTCTACAGCCTTGGAGGAATGTATGCAGCTTAACTATGTTTCTCACAAGAAAGAAAAATAGGTATTTTAGCCTTCAGACTGCCTATTTCTTTTTTAAAAAATTTCTTTCAGAAAGGTGGTACCATGCTGTTTAAACCACAGCTCTAATGATTTTAAGTCTTAATGTGTGTTTGTTTTAAGCTGGTTCCAGTTTGTTTTATTCCTGTCCTTAAAGCATTTCTTTGTTTTTAATTCCGTTCGATCCCTCCTCCCCTGCTTAATTGTTAGTCCTCTGTTTTTTCACAACACATGTCATTAGGCAGAAGTCCGTTCACCTTACTTTTTCAGGAAAAAATCAGCAGACACAAAGCTGTTTTAAGTTTTCTTTTACAGGAAACCATAGTGGATCTGTGCTGACTTGTAAACTTCTTTTTCTGAACAGAGCTGCAAAAAAGACTCAACCCCAGGAGCAACAGGTAGAAGTCCATTCCTTTTTCAGAAAAATCAGCAGAGACATAGCTGTTTTAAGATAACTTTCACAGGAAACCAGAGGAGGGGTCACATGACCCCATCCAAGATGGTGGCGAATAGTGTAAAACAGGATGTGACATGGTTTGCCCTGTACTCGCTTCCATCTAGGGAAAAGGAGCATGGCTATAATGTCATTTTTGTGGCATTACCAAAGGGTGGGGGTCACACAAAAAAGGGTAGGGCTATGCAAATAAGGTGGGGCTAGGGGTGGGGGGTTATACAAAAGGGGTAGGGCTATGGGTGGGAGTTGTACAAAAGGGACAGGGCTATGATGTCATATCCAGACAGCATCAAAGGGGTGTGGCAGGCTGGGGAGTGGGTAGGCCTTGGGCATAGAGAGGGCATGACTTGAGCGTGTCCTCGCTTCTGATTGGCTGATGTGACCAGAAGTGGGCATGGCCACCTGTCAAAAATATGCCAATTAGCTTTGACAAAAGCCAATGAGGTATAGTACTTATGTTTTTGTTTTTTTTTTCTCTCCCTCTCTCTCTCTCTACCGAATTGCTACAATACATTAGAATAAGTCCTTCCATAGGGTCATGGTATGAGTACTGGCATAACCATACCAGCCATTGTGGGTGAACTCACAGTTAATATGGGTGGGTTCTTCCAACCGCCCACTTCCTTTGCTTTGCATATCTTTTCTCCTTCTCCTCTACATCTGGATCAGGCATCTGCCCTTCCCCTGCCTGTGGCCTAGAAACTCCCTCTGTATCTGAACCTCACCCCCTCCCTTACAGCCATGACTGGCAGCAGCATCAATTCATATTTGCTGCATGCTTTGGCCCCATAGGCTTCCCTCTGCCATGTTTCACCCTCACTGATGTCACTTCCTGCTTCCTCACTGTCCCCTGGATGTGGTAGAGGGAAGCCTACGGTACTGACACAAGCAGCGAATAGAAATTGATGCTGCCACCAGCAGTGGTTCTGAGGTAGGGGAAGGTCCAGAGAAAGGGGAAGCTACTGGGTCACGGGCGGGGGAATGGCAAATGCTGGATCCGGAGGCGAAGGAAAGAGAGGGAAGGGAGTGAGTTGGCTGCCACTGAGGTGTGTGGGGGGGCTTCATTGGCCACAAGAAAAGCCCACCCATAGCTACACCATTGTGTCTCATCCATACCTATACCATTGTGTATGAGAATGATGCTGGATTCAAGGTGAGCACATGATTGCAATAATTTCAGAAGAGAAGGTTCCTAGGCAGTAAATGTTAGACCTGGGAGGTGCAGGCTTTGGATAGTGTCAGTTATGACTATGAAGAGTAAATAGCTCATAGTTAAACTTTGTTATACTGCCCAGGGGCATAGCCAGACCTCGAAGTGGGAGGGGGCCAGAGCCCAAAGTGAGAGGGCACATTTTGGTCCGCCGCCTTGCTGCTCCCACCCTCCGCCGGGACAAAAGGAGAGACACAAGAAGAGGCCTAGAGAAAATACACACAGCCCCCAACTCTCCTGCTTATATGGAGTGTTATGACATTTTGAAAAAAGTGTTTTGTTTTTTTTGAGTGGGACAGGGTGGTCATGATTACAAGATGAACAGAGTCTGATTAAGGCAAACTAGGCACATGTCTAGGGCCAACGGTTTAGGGTAGGTCCAGTCAGATGTACCAAAGACAGAGGAGGTTAGGATTGCCAGCTGTCTGGATTTTTTCAACAGGTCTCTAATCCTCCCCACTTCTAGTACATAGACTATGGTAGGATCCAGACAATGGAAAGGCTGCTCTAGTCAGTAAGGAGAAGGAGGGATGTGCTGCAAGGGCTGTGTGGGGAGCTGAGTTCTGCATATGTCCTTGGAGAGCACCACAGAACAAGCCACTAGGTGTATTGGGGGGGTGGGGGGGAGAGAGAAGGGGTGGCAGTGGTGAGTGGCATTGCTGAGAAGGAGCAGAAATGTAAGAGAAATGAGGCAAAGTATGAGAGAGATGTTGCAAGCTGAGAAAAAACTGGAGCAAATGCAAGAACTTTACCTGAAGCTGTGCAAAGCTGGTTGGGGGGGAAGGTGTCACTGACTGAATGAGCACATGAACAACAGCACAACACCCAAGAGAATAGGGTATGTTTTGTTTTTGTATCACATTTTTCAAAATATTTTATGAGGCCAGTCTACAGTCCCAAAGCTTTATGAGCGATGTATTTGTGTTGTAGCGTTGGATGTATAGTGTATGTTTGCATGTCTGAAATAACAAAAGGGGGTATCCCTGAAATGTTTTTGCCCTCCAAAAGAATTTGAACATTAGGGGCAGTGTACATTTTTTACATCACATTTTAACTGAGTAATGCTGTGAAGATATGTCTGCCACCTGGTTTCATGCCAGCGGGACAGCTGAAACTTGGGGTTTTTCACTTTCCTTTTGAATTCAAATGCTGTGATAATGTTGCAGTAAGCTCATCTTGTGTGGTAGAGTTTCTTACGTGTTTGACTGCCTCTTCCAAAGAGATTTGTATTGTATGACTGAGATTTGGATGTTCTCCTAGAACACATTCTGAGGCACCTTTGAATCCATCTCCATTTTTGTGAAGGCAGCTGAGTGACTGCTACTACATCTGAACTGAAGCCAGCAATATTCTTGGCTCCAAGACTTCTTTGCAGAGCATATGCGTTAGTTACAAAGCTGTATTTAAAACAGTAGTACCTTTTAGGAAAAGCTGTTTGAAATAATTCAGTTTGCAGTTAGAGGGAGCAAAAATAGAGAATATTGCCCCTTTGCTTTCTGATTTATTTCATTCTTGATGAGATGTTAGTGTTCAAATTTATTGAAAGCTTTTCCACTTACTGTAAGCTGTGTCAGTATTAATTATCTGTGTAAACTGGGCTCCTGCCATGCTGATCCAAACAGTCCTTACATCATATATGCAGTGATGTGTTGGAGGCAGAGAGCTCTAAAAGCCTCTTGTTAAACTGAGTTAAGTAAAATTGCTCTATGAGTGAAGCAGAGCAAATGATATCACTTTAATACAATTTTTTTAATTTAAAGTAATTTATAAACCACACTCCCAGCATTTAGAAACAAAGGTGTACAAAAGCAAAAACAATGTGGATCATTATCCAAAAGCACTTATGAGGTCAGAGTTGAGTGCTGATTGCATAAGTGATTTGCTTTTAAAATTTGCCACCAGGGAACAGAGAGTTTCTCCATATAAGTCAATATGCAACAAACTTTATCCATAGAAATTGAAGAGGGGCTGGGGCAGGATCAAATTACCACATTAAATAGCAGTCCTAAGTTTAAACAGGTATAAATCTTCCATTTAAGATTAAGGATGCATGTTAAGTAGTCTGCCTTGTACATATAGTCTGACTGAAAATCCACTTGAAGATATTGAGATAACTTGTCCTGACATATTTATGTGGTGGCTGGCCTACTGAATATTACCCAAAGCAAATATCACAATAAATAAAGAAAACAAGATACAAAATAAAAGTCTGAATTTATTAGCACTCCATAATGGATGCTAAATGACCTGCCTATGGTATGTAGACCAATCATAAATGATTAATCATCAACCTCAACTTATTTGGAGACAATCCAAGTTTTAAGTTGCTAAACACCAAATAATTCAGCTCTCCACTTAAAACAAGTGGGAGATTATTCCATAGTAAAGAATGCTGCAGCTGACAATGCTCCATGCCCTGAAACCAAGTTTTCACATGGCCTTAAGAGGTAGATTTTTTTTTTTGGACTAGTCTAAGCATCCACCCCGGCTGACTGACACCATAGCAATCTACCAGAGAAATAAGAGGTCCCATTTTCTCTTAAAGTATGAACTCTAAATAAAGCCATATCACTTGTTACACAGAAGGTATGGTTTAGTGACTTTTTCATCCTGAATAGATTATTAATGTACTCAATAAAAGAGAGTTTTTTTCAAAATAGGTTGTTTAACCATAATAAAAGTTGTACATGTTTAAAATGTAAAAGTTTGAACTGGAGTTGGGAATTGTATAGAAATAGTATTTACTGCAGCAGCCCCTGGAGGGAGTCAGTTATTTTGACTGGATACGGGGACCCAAGACATGATGGCAGGATTCCAGAACGAGCCCTAGTGCATGGCACATGGTCAGTGATCATCACTGCAATTACTAGATTAAAAATAATTTCAAAGCAGCCATAAAATGAGGGGATCAGGACCACCGGGGGGGGGGGGGGGACAAAATTCCAACAAGCTTCTTCTGAGTCTATCTATCTCTTTCTCCTGTGTGCTAGCTTGGACCTGGATAATTGCACTAATGTGATAACCCTGGTGACCTGGGATATCATCCAGGTCCCGACACACAGAAACAGGAGTAGTTGGACACAGAAGGTAAGGGAGAGGGCGGCTCGAATGTTTGTGTGTGTGTGGGGGGCAGCACAAGTATAAGGGAGGGTGCGAGTGTAGGGGCGGCACCGTGGCTGCCCAGGTGGGGGGAGGGCAGTCTACCCCTGGGCCCGGTTGTGTTTCTTGGGGGCTCTAAAGGGGGGGGGGGTAGGTGGGAATCTCTACATACTTGTTAAAGAAGGTTCATGGTGCCATAGTTCAATAGATGCCGAAAAGACTAGAAGTAGGAGGAATCAGCCTGTTTAAACAGTTATAATAAAAATGTAAGAAAGGAATAATATTAGGACAAATAGGAAATGAGACAGAGGAATGAGTAAGAAATAAGCAGGTTGGTATGAGCAATCAAAATCTTTTTGGTGTTACAGTGCAAGTTTTTCTACTTGATGCTCTGTTTCCATGAAGAATAAATGTTCATGAAACAGCATTACAATGGATTTGTATGTACTTGTGAAAAGTAGTTCAGCATACCCTAAAATAGACTATGCTAATACTGTACATCTAGCTTCTAGAAATACTAGGGATGTGCTTTTTTTGTTTGCAGTTTGGATTAGCATGCTTCACAATTTTTAGCATGCACCAACAGCACATGCTAGATGAAATGGTGCATTCTTACACATTACGACATTTTCCATACCATACCCATAAGAAATACTGTGTGATGTATTATAGTACTTCTGAGAAAAGGAGTAACTGATGATGATGATGATGATAAAATAAAGCAAAGGGAAAAATGGTCTTAGCACTTTGTGCCAGACCAGTGATTCTTCTGTTTTTTGGGTGTTGATCTCTGTTTTTACGGTACCTCCCACTGTATGAATGTGAATGGTGTTGTCTGGAAGCAGCTGTAAAGATGAACATAAAATAATATAAAATTAGCAGAATTTAGCATTTGGATTTTTAAAGGAATTTTGATTTCAAAGGAAAGTACGCTGTACTTAATAAATCTACATAAGCAATGCAGAACTGTTTCTGCTGTTTTGAACTGTCCTTTTGATGTTTCAGTGGAAAGAAGTGTTGCCAGCATGCATTGCTTTGAAGAGCAGAGATTCAGTAATTCTGAGAAATTACTCTGTATGTTTCTGAACATGGGTCAGAGGATGACACCGCTTTTGTTCTCACATTTGCAGGTATTGATTGGGCTTCTTTGTGTCCCAGAAACCCCTTGCTGCTGATCTATAACCCTGCATCCACTTTTGGGGTTTTTGTTCCCTTTCCATATTGAATTTTTGCATTTACTAAAACAGATATTTCTAAAAGTATGCAGCTCTTTAAAAGAGTTTTTCAACATAAGGAAAATAAAGTGTCTGATGTACTTTAAAGGGGGAAGCTTTCAAATGAAGCACGTGTGTGTGTAAAGCCTGCAGAGTTTACATCGTTTTTCAAAGGGCAAAATTTCCCTCTGAAAATGAACTTGGGTAAACTATGTGTTTATATTTGCCTGATGTTATGGGCTAGATTCTATATATTGCGCTGAGATTTCCATGTGAAAATGAAGTGTAATCTATATAAAGTACGCTTTAGTTTAGGGGCACCTTATAAAAAAAGCTGAACACTTGTCCATGCAACTACATTTAGTTGTGGTCAATTACGCCAACTAAAACCTGGTGTAAATCCCGATGCCTAAATTAGGCGTGGAGCAGATATATTCTATAACAATGTGACTAGACTTTAGAAACGCCTACGACCCACCTATTACACGTCCATAACCACACCTACTTTTCAACTATGCGACTTAGAATTTATGCATACCACATTACAGAAATGCTTAGCAAGTAGTGCGTGTATACTTGTTAACACCAATTATCAGCGCTGACTAGCTTTTTATCCAGTTAGTTTATGCATATTGTTGTGGAATACGCTTTGATTTCCATGTGGACATCTCAACATGAAATATAAAATCTGGGGGTATGTGGGTACTTTTTCTGTGCATAATATTGGAATTCCTATAGCATGCGTATCAGTGCACTTTCTGCCCCATCACTTGGAACATTTCCCCTCTATAGATGTTTACATTAGACAAAAGTTCCATTTCTGCTTATGAAAGCCTTTGAATAATGCCTTTAAGGGTAGATGTTGATGATGAAAAACAAGGCCAATCACACACAGGGAAGCTCAGTATGTGTAGATGGCAAGTTGAAGGTGGGACTACAACACAGACACTCATTCCCTGTTTCACCCAGGAATTCACATCTGCATTGGGAAACCAAGATACTGGAATTTATACCTGCTCTGAGGCACATCAAAGTGCCTGCTTTAGAGGCAGCTCTAAATCTTGTCTGGGGTCCTTAGAATGCCAAACCTCTCCAACTTCATCAAACCTCTATCTCATGTCAGCTTCTCCCCCCACCCCCGCAACCAACAAATCACTCTCCACCTCTTGTAGCAGGCAGCATTAACCCCCTTGGTAGCAGCCATTCTCTCCCCTGTCCCCCCCCCCACCAATAGCAACAATATCTTCCTAGTGACATAAACCTATTTTGGCAACATGACTACTTCCGAGGCCCTTCCCTGTGGGCCTGAGCCTGATACATGCTAGCTTCCCCTGGGCTAACCCCCTACCCGTGCCCAAGATCCTGGGATCACAGGTCTCCCCATCCTCCTACTCAGTCCCTAGGCCTACTGGGGTCTCTGGTGTCTAGTAGGGCAAGAGCAATACCCACTTGCTCCTGTCTGGTGTCCCCAACCATTTTCACGAGCCTGGGACTGAGTCGGGAAGGTGGGGGGAGGGCTAAAGCCTGAAGGTATTTTGAAGGCCTTAAGCCTTGGGATGGGAGGAGGGGGATAGGCTGCCACATTTTGGACTTGTACCAACTTGTGGGAAAGCAGGGATTCTGGGGAGGGATTGGACTGCCAGGGGGTTGGAAGGGGGGCTTTGTGCTATGAAGGGAAGCTTTAGGGATATGTTTTGTTGTTCAGGTCAGCTGGTCTGCTTGAAGAATGTTACTGTATAGTGATTACATATTCATTTTTACCAGGAAAGTAGTCAGAAAATCTGTGGTGTCTTGTTTGAAGCTGTTTTTCTTGGGTACTAGGGGCTTTAGAATTCCCTCAATAAGTCTAGATATCTCCTCTGTGAGTGTGTTAATACCAGACTTTTGATCTGCCAGGGTGTCCAGGTTTATGGATCTTAAGCAACATATAAACTATGCCCATAGAAGGATGATTCAGTGTAAGAGGTTTTTTTGGTTTTGTTTTTTAATGATAACATTTTTCAGTTGTATTATCTTGTGGGTTCCTCAATCATTTTCCTATAGTATATACTGTCTTTCTGTGCCCTTTTATTTATTTTTGTGGGCCCATAATCACTATAGAGCCTCTTTTGTCTGCAGGCTTGATGATGATAATATTTTAGTTATTTTATAAGTTTAAATTTTTTTTTTATAGTAGCTCTTTATAGTGGGAAGAGGTTGTGCAGAAGTTTCTTTTGTTTGCTGGAAAGTTCTGATTTCACCCTGTGTCTGAAACTATATAGTTGTCTAATTTATTGTTTTGCCCACTTTTGTGGACTAAAATATGTATTTTTTTTTAAATTGTATTCCAGTCTGTTGTGAGTCTCTCTTTTGTGGAAATGTGTTTTCAGGCTGACAGACTCATACAGAAAACTACTGTGGGCCACAGCACACGGTTAATGAGCAGTTTACCTCCTCATTAATGACCGCCACATGTAAAAAGGGTTTCTGCACTGAAGTTTAACTCCCGTGGTAGAAGTCAGTGCACAACATATTAAAATGCATGAAAAAACACCTGCCCGCTGATGTCTACTATAGAGAGACAACACCAGAAACCTACCGTCAAGTCTCAGCACTGAGAGCCCTTGCAGTCGGCATAGGCCCCAATTCCCATTCCTCTACCCCAACCGTTAAAAACAAACAGGCAAACAACAAAAATATATCTGTCCCTAATGCAGTGAGTCCCAAACTTTTTATAGTGGCGGAACCTGTAAAATGTTTTTTCATATACTGAGGAACACTCTTCTCACCTCCTTAGTCCCATCTCTCTTCCCTTCTTCCTTCTCCCGTAGTCCCAACATCTCTGGTCTCTCTTCCACTCTCCCATGTGGTGAAAGCAAAGAAGATCTGAAGAAAATCTTATATTTAAAAGAATTTTATTCACTACAATAGATAAAAGAACCAGATGTCTGACACAGGCCATGTTTTGCAGGGTGTGTTGGGGGTAGAAAAAAGCTGTTAGTAAACACACTGTTAGTATCAAATCATGAAAAACAAGTGCATACAAGTAAATAAATACATGAGTGATTATATAATACCACAAACTTTTTATAATAAAATTATGCAAATAAATGAACAATACTAAATGTAAAACCACTAATAAAGGACATAAACAATGTATAGATTATGGGTAGTTAGATAAATAAATAAATATGTATAAACATAAAATAAATGATTAGTTAAAAACATAGAGATGAGATTCGAGTACATACCCACTAGCCCCCTAATTCTGTGAAAGTCACCAAACATTGCGCATGTCCAATTTGCATACACAATTTAATTGATCAAGCTAATTAGTGCTAATTGGCTTTTTAACAAGCAATTATTTGCCTTAGATTACAGGCATAAACTTAGGTATGGAATCCTTGCCTAAATTTTACACATGAGTAAAAAAATAAAAAGAGGAGGCACAGAAATGGGAAGGTCATGGTCAGAACGGTGGCGTTCCTATCATTTGTGAGTATGGTTATAGAATACAGGGAATATGTTCCCAATTTAGACTTGAACATTTGCACCACGTTTCAGCTGGTGCAAATGGCTGTGCCTAAAGTTAGGCCTGATTCCTGGGCGTAAGCACTATTCTATAAACTATGCCTAAATTTAAGCATGGCTTATAGAATAGCGCTTTTTCAGTGCCATATGTAGAATTCATACCTAGATGTAAAACATAGGTATCATCTATATAATTAAGTAGCTAGGAACAAATAAGAAACAGAAACCACTAGGAAATCTCCTGCAGTTCATAAGAAATGACAGTGCAGACTTGTTAGCTCTCTATGCAGCCATAGTGAGTCTGACCAGCAGGTCCCCATAATGCTCTATTTATTTAAAACACCAAGAAACCCTTATTAAAAAAAAAACCTGAAAAATAAAAAACAAGAAGCTATGAAAAAGGTATTTAAAATCAACATTTAAAACAGTTGTACATAAGGAGTAAAAGGCACACTTATTAGCTATTGTGAATCGACTAGGCACTTTCTTATAATGCCTTGTTATGCTTAAGGCACAGGTCATTAAAAAATCTCTTACAATACATAAAGGATGACAGTGCAAACTTCTAACTCTCTATGCGACCATAGTGAGTCAAACAACTCACCATAATCTTCAATATATTTAAAACACCATTCACAAGTGGGCTTACCATGCAAACAATGAATAAAAAAAAAGATCATGGAGGAAGCGACATCAGTGCTGCCAATTGCTGCCTAGAACTGAAGCTCTGCCGGGATGCAGCAAATTATGATATTTTAACTTGCCTCTCTCAACGATATTAGCAGTTTCTGGGCTGTAAAGGGAAGCCGAACTGCTCCTGCTTCGATCTGGTTTATTTTGATGACAACTAAAGCTGGAAATCCAGGGTGTGATGCTAGGAGCTTGAAGGGAGAAATAGTGGACAAAATGGTGCCAACACTCTTGGAGGATTCGGATTGCAGCATGGATGCAGATAAGCAGGGGATCCCTTCTGGATCTCGTCAGATTTCACATTGGAAGCTGGAGTTTAAAAAAAAAAAAAAAAAAGTCCTGAAAAGGGATTTTCAACTGATTTGCCAGGATATTAAGGATGTTGTTGAGGATATCTCGAAGTTATCTGAATTGGTGGCTTGACAGGAGGACATAGAGAAACATATGGATTCTTGTGACCAGTGGGTCTTGGAGGTAAGAGAAGTTATAGACAATTAATTGAAATAACTAAAAGAGCTGTAGGACAAGGCAGAGGACCTGGAGAACAGGTACATCGTAATAATATTTGAATTAGGGGAGTCCCTGAGGAAACAGCCTTTAATGACTGTGTCCAGGTGTTTCAGGAAATTGCGCAGTTGCTTTTGTGGCAGGATAAGAAGAAAGGGGGGTACATGGTAATAGCATTAAAATTGATAGAGCACATCGTGTATTGGGCCCCCATTGGGACAATTGCAATAAAATTCTGCTACACGACTTATACTCCACCAGTGTCGCTATGCTCATATTAGCCCTCTCCTCAAGTCACTTCATTGGCTTCCTATCTGTTTCTGCACACAGTTCATACTCCTTTTATTTTCTTACAAGTGCATTCACTCTGCAG
Organism: Microcaecilia unicolor; assembly: GCF_901765095.1. Classification (NCBI taxonomy): domain Eukaryota; kingdom Metazoa; phylum Chordata; class Amphibia; order Gymnophiona; family Siphonopidae; genus Microcaecilia; species Microcaecilia unicolor. The sequence continues at coordinate 428,477,715 of NC_044032.1, forward strand.
CTCCTCGGTTCCTCTCTACTCTTATCTCTCCCTACACTCCTCCCCGGGAACTCCGTTCACTGGGTAAATCTCTCTTATCTGCACCCTTCTCCTCCACCGTTAACTCAAGACTCCATTCCCTTTATCTTGCTTCACCATGTGCCAGGAATAGACTTTCTGAGATGTCCATCTCTGGCCGCCTTCAAATCTAGGCTAAATGCCCACCTTTTTGGTGCTGCTTTTAACTCCTAACCCTTACTCTCTTACTCTTATTTGTCCTGTTTGTCTGTCCTACTTAGATTGTAAGCTCTGTCAAGCCGGGACTGTCTCTTTATGTCCAGTGTACAGCGCTGTGTATGTCTAGTAGCGCAATAGAAATGATAAGTAGTAGTAGTGATACCCTTTTTATTGGATTAACTTAATACATCTTTTGATTAGCTTTCAAAGGTAACCCTAATTTTTGCAGTTGCTCAGAATGTGGCAGCTAGACTGGTTTTGGGGAGACCATTGAGGGATCATCTTACCCCTTTATTCTATGAACTACACTGGCTTCTAGTGACTTTTCATATTCACTTTAAGAATGTGTGTTTAGTGTAGAAGAGCATGTGCATATGTCTAGTTTAGTATTTGAGCTGGGCTTTGAAAATGTATAGACCCAGCTGTGTTCTACGCTCTGATAGTCATGAATTGTGGGATGTCCCTGAATAGCTACACTCCTCCCTGGGAACTCCATTCATTGGGTAAATCTCTCTTATCCTTACCCTTCTCCACTGCAAACTTAAGACTCCGTTCCTTTTATCTTGCTGCACCATTTCTGGACGTCTTCAAATCTAGGCTAAAAGCCCACCTTTTTGAGGCTGCTTTTAACTCCTAACCCCTATTCACTTGTTCAGTACTCATATGTGTTTTATCATTCCTGCTTTAAGTAATTCCCTTATCCCTTGTTTGTCTTGATTAGATTGTAAGCTCTACTGAGCAGGGACCGTCCCTTCATGTTCAAATGTACAGCGCTGTGTACATCTAGTAGTGCTATAGAAATGATAAGTTATAGTAGTATAGTGTGTACTCATGATTGTGTAGTGAAAGAGCACATTCTTGAAATGGATAGAAAGGAGGGATCCCTCTCATGGAAGAATATAAAAATTGATATTTGCCCAAATATATCTCAGTTACCTCCCCATAGTTTTGAAAGTTATGAATTTGTACAGGACAGTGTCTGGTTTTAAGGCTAATATAGATAAGACAGCCTTAATTTACACTAGAGTCAGAGAAGTGGGATCATAGTAAAGAAGCCTTTCCTTTTAAGTGGGTGAACAATAGAAATAAAATAAAACATAGAAAAGAAAATAAGATGACACCTTTTTTATTGGACTAACTTAATACATTTTTTATTAGCTTTTGAAGGTAACCCTTCTTCTTCAGATCAGAAATAAGCAAATGTTGATAAATAATAGTGTGTATAAGTGAAAAATCAAAGAATCCCAATGACAGTTTCACAGGAAGAGGGTGGGGTGGGTATGGTAAGAAACATGGGAGCTGGGTGGATAAGAGACAGAGAAAGATGCATGGTGATAAGAGGGTGACAAAAACAGTAGAATTTTATGGTTTAGAATGGGCTAGAAAACCCAGATCTTTAAGTCCTGTTTGGTGGGTGTCAGAATATTTAATCATTCTGACTTCAAAGGTCTTAGTTCCTGGATTGTCTTAAAGTTTCCTTTTAGTATTCTCACCATAAAATCATTGATACAGTGTTCTGGTTTTGTAAAGTGCAGTCCCACAGAGGTGACATCCTGGTTGGCACTGGCATTTTTCATATCATGTCTATGTAAATTAAATCTCTTCTTTAGCATCTGGCTTGTTTCTCCAGTATAGCACCCTTCGTCACACTTTTTACATTGAATGATATATACACATTGGAAGATGAGCATGTGAAGGATTCCTTTATGTTAAATATTTTTCCTTTGTGAATGACTGCGGGATCCTGTGAAAAGTTTTGGCATAGTTTGCATCTGGATATATTGCAAGGATGTGTTCCACTCTCTTCTTTTTGAGTCTCTATTGGGATCTTGCTTCTCACCAGTTTGTGTTTTAAGTTGGGTGGCTGTTGGAAGGCCAGCACTGGTAGGGATGGGAATATCTCTTTCAGTAGTTCATCCTCCTGGAGAAGTGGCTGTAGATCTTTTATGATTTTTCTAGCTCTTGGTTGTATGTCACTACAAGGGGGATTCTATCTGTGGCTTTTGTTTCCTTGTATTGTAATAGGTTTTCCCTGGGTGTTTTAAGGGAGGAGACATAATTTCTGGAGATTATTTTGGGGTTGTAGCCTTTTTGTTTGAAGGATTCAGTCAGAGTTTTGAGGTGTTTATCTCTGTCCCCTGGGTCAGAGCAGATACGGTGGTATCTTGTGGCTTGGCTGTGTATAATGGATTTTTTTGTATGTGAAGAGTGGAAACTGGAGTTGTGGAGGCAACTGCATTTGTAGGTTTCCTGTATATAGCCATAGCTGATTGAAACTGTGGTGTCCAAAAAATTGACTTTTTCTGGGGAGTAGTCAATTTTGAATTAGATTGTAGGATGGTACTGTATGTATTGAAAGAACTGTAAAATTGTTTTTGAGTTTTCTTCCCCCTCAGACCAGATCATAAAAAATGTCATCAATATGCCGGTAGTATTTTAGGGGTTTAGTCTGATATGTATTAAAAAATGTTTCTTCCAGTTCTGCTATATAGAGGTTAGCTTATTGGGGTGCCATCTTGGTGCCCATGACAGTGCCCATGATTTGCAGATTGCATTGTTAAAGAGGAAATAGTTGTGAGTTAGAATAAATTTGATTAATTTTGTAGTAGTTTCCATTGAGTATTGGTGGTCTAGGGTGCTCGCTTTGAAAGATATTTTTGCCTTGACTGGTAGCCAATGTAGTGTTTCAAGCAGTAGGGTTGCACTTTCATTTTTTGATTTCTTGAAAATCAGTCTTCCTGCTGTGTTTTGGACTGTTTTTCAGCAATTTATGTGTCTTCCTTGCACCCTGCGTATGCTGCATTGCAGTAGTCTAGTTGTGATAGTATCGTTGATTGTACCAGTATCTGGAAAGATTGTCTAGGAAAATAGTCTCTTATTCTTCTCAGTTTCCATAGTGTTTTGAAGCATTTTGATGTTATTGTTGATATTTGATTGTCCGGTGTTAGATGTTTGTCGAGAATGATTCCTGGTATTTTAAATTGTGTTTCAAAGTGGTATGTTTGTTGGTTGATTGTGAATTTTTGGTAGGATGTGGGGTTGTGTGGGCTGGATAATACTAGAAATTTGGTTTTGTCTCTGTTCAGTTTCAGTTTGAAAGTTGTTGCCCATTCTTCCATGAGGTCCAATCCTTTCATTATTTTGTCCTGTATGTTTGTGATATTGTTTTGAAAGGTATGAAGATGATGACATCATCTGCATATATAATTGGATTGAGACCCATTAATTCCATTTTTTTTCAGAGTGGCGCATTCATTACATTGAACAGTATTGGTGATATTGGCGATCCCTGTGGTACCCCACACTCAGAGATCTATGAGGCTGATGTTTCATTGGACATCTTTACAATGTAGGATCTGGTCTTCAGGAAGCCATTGAACCATGTTGGCACTTCACCGCTGATTACTATGTTGTCGAGCAGTGTCATTAACATGGTATGGTCTACTAAGTCGAACATACTTGACATGTCGAATTGTAGTAGTAATACATTTTGTTCTTGGAATATTATGCTTCTGAATTTCGTTATCAGGGTGGTTATGACCATATCAGTGCTGTGTTGTGGTCTGAAACCTGATTGGGATTTATGAAGAATTGAGAATTTTGGTGCGCCAGGCGACTTGGAGAACAACACTTTTTTTTTCACTAGTTTGGTGCTCTGATCAGCGAACTACTTGCTCGGAGAGTGGAAGATGCTGTGGTTAATCGTGGCAGCTGAGAGGAGCAACGTAGAGGGCACATACTTGCCGTATCACCCCAGGTGAGAGGTCTTGGTTCTGGGCTGCCGTTCTTCAATGGTGGGTCATGCAGCTCCAACTAGGGTGCCTGCAACTTCGTGTAGGGTGCTTGCAGTACAGGTGCTGGGCCGTGCAGAACTGGGCTCTTGCATGGTATGGACCCCAACCCCCTGTAGCAGCTCACTTTCGCAGTTCATCTGCATCCATTGTTCCCGCAACCTCGAGGCACACTGCTGTGCTGACTACTCAGTTGGTCATCATTGAGCATGGTTGGTGAGAGTGAGACTGGCTGGAATGTGCTGTGGTGTGCTGATGTTTGATTGCACTGTAAATCCGCAACTGCCTGCTCTGATCCGCCGGCACCGGACTGCTCTGTCAAGCCGCACGGACTAGTCGGTCCACAGGATGAGGACTGTTTCCCACCAATTTTTCTCCTAGGTTCCTCCGGACAGTTGTAGTGTCGCTCTCTGTCTGATTTGACAGTTTCCTTTGTTTGCTGTTTGAAGGAAGGTTACAAATACACAAGTTGCTTGTTTGGAATTACTGCATGCAATGGAGGGGGGAGATGAGCTGAGTAGTACAGATATTGTTGAGACAAAGCAAAGTAATTAACCTTAAGCACTTTTTGGAATGCAGCTATTCTTGTTTTAAATCTCTTTTATTTATGTCAGAAAACATTGCTTTTCTTGAAGCTGTTGTATCTTCTTCCCCAGATTATTAGGGTGTATGAAGATCTTTGATTTGTCCAGAGCAGAGTTTTGTGTTAAAGTAGATGAGATTTCAGCTCTTTCTATTTAGTCAGTTTAACAAAAGCCAGTTTGTCTTTGGCTGTTAATTTCACAGACAGTGCTTGATGAGGGTCTGGGTCCCTTTGAAATAGGAAAGTTGAGATTCTATGATAGATATGCAGTCATTCGATAGAACTGCTTATTTTGAAACAAGGTAAAATAGTTTTAAAGTCCATTATCTAATATCTAGCAGGCACTTCTGTTTACTAGAGACATCGATCTAAAGACTGTATTTCACATCTGTGAGATTACTGGTAGTTTAATTGAGGGAAAGCTTCAGCAGGATATCTGAAATTTAGAGATAATATAGGTTAAAGATATGAACTTCAACTCACGGAATTGCGGTTATGGTTTTGTCATTATGCAGTTCCTGAATCCTGGTGTTGTTTGATGATCCAATTGATGCAGATGCAGATCACTGGAGGCTTTTTCTTTTGTTGTTGTAGATCAAGCTCATCACATCATCATCAATTTGCCCTCATTTGTTATCATTAACCACATTTCCTTAGCATCAGCAGCATATAATGAATCCAGAGACTTGTGGGTTGGGACCATCTACCAGCAGGTGGAGATAGAGTGCTGAATTGAAGCACCCTATAGGACAGAATGCTCCTTGTTCAGTTAGTATCTCCAGAAGGCGGATGGACGGTTTCTCTCAATCTCCTGGCCTCAGCTGATGGTAGCTCCTGTTCTGGGTCTCTCAGTTCAGTAGAGTTTTGGGGTACACCTGGTGATAACAGGTCCCTTCTCCACCCTTCTCCCCTCTCCAGCCCATCTTCCATTCTCCTTTCTCACTGAAAAAAAAATTCCTTGGCTGCAGGAGAAATACTGGTTTGGGCCAGTATAAAGGGCTTACTAGTGGAGAGGGTATGAACTGAGTTCAACAGGCAGGACTCCTGATGGCTGGCTCTCTCGAGGTGAGTGTATCTTTAAATTTTCTTTCAATTTTGGGTGAGTTGTGATTTTACTTTTGTTTTCTTTGTGATGGCTGCCAAAGTCATCAAATGCTGCTTCCACTGTGGGAAGAGGAGGGCAGTGTCCAGGTGGCTTATGTTCTAGTTTGTAGCAGTCTGGCATGACTGCTTTAGATAGTTCATCAAATTATGGTAGTGACACAATTCCTGGGTATGCGTTCTGGAAGCATATTTTCAAAACACTTAGACTTACAAAATTACATAGAGGGGCATAATCGAACGGGGAGCCCAAGTTTTCATGAGGGTGTCCTCACAGGACAGCCCCGCAAAGGGGCGGGGAAACCCGTATTATCGAAACAAGATGGGTGTCCATCTTTTGTTTCAATAATATGGTCGGGGATGCCCAAATCTCCACATTTAGGTCAACCTTAGAGATGGTCAACCTAAATGTTGAGATGGTCGACCTTAGAGATGGTCGTCCCCGGTTTTTGGCCATAATGGAAATCGAGGACGCCCATCTCAAAAACGACCAAATCCAAGCCCTTTGGTCATGGGAGGAGCCAGAATTCATAGTGAGCTGGTCCCCCTGATATGCCAGGACACCAACCGGGCACCCTAGGGGACACTGCAGTGGACTTCACAAATTGCTCCCAGGTGCATAGCTCCCTTACCTTGGTGCTGAGCCCCCCAAAACACCCCCAAAACCCACTCCCCACAACTGTACACCACTACCATAGCCCTAAGGGGTGAAGGGGGGCACCTACATGTGGGTACAGTGGGTTTCGGGTGGGTTTTTGGAGGGCTCTCATTTACCACCACAAGTGTAACAGGTAGGGGGGGATGGGCCTGGGTCTGCCTGGCTGAAATGCACTGCACCCACTAAAACTGCTCCAGGGACCTGCATACTGCTGTCATGGAGCTGGGTATGATATTTGAGGCTGGCAAGAAAAAAATGTTAAGTTTTTTTTTAGGGTGGGAGGTGGTTAGTGACCACTGGGGAGTAAGGGGAGGTCATCCCCGATTCCCTCAGGTGGTCATCTGGTCAGTTCGGGCACCTTTTTGAGGCTTGGCCGCAAGAAAAAATGGACCAAGTAAAGTAGTGCTCGTCAGAGACGCCCTTCCTTTTTCCATTATCGGCCGAGGACACCCATCTCTTAAGCACGCCCCAGTCCCGCCTTCACTACGCTATCAACACGCCCCCGTGAACTTTGGTCGTCCCTGCGACCTATGCCGATTTGGGCGACCCTGGGAGAAGGACGTCCATCTCCCGATTTGTATCGGAAGACAGGCGCTCTTCTCTTTCGAAAATAAGCCTGATAGTAACCTATGGAACTTTGTAAGTCTGAGGGGGGTCTTTTACTAAAGCTTAGCTCGAGTTGTCTGCAGCAGAGCCCATAGGAGTAAAATGGTCCCTGCTGCAGATAACTCAAGCTAAGCTTTAGTAAAAGACCCCCTAAGTGCTTTGAAAATGATCCCCATAGTAACTTTTTTGAACTTTGTAAGTCTAAGTGCTTTGAAAATGAACCCCTTATTCTTTCATTTGGTTCTACTTTGTCCTTTTTTGTAAAATTTGTTTTTCAGCCACATAGCCACCATGTTTAGTTAGATTGCTATATCCACTAAATTGAGCTGAGATATTTATTATGATTTTCCCATTTAGCTAAAATTAGATTTTTGACATACAATGTACATCAGCTTAGGTTGTTGATAATGGATTACATTTAATTTCATTGTTATTAATATAAAGGATTTCAGTAGAATTGCCACCCCTATTACAATTTACTTTTCTAATTCATATGCCTTCCAGCTAAAACTCAACTCAGAAAAAACACAAGTCTTGTACTCACTTCACAACACAACACAACACAACACAAACAACTACTCTACCATAACCACACCATACTGTTCTCTACCCATCTCACAAAATCTGAAAATTCTTGGAGTTACCATTGATCGAAACCTCACACTCGATGCCCACGTGAAGAATACGATGAAAAAGATGTTCTACTCCATGTGGAAACTCTAAAGAGTAAAACCTTTCTTCCTGAGATACATCTTCCGTACCCTAGTACAGTCAATGGTAATAAGTCATCTGGACTACTGTAACGCACTATACGCTGGCTGCAAAGAACAGACTATCAAAAAACTCCAAACAGCCCAGAATACCGCAGCCAGACTCGTATTTGGAAAAACGAAATATGAAAGTGCAAAACCCCTAAGAGAGAAACTTCACTGGCTCTCACTCAAGGAACGCATTGCGTTCAAGATCTGCACAATTGTACACAAAATCATTCACCGCAGACACCCCAATCTACATGCTAAACCTTGTGGACTTGCCTCCAGAAACGCCATAAGATCAGCCCGCAAATTTCACAATCTGCACTACCCCAGTTGTAAAGGACTGAAAAACAAGCTGATACACACCACCACCTTCTCTTACATGAGCACGCAGTTGTGGAATGCACTGCCTACAGCCCTGAAAACTATTGACGAAATAACTAACTTTCGCAATCTCTGAAGACATATCTCTTCAACAAGGCCTACAAAGATAACCATAGCCTTACAAAAAACTGCCTTACCAACCCAGCCAGTATTATAGTCCACCTTTTATATCCACCTTCTATAACTAACCTGCATAACATCCTCCTTCTCTCTTTCCTTACTTAAATCTTGTACATACCAATTGTATCTGATAACCTGGAATGACTATGTCATAATAAATCTCTGTAAGCCACATTGAGCCTGCAAATAGGTGGAAAATGTGGGATACAAATGCAATAAATAAATAAAATGTATCAAATTTTTTAAATTTCTATGTATTTGTGTTTTTAGACTGATTTACATTTTATGGTTTATAGCTTCTCAAATTATTATCTTTGTGTGTGTTTTTAATTTTTATATAATTTTTGCAAACATTTTAAACATTTGTAAACATATAAAACAAATGAATAATGTAATATTTTTACATTATTTGTTTTATATAAGAGTTTTCTTCTTTAATATTTAAGTATTATTTATGTATTCTAATGCTTTATTATTTATGTACTTTACCTATAGAAATTTGTGTCTCCTGATGCTGGCATTGTTACTAAAGGACAGCTGTATTGAGTCCTTTTATTTCTGTCCACGGACCTTTGTTGATGAACACAGTATTTAATAAAAACTTTTGGATTTGGATTGGATCTCTCTTGTTTGATTACTTTCCTCACTTTTCCACCTTACTGTTGTTTTGCGTGAGGACTGCATCCTTATTCATATTTACTGAAGCATCGGCACTACTCATTTGTATTCTAGAGCACTAGTGTAGTGGCAGGTGTCATAACCCTACATGACGTTTTTCATCCAGCTAAGATTTCTATATGTAATAATTCTGGCTTATAGAACTAGGCAGTTAGAAAACTTAGGGGTCCTTTTACAAAGGTGTGCTAGCATTTTTAGCACATGCTAAAAATAAGCCATGCTAAATACTTGAGATGCCCATATCTTTAGCATTTAGCGTGCCTTTGTAAAAGGACCCTTTAGTGAGTTATTTAACAAACACTAAGTAGGTTGTTCGCTTACAGTGCTGAAGGTGTTTGCACTTATTGCACTAACAGTTGGAATTAACACATGGTAAATGCAACGGCTGTATGGTAGAGATGGGCAGCCAGAAAAGTTTTGTGGTGTTTTTTTTCTTTGTTTTTTTTTTTTTTTTTGTTGTTCTGGACCAAATGTCATCAAGAATGTTTACTCTTTCCCAATAGTGCATGCACACATGACCCTTTATGAATGCATAAACTATCACAGATTCACACACTATCATCAAAGAGTGCATATTCTTTATTCAAAGTATGTTCTCTTTTTATATTTTGTTACAATCAGCTCAGCTCTATTGTGCGGTAACTGTTAGGGGTTTGCCCACAGACAAGTTTTGTACTGTGCATTAAGCATGGGTGTCCCTAACGCACAGTGGAGATGTGAGAGAGAACTCCCACTCCCCCCCACCCCCCCAAACTGGAGCTGTGAGGGGGGAATTGTTTTGCTTTTCACTTGGAACTTTGTGAAACTCCTGGCACCATAGGCATTCAAGAGCCACTACAGCATATTATAAAAAAAAGTTTAGCCACCCCTACAAAGGGCCTCCTGAACACTGACTCATCCTCATTCTAGACTTAGTATGATCAAGTCCAGAGTTTAATATTGTAAGTTTATATGCATGTCTAGATTTAGCAAAAAGAATGCTAATAAAATTGAGAAAAATACATCTTCTGGTCCTCAATCATTGAAGTTCTTTGACATTTTACTAATTATGGTGATAAATCCAGCAGAAAAGTGCATGCTTCAAAAATGAATTAGACAGTACCCTAGTTTTCCTGATCCAAAACTCATTAAGCTAATGTATTTTGGTGATGAAAAGATTAGTTACCATCCAGATGCTGTTCCACAGGCTTAATTACTAGGTTATTTTTACATAATAGTTCCTGCTTTGTTTATGTATATATATATATACATAACCACTATATGGTACCTTTTCCCAAAAGCTATTCTCCCCCATTTTATTTCATATCAACTAAAGACCATGATAATAGTATAACCTTTTTAAAAGCTACTAGAAACTGGTAATATATTTTTATTGCATACAATGTGCAACTCAAGAATGGGTCTTATATAATACTAGTAAGGAATGCCCGTTTCGGAAAAAAATGAAACGGGCGCTAGCAAGGTAATCCCCCCCCCCCCCACCACCATCCTCCCTCCCTCCCGAGTTCCAGACCCCCCCTCCATCCCTCCCTTCCGAGTTCCACACCCCCCCTCTCCCTCCCTCACTCCCTTGGCTGCGAGTTTGTGATGAAAGTTTGCAGCGCTCTCCCCGCTGCTGAATCTCTGGAACTCGTGCGTTGTGCCTTTGCCGCCCCGCCCTCGACGTCATTCACCACCCCGCCCTCGACGTCATTGCGTTTTGATGTGAGGGCGGAGCTACAGTGACTGCAGGCCAAACCGGATATCTCGGACGCCTCATCCGGCTTGAGGCTTCATTGGAACGTTGGAGGTGCCTTTTATATATATAGATTATAGTATGCAAGTACATATTTTCCCGTTATAATGCTTATTTGGTCTACACTACACCTATTTGCATGAATTACATGCCATGCTGTTGTAGAGAGTTCATTAGTTTGCCACCATCTAATCTAACCCACATCTGGAAATGCTGATTTTTCTATTTTGCTCATTCTGCAATGAAACTATGATATTTTATTTATTTATTTATTTTATTGCATTTGCATCCCACATTTTCCCACCTATTTGCGAGCTCAGTGTGGCTTACAATACGTTGTGAAAGTAGAAATACAATTGGTCATAATATGATTATGGGTGCGTTGTGAAGAGTTGTGTGAAGATAAGGTCAAAGTCAAAATATCATCTAAGAATAAAGCAATGGAATGTGACAATGGGGAAATGATAGGGCGATGGGACAATAACGAAAGGACTTTAGGGTGTAACAGTTTTGTCTGATATTGTGATTTAGTCATTGAGGGACCTATTTACTGATCTGCATTAATGCATTTGCAATTGGTAAACCCTGTTATCACATGCTAATTGGAAGTAGCACACAAAATATACAATTCTCACAAACTTTTGTATGTTATATCCAGGCTTATATCGGGTGCAATGTGAACACATGCAGAGTAACTGATTGCCATGGCAAACAGTCACACAACTTACACAAAACAATGCAAGCTGTGCTACTTTGGGAAAGTTACATACACCTCAAGAGGTGAATGAACCTAATGGTCTTCCCTAGATACCATTTTATAAAGGTCACAAGGCCCATAAGCTCTCCACCCCATTGCAATACTCCCTGGTGGCAGAGGTGGGTAGTAATGAAGTACTTGTACTTTATTACAGTACTTAAATACAATTGGCAGTACTTTTATTTGTAGTGAGTTACATTTTCTTGCAATACCTTTTAATTGTAACGAGTTACATTTAAGCTGTACTTTTGTACTTAGTAACAAACTACAAATTTGTAAAGTAGTTTTAAAAAAAAAAGTATTTTTCATCCTTCTGCTTCTCCCTATCTACCGGCTTTCCAAACAATGTCAGATGCGGCTTGTAGCTAATTGGGCCCAAACTTCTGGTCCCAAAAACAGCTGAGCAGGGACCGGAAGTTTGGGTCCAATCAGATGCGAGCCAGGTTCTGACATCACATGGAAATCCTAGGCCCCACCCTCTACACCTGCCCAGAACAGCTGTTGATTGGCTATTACTTTGTTGTTGTCAGATTCAGCTGCCTCCCCAGCCTGAACCACACCTTCACTATGTGCAGGGCCCGCTTCCTCTCACCTCCTATCCACCATGGCCCTGCAGCACAGTTTGCTCCCTCCCTCTCATTGCACCTCTGCTGGGCTCGTGCTAATAAACTACCATTGGAGACACTTGGGACCTGGCTCTCTGCAGCACCACTAGTGCTTTGTGTGCCAGGCCCGTCTCCTCTGATGCAAACTTCCAAGACTGGCACAGGAAGCACTAGTGGAACTGCAGAGAACCAGGTCCCACGTGTCTCCTATAGTAGATGTGGGAGTCCGGTGGAGGTGCACAGGAGGGAGGGAGGGAGACTACTGCAGGACTGCAGTGGATGGGAAGAGAGAGAGAGAGAGAGAAGTTACGCAAGATTGGATGGATGATGAAGGAGAGAGAGAGTGACAGAGTTAGGGCAATACTGGAGAAAAGGGGGAAGAGATGGGCTGTGGGCTGGGGAGAGAGAAATTGGGCAAGACTGGATAGGTGGGGAGGGAGAGAGAAACAAGGCAAAGCTGAATGGGAGGAAGAGATGGAATGACAGAATAGAGAGTTGCATGGGGACAGAAATCCAACCTGTCCCCATGGGGAATCTAACCCGTCCCCACCACAAGTAACCTCCTCCATCCCAGCCCCTGCCACACCACAGTCACTATCCCCCCCTCCCCCCCCAAGAAAGAAATCTGTATGAAATATTTATTTTCATTATTTTGACTTATGAAAACCATTTGTCCCTGAAACATACTGAAAACAGAATAATCCATTTTTTACAAAAAAGATGAGGTGACAATGTGGTTCCATGTGCCTCAATGAAAGGAGGGTTTAATTTTACTTTCAATCTTATAACACCAGGCTTCCCAAGGCAGATTAAACAGTTAAAATGAACCCACCAGTAAATAGATATCCTCACTGAATTTGGCCATGTATTACTGTATTGTACAGAACAGTGTAGAAAAATGAGCACAAAACACAACCTTTATTAGTGCTGTTTCTACCAGCAATAATTTTTGAAGCTGTTTTAGTGATATTCAATTTTTATTTCATGATATTTATATTTACACATGGGAAGCTTTCAAATAAATTCAGAAGCTGGAACAGATCAGTGTTGGAGTTGGTTATAGTGGAGGAGGTGAAGAAGAAGAGAAAAAAAAAAAAGACATATGGACAGGAGACCCTTAGATAAATAGAGAGTTAAAAGAAGACAGGAAAGCAATAACCAGAGACTTGGACCAATTTAATTGCCAGACAGCAAAGGTGGAAAAAAGATTTTTTTTTTTTTTTTACAGATGTTAAAAAAACAAAAATAAAAGGAGCAAATTTCCACATGCTATCTTTTTCTTTTGATGTAAGCACAGGAAAAAAAAAAGATTTTAAATGCTCCCAGTTTCAAGCTAATTCATATTTAATATGGGATATATAAATAAGTAAATAAATAGATAGAAACTCTGAATGTTGAGCACCTGATTTTCTCAACATGTTTTTTTTAGTGGTCCATTGCCAGGAGAAAAAAAAATCTCTGCATGAATATAACAGTGTTAGTGTGTCCCTATAACAAGCCCCTCCAAATGACACACTGATTACAGTTTATAACTACTCTACCTATGAAAAGCTATTCCGTTATTATACTTCCTCTGTACATCCATATACTGTACAAGTCGGCATGTTTGAAAATATAAGTGAGATTAAATAAAAATGCTATCAACAATAAAGAATAACAACATGGATGCAGCAGCTCATAGGTTTGTTGCTTTTGTTTTGAGTGTACAGTGATGATGGCTGCGTGAGGAAGAGGCAACAGAGATTGACCTAATTGGCTTCACTCACACACACACACTCACTCACTCACTCTCTATCCATCTACCTCTCCTCCAGCCCTGAGTGCCCTCCCTGCTCATACCTTGTCACCATGGTGGTCTAGTAGCTTGCTTCGGGGCAGGAAAGATCCCCACTCTTTCCTGCCTACTGCCGCTGCTTGTTTAAAGTAGCTGCTGAGACTTCAAGCAGCGGCCTCACTAGACTTCTGCTGAAGTCTCATGAGGCCACTGCTTGAAGTTTCGGCAGCCATTAGCACATGGCCATTAAAAAAAAATACCACATTAGCACTTTTTGACACCTATTTCGTAGGTGGTAAGGACTCATGTGGTAATCCTGTGCTAATCAGTTAGCATGCGGTAATATAGCTGCGCTGACTGATTAGCTCAAAGCAGCCACTCTCTGCCCCAGACATGCCCCTTCTGTGCAAAAAAAAATATATTTTTTTTTTCTACTGTGAGGGGGTAGCATGTTCAGATTAGGAACTTACCACAGGATACCTGAACTCATCCCACGGTAAGTCATTTGAAGCTGCGGTAAGTGCACCCTACCACTTACTGCAGCTTAATATTAGTGCTGTTTTACCATAGCTTTGTAATACGCCTCTCTGAATTTCATTCCATTTTTTGCATCTTGGACTCAACCTATATGATAATAAACCTATATGTAATAAAAGATCTCACTGATACTTTTATTACATATATTATTCTGTCACACCGCTTTAAGTGAATTCTTTCAAAAAGACGGTAAATAAATCCTAATAAATAAATAAAGAGCTGAAGACACATAACATATATAGATTAATTTGATACCGGGACTTCATTAACTGTTGTTGACACTAGCCAAAATAGAAGCAATTCTAGCTATCTTGTCTAATATGAATAAGTTACTAGTCTACAGCAGTTTGAACAATAGAGCCTGGAGATTTGGGAGTCAACAAGGACACAGAGTAAAAGTTTTAAGTTTTAACTGATCAACATTAACAAAACACCCAAAATATTTAAAAAAAATTTTTTAAGTAGGTGTTTACAGGATAAATATTGGAAAAACATTACTTTCCCCTAATATTCTCTCACCCTGTCCTGTTATGTCCTGTCCTGTATCCCCCATCAAAACTACCACCCCCTTTCTAACCCTTCCCCCACCCCCATGTGACTGATGCCTTGATAACTACTGAATGCCTGATACCATGCATGCAAATGCACTAACCAGGCAGCTACACTACTAGATACCTTGCTAGTCAGTAAGCCCTATTTCTTTTTACTACTAACGCCTTCCCCACCCCTGCTCCAGTGGTGACATAAGGCCATTTTGATTAGTAGTAATTACATCACTGTATTAAAATGGAATGGAATGGAATTACATCATCGTATTAAGACAGAATGATCACTCAGAAGGCACATACCAGTGATCAACAGTGTACCATCCAAAGATACAAAGTAAAAGCGTATTGAATTGCACAGAGTTACCAGGAAAGACAGAATCTGTAATCTGATCCTTACAGAGCCAATATATTTGAATTGGCAGTGCTGGTTAGATTTGTCAGGACAAGAACCTGGCGTTTATTCAGTTATTGCTTTTTGCTTTTGTTTCAATTCATGCCTGTTTTCTGTTAGTGAATTTTAGTTATTTTATTTTTCATACTTATAGATAATGTGTGCCTTATGACTTGGTCATGCTCCATTGTTTTTAAAAGATTCTTTCTCTGAATCTGAGTTAGAACATAGGAACGTAAGAGTTGCCTTACTGGGTCAGACCAAAGGGTTGTCAAGCCCAGTACCTTGTTTCCAACAGTGGCCAATCCATGTCGTAAGTACCAGGCAGGATCCCAAAAGGTACATAGATTCCATGAGCAGTGGCTTTCCCCAGGTCTGCCTTAATATCAGTTTATGGATTTTCTTCCAGGATTTGTCCAAACCTTTTATAAACCCAGCTGTACTAACCGCTTTTACCACATCCTCCAGTAAAGAATTCCAGAGCTTAAGTATGCATTGAATGAAAAACATATTTTTTCTAATTGGTTTGAAATGTACTACTTAGTACTTCATTGCTTGTCCCATAGTCTGTATACTTTTGAAAGAGTAAACAGTCGATTCACATTTACCCATTCCACACCCACTAGTTTTATAGATCTTTATCTTTCTTCAGCTGTCTTTTTTCCAAGCCAGAGTCCTAACCACTTTAGCTTTTCCTCATAGCAGAGTTGTTCCATCCCTTTTGGTCACATTTCTCAGAAAATTTTTAAGTTCTTCTATATCTTTGAGATGTGACCAGAATTGCCCTCCAGGGGGCCTTAACGACGGGGGAGGGGGGGGGCTTATGGCTTGAGGGGATGCTCTAGCCACCTCTTTCAGTTAAATATGCCAGCCCCTTTAGGAGACAGCCTGGCTGCCTGATGCTTCCAAGTCATTTGAATAATGCAGGTCAGTGACTCTCCTGGTACATCAAGGTGCAGTGAAAGCCTGCCTTTTACTGCAACTTGATAATGTCCCCCACTAATAGTTTCTGCTGTTTTGCCCAGCCCTGATTTGAGGCTCACTGTATTTCCTGGATCACCTGAAACTCTTTTTAAAAGTTGGCATTATCTTGGTCACCTTCCAAGTGGAGTAGAGTGGAGGAGTAGCCTAGTGGTTAACGCATGTGGACTTTGATCCTGGGGAACTGAGTCGATTCCACTGCAGCTCCTTGTGACTCTGGGCGAGTCACTTAACCCTCCATTGCCCCTAGTACAAAATAAGTACCTGAATTATGTAAACTGCTTTGAATGTAGTTGCCAAAACCTCAGAAAGGTGGTAATTTCCCTTTCCAATCATCATGATTTTTAGCGATAATTTGCAATTACTAATAATAGATCTACAGTTTCATTTTTGAGTATACTCTGTTTGTTTTCTTTTTTTACTATCTAGGAAACTGTTGGTACTACTACTTCTCTCTCACTGTGCTACCTTACTCTGGCATAATACACTCAGTCCAGACCAGCATGTTCTGAAGCAAACAACAAAAGATTTTCTTAAATTTCAGATTTTATATTTCAATTTCTTATTGATTTAATTATCAAAGATTAATCATCTTTGAGGAATATGCCACTGATAATTGCTACAATATTCTTGCATATAGTTTAAAGGAAAATAATAAAGAAAAACATTGCCTAAATAGTCCACAATAGAGGAGATCCAAGGTTAAACCATAGTAAGTCTGGCAATTTAACAAGAACAAATATTGAGTATTCAATCTGTTCAGAACTCTGCTGCATGTCTCATATTCCGCCAGAACCGATATACTCATATCACCCCTCTCCTCAGGTCACTTCACTGGCTTCCGATCAGATACCGCATTCAATTCAAGCTTCTCCTTCTTACCTACAAAAGGCACTCAGTCTGCTGCCCCTCACTATCTTTCTACCCTCATCTCCCCTTACGTTCCCGCCTGTAACCTCCGTTCACAGGATAAATCCCTCCTCTCAGTACCCTTCTCCACCACCACCAACTCCAGGCTCTGCTCATTCTGCCTCGCCTCACCCTATGCTTGGAACAACCTTCCTGAACCCTTACGCCAAGCCCCCTCCCTGCTTCAAGTCTTTGCTTAAAGCCCACCTCTTCAATGCTGCGTTCGGCACCTAACCCTTACCGTTCAGTGAATCCAGACTGCCCCAATTTGACTGCCCCTATCGGACCGCCGTTCACTTGTCTATTAGATTGTAAGCTCTTTGAGCAGGGACTGTCTCTCTTTGTTAAATTGTACAGCGCTGCGTAACCCTAGTAGCGCTCTAGAAATGTTAAGTAGTAGTAGTATTCAGATTTTAAAGTAACAGGGAGAACTTTTTGCAGGCAGAGTCAAAGGGAAAATAGTTTCTAATACTTACAGACTCACAATTACTTCTTTAATGGTCCTCCCCTCTCTAGAGGTTCCAGACAAAGTCCTTAGCTTTGTTCTGCTGTTTCCCTCCTCAGACAGGAGGCTCCTCTGTTAGTTTCTTTATTTCTGAGGCTCTCAGGGGCTGCTTTCTGACTTCTTGTTTCTCAGGTTTAGATCTTCTCCTCCTCTGAAGGATGTGGTGTGTTGGCTCTTTGTTGAAACTAACACCTAATGCTAGTACTGCAGCCTAAACAGCTCTGGTACTGCTTCCACTTTTACATCTCCAGGTACACTGGCTGGGCTTCCTTATACTGTGTGGTGCAATGGCCAGGGAAGCAGAAGCCTAAGAAGGAATTTTAAACAGGATTGGGGTTATATACCTGCTGCAGTTTCCTCCCAAGAATGGTCGCCTCCCAATAAGTCAGTCACTGGTTGGGAAAGCCCTCCCCTTGTTCCAAAATCTATAGGGGCATTTATAAGTCAAAGTCCAGTGATTTAGTAGAGCAACTACAGGCCTTTGCAATCCTTAAAAAAGCAGAACCCTAAGGGTCTCTATCGTTTATTTATTTTCTATACCGTTTCTTATTGCATACAGGGCCGGCCCTAGGGTTTCTAGCGCCCTCCTGCAGTCTATTAGTCGGCGCCCCTACCCATCCAGAGGTGGGATCACTATGGCTCTGCCCCCACAGTAGACACACCCCTTTTACCAGCCATGGCATCATTGAAAATATTACACCAGTATAGAAGAAAAATAACTTAGCACACAGACCAGGAATTAGGAGAACAGACAGTCTTGCCGACTCTGAAAAACAATGTGTTATCAAAATTTCAGAATCTAACAAACAGATCCCTATTCAGACACTTGGCCTTGCAGTCACACATGTAGAACAGAGATAGCCCCTCTTCAAATTCTTCAAACATTAACCTGAAATCCTAAGAAGTTAGACTCTGCATGCAGCACAATAGCCTTCCCATTGAGCACAGCTTAGGATCTAGCTAGGACAGACTGAATCAGCATGAACTAACATATTCTACAATCTGAGTTGGACAGACTAACAGGAGTTACTGAAGTGGAAATGAGAGATAGGTGATGGTTAGGAATTGAAAGCAGGCATCTAGCCCCTCCTGTCCTGTGAGTTGCTGTGTTGTGGGGTGGGGGTGGAAAAGGGTGGGTCAGGTGCAAGCACTAAACAGCAGTCTCTGACAAACAAGGGTCCAGGCTCTGCTGTGCTGTCTCTGTCTGAGCCCTCTCTGGGCAGAGGACAGAGTTAGCTGAGCTCCCACAAGTTATTTCAGAGCAGATTCAGTTGGAGCAGTGACATCCTCTGACAAACACAAGGAGGATATTTTCTCTGCTTGGGAGGGGGGGAGGGGACGGGACAGAGAGCTGATAGCTTTGGAGCCAAAACTGAGATGAGCAGCAGAGATTAGATACTCAGCAGAGCTTGATTGCTTGCAAAGTGACACCCATTGAGGCAGGTGCCCTCCTTAGTGCTTACCCTGCTTACCGGGTTGACCGGCCCTGATTGCATACACAAATCAGAACGGTTTACATCTTAAACAATAAAATATCAAAATTTTAAATAACATATAAGAACTCCATTTGTTTGACAGGAAAGCACAGCAGCTAAAAACATCCATTCTAAAAAATAAAAACATCAGTGGACAATCCATTCATGACAAGTTTATATAAGCAAAACATATGATTTGTTACTGCATATTCATTCTGCCCATTGTCCCCTTTTTCATCCCAGATTACTTTCAAATGTAGTCTGAAATAGATGTATTTTTAGAAGTTTGTGAAACTTAACATATGATTCTTCCAGTCTAATAGTTTTAGGCAGACAATTCCAGAGAGAGGGAGCTAGAAAGAAAAAAGCTGAATTTCTAGTAGATTCCCATCTAGCCTTTTGTGGTGATGGAATTATTAGTCTCTACATGAGAATAGTTTTATAAGACACTTTCCTGACGTAAAGCCTGTTTACACATGCATTTTAATTTGCTGCTATCAGACAAATCCTTAAATAAGGAAAGAAAAATAGACCTCAGAACTTTGTACAGCTATGGGGGTCTTTTACTAAAGCTTAGCTTGAGATTTTTGCAGCAGGGCCCATAGGAATAAAATGGGCCCTGCTGCAGATAACTCAGGCTAAACTTTAGTAAAAGACTCCCTATGTGAGCATAATTTAGCTGTTCTTAATTATCAGTCTAAAAAAAAAAAAGCCTTTCAAAATGCTTAATATGAATTAGTCCTACAAATTCTTTTCCATGTACAATCCAAACAAAGAAATGGTTTTGTTAGTTTTTTTATTTATTGGTATTCACTTAACTTCTCTTCCACTTTTCACCAACATGCTGCTTCAGAGGTTCCATTTTAAACTCTGACTAAGAGAAAAAACACTATTACTGTAGCAGTTTTTACCTTCTTCCTTGTTAGACCAACAAGTGTTTACTTACTCATACAGGCATTTTGTCTTTATTTGGACTTTGCAATTCATTTCATTGGCATTAAAATGGTAGCTAGCCAATCAGCTTACTCTACATCGTAACTTCATTCAAAAAATTTTTTTTAGGGGGAGGGGCATTGCTGACAGATTTTTCCTTGGTGTTCTGAAATGGGAAAAGGAAAGGGGACACCAACCTAAGGCTGTGACCTTAGAGGCAAAGCAGGGGATCCCTCTACGATAAAGAACCCAACAGGCAAAAGTAGAGCCTGAACAAGGATGAATCCAGCACTGGAGATATTGTCCAACAGACTTTTATTGATGCAAATAAAAGAAGGACCCGACATGGTCCGTGTTTCAGCGCACACAAGTGCCTACATCAGGGGTCAAATGATAAACTCTGGACGAAAGCGCTAGTCTTCACCTTTGCACGTAGAGTGCGAATGGATCAGAGCACTAACGCAAGTAAACCAACACTAGCAAAGGCTGTAGAGTCAAATCTTGCAAAAATAAGAACCATCAGACAGTACCTGCAATGATGAGAGCTGTGGCTTTGATGTCTTTATCGGAAGTGGTTCTTGCTGCCGGAATTGATGAGGGAACAACAACCCGGCTTGAGGTGACCAGTAGCCTCCACCTCAGCTGGGGATTGTTTCCCTATTACCATTGTGGAGACTTGGAGGAGAAATTTGGAACCAGAGCTTTGGGCACTTTGTGCTCTTGCCCAGTGATGCTGGGCTTACCATTGAATCCTTCCCCTGAACCTGGAAGCATTTGTAACCTGGAGGAAGGCGTGTGAAGAACAGAGAGTGGAGATGCGTTGATGGCAGGAATATGGGAGGTAGCCGCTCTAGCCCGGCTAGGGTCCCTGAAGCCACTAGATTGCAGAAACTGGTGAAACCTGTTGTTATCACCTTGGAGTCCATTTGGTCGGCATTTGTAGTGTTGGAACAAGTAAGAGAACTAGCTGAGAAGGTAACATCTTTTGAATCTGTAAAAACAGGGAATAGAGGAGAATCACTGGACATGGGAGGGGAGGGCAGGGGAGAGAGGAGACATGCTGGACATGGATGGAGGGGATGGAAGACAGGAAGGAGATGCACATGGATGGGAGGGGAGGGCAATGGAGAGAGGAGAAATGCTAGAAATGAATGGAGAAGAGAGCAGGAGATAGAGGAGAATTGCTGGACATGGATGGATGGAGGAGTTGGCGAGGAGAGAGGAGAAATGCTGGACTTGGATGGAGGAGAGGGGAGAGAGAATTATTGCTTTATATGGATACAGGGGAGGGAAGAGAGAGGAGAAATGCTGGACATGGATGGAGGGGAGGAAAGAAAAAAGAAGATGCACATGGATGGAGATGAGGGAAAGGGAAGAGAGGAGAAAAACTGCACAGGATGGAGAAAATAGGCAAAAGCTGGATCCACGTTATACCTCCTCCAGTCAATTCCACGGAGGAGGACCCAGCTTTTACTTATGAATGTTGGGCAAGAAATGAACAAGAAGAAGAAAGAAGGAAAGTAAAGAAATATATGGAAAGGAGCCCTGGAAACGGAGTTAAGAGAACAGATAGAGAGCAGCAGAATCAGAGACTGGGATCAATATGGATAGAAAAACAAAGTCACCAGACAACAAAGGTAGAAAAAATCATTTTATTTTCATTTTAGTGTTTGGAATATGTCCAATTTGAGAATTTACATCTGCTGTCTTATTTTGCACTGGGTATACTGGAGCTGTAACAGCTTACAGAAATTATTTTCAATGAAAAAAAATCACGCTATTTTTTTCTCCTATACTAATATAATATTTTCAATGATGTCTGTTTATATGTGCCATGGCTGGAATAAGGGGTGTGGCTAGTGTGGGTGTGGCTATAATATGGGTGGAGTCATATGTAGTGACCCCGCCCATAATGAGTACCGGCACCTTTTTTTCTACAAAAATAGCACTGATTATGATGATTACAATATTAATATTCATATTGTAATTTATGTTAATATTGGGCTACTTTGGGGTTGGAAAAATTTTTGCCATCTGGCAAAACTGCTTCTCTGGCCTTCTCTCTCTCCTAGAGCATGGCTCTACCTGTACTACCTCTACATCTATCACCCACCACCTGCTATTGCTGTTCAGAATTATCTCTTAGCTCTCCCCCAGTTCCTTGAATTCAGGGCTCACTGGTTAAGAGTGGTAGCAGAAGCTACACTGCCTGTCAAGCAACAAAATTGTAAGTTATTTTCTCCTTGTTCAGGTTACTACATTAAAGAAGATTTCGTTAAGAACTAAGACTACATCTGGGTGATGTATGCTTACAGTAGTGGGTTTAAACTGCATGCTAATCATTCTAGGAGTGAAGTAGCAGTGATAAAGGCTTGCCTAAGACTTTACACCACCTTTAGTTTAGCCAGCTCCTCACGAACACAGTCCTCTGAAAATCGTTCAGGGACTACCACCGCTCCATTCCTATTTGTGTTTGTCTTCTGCGGTCCTGCTCCCAGCCTTTCAGCTGTAAACACAGAACAGAAATATTTGTTTAAGGTTTATTTAAGGTTTATTTAATTTGATTACCTGCTTAGGGTCTGACTATCAAAGCGGGGGTACATAATAAAAAGGCATAAATACGGGCATCATACATAGACAACAAATTAGGGAAATATAGGTAAACTGGGTTAACAGAAATAAATAGCAATCTGCTAGTGCTCAACAGGCCTCAAGTGAAATGACTGCATGATCATCAGTTACTAAATATCTTCTGGAAAAGATGGGCCTTAAACCTGGGGAGGATGTCCACTGTTTGCACGTCAGCGGTAAAGCGCTCCACAAAGAGGGGCCCAAAATGTTAAACGTTGAATTGCGAAAGGTAGTCAATGGCACCTCATGAGGCCCAAAGCAATTTGTTAAGCAATTCTACTTTATCTTTATTAGCTTCTACATATTCCTCCCCTTCATCTTTGAGTCTTACAATGCCACTTTTGCACTTCCTCCTATGTCTTGTCCCCCCATTTTACCATATTGGCTATTTTTCTTCTATTTACATCTTTGCTTTCCTGACTACTCTACCAGCTTCTCTTAGCTTTTCCAGATGTCACTTGTCTTTCTCTTTCTACGATCTCTTGTAGTTCATGAAGGCTAACCTCTTGTTCCTTTTCAGCTACTACTTTTGAGAGCCAAAGCAGCCTCCTTTTCCTCTTACTTTTATTTATTTTTCCTTACAGAAAGGTTTGTTGCCATGGCTCCTTTCAGTTTTGCCCACTGCTTTCCAACTTCTTCCAGATGTTCCCATACAGACAGCAATTCCTTGAGGTAATCCCCTATATGAATAAACTTATGTTTATTTTGTTGTGTGTGTATTTCACTTTTGAATCAACCCTCTCCACCCTATCTTAATATTAAACCACACCATCGGTGATCACCTTATATAAAAGACAGCTGCTACTTTTAACCTACAGGACAGCTGAGGAAAGGTAGGGACTGAGCCCCAAAAGAGAGTGTGATCTAAGGCTGTACTTGCAACTTTATCAATTTTAAGTTGAAAACATACTTCACATATGTTTGGAAAACTAATATTTGGGATAGATACCCAAGAATTCTTGTGTTTGCAGGGGGGGGGGGGTGGTAGGCAGCTTCATACATTTAACAACTTTGTATTGAGAACTGTGCATCAAAACAATTCTTGTATACCGCTAATTTCCCCTTTCGAGGACTCAGTGCGGTTTACATTCTAGGTGAGACAAAAGCCAATATGTTAGTGAGCACAATTAGAGACCACTGGTGTAATACATGAGACCAAAAACACGATAGGAAAGGATAATGGATGATACTTGGAGGTAGAAGTCAATGGATTTTTATGAAGCAGTCTTTGGGAAGAGACAGATTTTTGGCCTCTTCCTGAAGCTAAGGTAGCTGTTTTCTGTTCTGATGGCAATAGGTAGAGTTTTCCATATTTTAACTTCAAGTACAGGGAATAGAGATCTGAAAATATTCTGATTTTGAATTGCATACAGTGCATACAGATTTAAATGTAATCTTTGTAGCTTGCCCTTAACTTTCCCAAATACTCCCGTGTTTTAAATGATTACATGAAGTGAGCGTAATGAATGAATAAAACATCCGGGCTTTTTCTTAGTACCTATTATTAGTTAAGTTGCTTCTTTGACATGGATTTCTGAAACTATTTCTCACTTTCATGTAATAAATTGCTGCAGCTTATCTGGTGCTGACAGCAGGTCTGGATTAAATTAGCTCTGTAGCTTTTAACAAAATATTTATAATACACTGTCTTTTTTTAGAGGCTAACTTATTGCTGTAACTTGAGGCTGTGTTTTTCTCCTGACAGCTCGTGTGGTTTTAACCACATCATTAATACTGATGTGTATTTTGATAATTTTGTTATTGACTACTTAGCATAATACATTTTCTGACCATTTAATCAACTAGCATCTTTTTCCTGAAAATAGTTATGCTTTAAATGCAGAAACATGTCATTTCTTCCCCTAAAACTTGATCATTGTTTCAAGGGCTAATAAGAAGATTTACAAATTTCTTGGCACTCAGTAGACTGCTCTGATCTCATGAGATTCATTACAAGGCCCACCCTGAGAGAACTCTGCCACAGAGGGAGTGTGAAGGATTTTTTGAAGATGGATTAGTGGTTAGTTAGGCAAGGCAGTACCTATAAATTCCAAGTGTTGGGGACTTGGCTGGTTTTTTCTCCTTTTTTCTTTTGTTGGATTTTAAGTGGATTAGTTCAGCTGCATAAATTTGTAAGAACATGTGCTATATTCTTCTCATTTGTATTTGTGGGACTAATTTGTACTAAAAAAGAATGAATCATCTTGTCTTTTAAGTTAAGAAAATACACATTTGTCTATGCTGTGAGGACTTGGGATTTGCACAGGCAATTAGCTTCTTTGAAGGTATTTTAATCCTTAATATTCTATATACTAGGGCTATACATCTATTAAAATTTTTAATTGCATTATTAATCACAATTTAAAATTTTAATCGAACGAGTAATCAATTGAAGCACCCCCTCACATTTCCTCCTACGCAATCCATCTTTCATGTTCAAGTTTCTTTAATTTTTCGTCCTCTTTCTGAAATCTTATCTATTTTCCATGTTTCCTTCTGTTCCCCGCCATCCGTCCATGGACACCATCTCTTCCTTTCTCTCCTTCCCTTCCCCTCCACTCCATAAGCACCATCTTCTCCTTTCCCCTCCCCTCCCCTCCATGGGCACATCTGCTCCCATCTCTCTTCTCTCCCCTTCCCTTTCCCTCCCCTCCATGGGCACCATCTCCTGCCCCTCCCTTCCTCTTCCCTTCTCTTCCACTCCCTTCCTCTCCATGGGCACCATCTCTCTTCTCCCCTCCCATCTCTCTTCTCTCTCCTTCCCCTCCCCTCTATAGGCACCATCTTCTTCCCATCTTAACTTCCCCACCCCTGTCCTCCATGGCACTGTCTCCTCCCTTCCCTACATCCATGATCACTATTTTTCCCTTCTCTTTCTTCTCCTTCCTTCTATGAGCACTATCTCCCTTCTTTGATTCTTCCATTCCCCATTTCCAGCATCTGTCCCTCTCACCCCCCCCCTCCCCCCGCAGGTACACATCTCTCTCTTTCCTGGCACCTCTTCTTACCTCTTCCTGCACTCCGGCAGCCCCTTCTCCTCTGCGCGCTCCCTCTCATTCTCCTCCCTGCCTCTTGCAGCCCTCGTAACTTGCCTTGAATGCAACAGTAAAAATAGACTGCTTCTCATCCAGTCCAAAGCCTCTCTCTCTGTAGCGTCCTGCCCAGAAACAAGAAGTTCTGTCAGAGGAGGTGGGACACTACAGAGAGAAGCACCGGGATGCTACAGAGAAAGGTTTCTTATATACCACATACAAGCCCAAAGGCTATTGAAGTGGTGTACATTCAGGTACAGTAGGTATTTCTCTGTCCTTGGAGCACTCACAATTAAAAAAAAAAAAAAAAGAAATCACAGACAGCTGTGGTGGTATTTGAGCCAGGGTCCCTTGATTCTCAGACTCTGGCACTAACCATTAAGCTAATCTGCAACCCCACATGGAAGTCTGTTAAGAAGTTCATGCCATGGTATTAAAATCTTTTAAAAATTAACTTCCATAGTTTTTGAAGCTGTCACAAATTCCAGTATTCCCTGCCAGTTTCACGTGGGGGGGGGGGGGGGCAGCAGCAACCATTGGGGGTTAAGGAGGTGACATGCCTTAATCCCTCCAGTGGACAGCTGATTAATCAGAGCACTTTCTATAACCTGGACTAGCTGAGTACCAAGTCTGAATAACAACGTGCGTGTGGGTACTAACATTTCTAAGGCCCATTTGCTACATATTGGAGTGCCTCGGGGCTCGTCTCTGTCAGCGTTGTTGTTCAGTTTATATCTTTTGCCTTTGTGTCATTTGTTAAGTTCTTTTGAGATCTCATACCGCATATATGCGGATGACATCGTTTTTTCTTCCACTGACAGTTGACGTTCCTTGTGTGACTCTCCAGTTACAGACCATTTTGGATAGTGTTTCAGATTGAATGAAGGATAATTGGCTTTCTTTGAATGTTGGTAAAACCAAGTTATTGTTTGTTTCAGCTGACGAGACTTCTGAGATTCCTTTTGAAGTTTCTGTTTCAGGGAAGCATGTTCAGATTTTGTAGCAGGTGCATAATTTGGAGGTGTTTTCAGATTCTAGTTTATCTTTTACTTCTCAGGTGCAGACTGTGGTATGAAATTCTTACTTTAAGTTACATTTGATGAGTAAGTTGCACGTTCAGACTTTCAGGTTGTCTCACAGTCTATGATTTTGAGCAGTTTGGATTACTGCAATATTGCATACCTGGGTTTGCCAGCCTCACATGTTCAGTCTTTGCACATAGTCCTAAATTCAGCAGTACAATTGTTGTATGGTCTGTTGAAATTTGAACATTACCCCTTATTTAATTTCATTGCATTAGTTACCTGTAGCCTATTGTAAATTGTTGCTTGTTCATATATATTTGTACCAGGATTCTTCTTAGTATTTGAGTTCTAGATTGCAGCAGTATGTTCCATCTCACCCACTGTGCTCTTGAAAGCACGAGAGAGTATTTTCACTGTTGCTGGTCCTCTGGATTGGAACGCATTGCCATTAGAGATTTGTGATGAGAGAAACCTGACAGCTTTTAAACATTTATTACACTTGTCATATGGATTGTCTTGACTGGACTGACAGCCATTGTTTTGACTCAATATACCTGTAGTTCTAGTTTTTGTGAAGATTGTATTTTATTGTTAATGTTGTTTGTATTTATGTTTATGTATGTTTGCTTGTTCTCCACTCTGGATAAGAGCAGATTAAAAATAATAAATCTAAAATCTAAATCTTTTTGGACATAGATCAACTTTCTACTTCTGAAATCAAAGTTAGATCAGAGTTAGATGTTCATATTTTGTCCCCTCCCAAAGTACAACCAGAACACGTCCCCTTTGCCATAAGGACATACTGCAGTTGTAGACGTCCATATCCTGACTTTATAAAATCTGGATTTGCATGTTCATGCAATATAGATGTCTAAATGCCAGTTTTCAGATGTCCAAAACACAAATAGAGCTACTAAAATAGGGCTGTAGGCACCTATGTATTTTTATAAAATACCAGTGCAAGACCTGCCCAAATCACAGCTACAGTTATCCTGGGCAATGTTATCCTGAGACTTCAGCTGGACAGCAAAAGTTGCTTCTCTGGCTGCTGGGAAGCAATGCTTTCATAGAGGGAGTAGGTGTGGCACAGTTATTTTAAAGTAGTTAAGTTTGCCAGCTGCTGCACATTCCGTTGTTAAATTTTTGATGGGAGGGGGTGGGGGCGAGAGTGGCTCAGATGGTTGGAAGAAGGGCTGGTTGCTATATTTGATTTTAAATTGGTGCAGAAAGGGAGAGAAAGGGTTTGGAATTTGGACTGTGTGCATATCTTTTTGTTGTTGAATAGCATTAGGAAAGATTTGACCAGACATATTTAGACGTGCTTTTATAGCTTCTTGATTTGGCCACCCAGGTTAGGTAGATACAGAATTTTTTGTTTTGTTTTACATTTCTTAACGGAGTGGTTTAGTGTTTGAGGATAATGTACATTGCCTTGGGCAGCCTGAACTAGCAAGGTGATATAAAAATGTACATAAATAAAACCATCTCATTTCAAGCTAACTGCAGCTTTAGGTCTCCCTCACCCCCACCAAGACATGGGAAGCGACTGCTTGCCCTGGGATTTGTAGTATGGAATGTTGCCACTTGTGACCTGGCTTGGCCACTGTTTGGAAAACAGGATACTGGGCTAGATGGACCATTGGTCTGACCCAGTATGGCTACTCTTATGTTCTTAAGTTCTAAGAATATGACCAGCTAAAGTTGCCTTCCTTGTGAAATTATCCCAGTCAGATGCCTTCCAATATTAACTTCATAGATTTAGAGACTGCTGATAATGATAGAAAAACATCTGAGAATTTAATTCTACTGTTGATAGAGATGGAGTGGAGGAGTGGCCTAGTGGTTAGGGTGGTGGACTTTGGTCCTGGGGAGCTGAGGGAACTGAGTTCGATTCCCACTTCAGGTACAGGCAGCTCCTTGTGACTCTGGGCAAGTCACTTAACCCTCCATTGCCCCATGTAAGCTGCATTGAGCCTGCCATGAGTGGGAAAGCACGGGGTACAAATGTAACGAAAATAAATAAATAAAATAAAACAATGTCAAGAAAATTGTGAACACTGACAAAATCAAATGCAGTAAAAAATATTGTATGAATTATGGTCAGTAAGGGAGTCATTATCAATATGGGCTACCACTAAGACACGTTATTTTACTGTTAATCCTAGTTATTAGTAACTAGGGGCCCTGTTTACTAAGCCACACTAGCATTTTTAGCGCGTGCTAAAAATTACCGAGTGCTTACGCTAGAGAGACCCATATACTCCTATGGGTATCTCTAGCGTTAGCGTGCACTAAAAACGCTAGCGCACCTTAGTAAGCAGGGCCCTAGGTCTCATTGCATAAATTGGGATCTGTGCTAAAATATCACAAGTTAGTGGTAAAATAATACACCTTAATAGTAGCCCATGTTTATAACTATGCCCCTAAATGTCAAGCTATGCAATAAGTTGTACACTATCATATACAAGCCTTCTTCCGCCATTTCTTAATTCCTGTCAGCCTCCCTTCTGTCCTTCCCACTACACTGAATCACCTAGTAGGTAAATACATGTTGCATTTGGACCATTTTTAACCTTTTAGCTGAATGACCACCATTCTTTTCTCTTCCTTTTGGACTATACAAATGCATAAATGGCCCTACATATTTAAGTAGTGAATTTTGAAACGTCCCTACTTACACATGCATAGTTTTAGAGGGGGCATGTTTCTGGGTTTGGTTTTAGGCAGTCTTGAAAAATACGCATTTATTTTCTATTTCACAATGGCAATTCAAGTATAAACACTTTGCCCACTAGCACTTAACACCTGCTATGAGTCATGTGTATGTTTCAACAGGCAGGTTGTTTGGACTAAGGCTCTGGAAGCGTGATTGGGGGGGGGGGGGCAATTTTCTGACCTTTCTGGTGCTTAAACCATTGCCACTGTAGTGTGTGTCAGAGGAGGAGAGTCGGCGCGTCTGGCTCCTGCAAGTACTGCACTGCAGTGGATTCAGCGCCGGCTCCCTCCCTGTCAGCTGCTTCTGCCATGGTTCCTCCAGCGCCTGCATTAACAGCGGCAGAGTCGGTCTCGGCTTCTAAGTTGGCGGGAAAAGCCGCCATTTTGTCAGGGCCTGCCTCTGGTGGTGATCAGGCCGACCCTTCTGCTTCTCAGCCCTCAGTTAGCTCAGTGGGGGCTTTCCCCCAGGCTGCAGGACCCCAGGGGGGAGGTCCCCCCCCCCCCCCCGAGTTTACTCTACAGATGTATCAGGCCTTTTGTTAAAGAAATCAGGCGCAGAGGTTTCTTCTTTTTCTGCTTCTCCTTCAGGAGGCGTTCAGGCAAGGAGTTTAGCCCCTGCAAAGAGGGCTCAGTGATCGTGGGATCTCCAGGAAGACCAGCTGTTGGATCAGGATATAGATTTGCCTTCTTTGGAGGATATAGATGGAATGGAAGATCAGCAGCTGCAAGATCTTATCTCTGTGACCCAGGTACGGAGTCCTTGTCCCCGGAAGAAGACCCTTCAGTGATGTGGATCTTTCATAAGGAAGATCTTTAGGAGCTTATTTCCCTAGTGGCTTTCACCCTTTGTTTTGAAGATCAGCAGCCTGTGGTTCCTGAAGTCCGCAAGGTAGACCTGCTAGTAAAAGGCATACGGCAGTCAGGAAAGACCTTTCCTGTGCACCAGGATATCAGGGACATTATTCAGGCTCAGTGGGATGTGCCGGATTCTCCTTTTCGCTTAGCTAGATCCATGCTGCGACTTTATCTGGTTCCAGAGGAGGATAGATCTCTTCTTAAGATTCCTGTCATGGACGTGGTGGTCTCGACAGTCACTAAGCGTAGTGCTGTCCCTGTCGACGGCAGTATGGCTCTCCGAGATGTCCAGAATCGTAGGGTGGAGGCTCTTTTGAAGACCAATTTTGACGTCTCTTCTCTGGCTGTACAGGCGGCCGTCTGTGGTTCCTTGGTAGCTCGGGCCTGCTTCTGCTGGGCTGAAAGGGTCTTAGACAGATCTTCGGATGATTCTGCTTCCATTGACGCTGAAGTGGCCAAGATTGAGATGGGCGCAGCCTTTTTAGCAGATGCTTTATACGATGTGTTGAGAGCCTCTTCTAAGTCCATGGCTTCCCTTTGGTTAAGGGTTTGGGTGGTGGACGTGGCCTCCAAATCCAAGCTAAGCAAGTTTCCCTGTAAAGGTTCCTTTCTGTTTGGAGGCAAATTGGATAAATTGGTTCGTAGCCTAGGGGATACGGATGTGCCTCATCTCCCCGAAGACAGGCCTAAGCCTGCTAGATGGAGTGTGACATTCAGCAGGGGTCGAGGGCATGATTTTTGTCATTTTCGGTCCAGTAGGGGGACTTAAGCCAAGAGGTCCAGGTTTTTTCAGAGGTCTCAGTCCTTTTGGGGTTCACACCGAGGGGGCGAGATCTGTGCACCTCTGCAATCCTCCACCCGTCCTTCCCAATGAAGGTACGTGGGTCCCTCCTCTGATTCCTGTGGTGGCTCGACTCTCGCAATTTCTTCAGAGGTGGGCCCAGGTTACCTCCAACCAGTGGGTCGTAGAGGTTATTCATGACAGTATGCCTTAGAATTTGCATGGCCTCTTTCCAGCGTCTTTTTGGAATCTCCCTGCTGGTCTCAGCTTAAGGCGAGGGCGGTGCAGGATATGCTTCTAAGGCCATTGGATCTTCAAGCTATTTGTCCTGTGCTGTCTTCAGAACTCAGACAGGGTCGTTATTCCATTTACTTTGTGGTTCCAAAGAAAGAGGGTTCCATCCGACCCATTCTAGATCTCAAAGTGATCAACCGAGCTCTCAATGTCTCCAGTTTTTGAATGGAGACCCTTCGGTCCGTTATTGTCACCGTCAGAAAAGGGGAGTTTCTTATGGCTTTGGACCTAACGGAGGCATATCTTCACATACCAATCCAGCTCATTCACTAAAGATTTCTTCGCTTCGTGGTCCTAGGTCACCACTTTCAGTTTTGGGCTCTTCCGTTTTGTCTGGCTATAGCTCCCCCCACAATTCACCAAGGTGTGATGGTGGTAGTGGCGGCCACTCTCAGAAAAGAGGACATTTTAGTCCATCCCTACCTGGATGCTCTTCTTCAGCTGAGGCCTCCGGGCCTTCTTTATGCGTTCCCACCGTGGCCTCTTCTGCGGAGACTCAGTCAGCAGATTGAGGCGCACGGAGGCCCAGTTGTCTTGGTGGCTCAGGGTTGGCCTCACAGGCCGTGGTATGCAGATCTGATGCATCTTCGCTGTGCACCTCTGCTTCAGCTTCCGGATCAAGTCGTTCTTCAGGTCCAGAGACTGATTCCTCGTCCAAACTCGGCTCAATTTTGTCTTACGGCCTGGCTCTTGAATGGGCACACTTGTTGAAGAGGGGTTACTCTTCACAAGTCATTTCCACCATATGCCAGTCGCATCATCAGTAAACATCTCTGAATTATGTTAGGATCTGGAGGATCTTTGAGGAATGGTGTTTGGAGCGGTGCCTGGCTCCTTTCCAGGCTTCCATATCGGAGATGCTAGATTTTTTGCAGCAGGGCTTTGAGAAAGGTTTGGCGCTTGCTTTCTTAAAGGTGCAAGTTGCTTTTGGGGGAAAGTGCAAGATAAGTCCTTGGCTAGTCATCCAGACGTGTCCCATTTTTTGAGGAGAGTCAATCTCATTCGCCCTCCCGTCAGAAACATCTTTCCAGCTTGGGACCTGAACTTGGTGCTTTCTGCCCTTACTAGGCTGCCCTTTGAACCTTTGTCATCGTGTTCCCTCAAGGATTTGACTCTCAAAGCGGTCTTTCTGGTTGCGATTGCTTCAGCTAGACGGGTGTCTGAATTGCAGGCACTCTCTTGTCAGTCTCCTTTCTTGCAGTTTTCTAAGGAGCGAGTGGTTTTGCGTCTGGTTCCCTCATTTCTTCCTAAAGTGCTTTCACGTTTTCATCTCTCCCAGTCAGTGGTTTTGCTGGTTTTGGGTTCCTCCTCCAGTTCGGAGGATCAGAGGAAGTTGCGGACGCTGGATGTTAGGAGAGTGCTCAAACATCAGAGTCACAGAGGATTTTAGGCGCTCAGATTGGCTTTTTATGCTCTTTGGGGGTCCTCATAAAGGGTTTGCAGCCTCTAACCCGACTATTTCAAGGTGGCTTAAGAATATGATAGCATCTGTGTACCTTTGGCAGGGAAACCAGTTCCAGAGAAGCTCAAGGACCACTCGACAAGGGGTCAAGCTGCTTCTTGGGCAGAGAAGTCTTTGGTTCCGCCCATAGACATCTGTAAAGCCGCGATTTGGGCTTCCTTGCATTCCTTTTCTAAGCACTACAGCCTTGATGTCCAATGTCGTCAGGAAGCGTTCTTTGAGGCTAGGGTCCTTACGGTGGGGTTGATGGGGTCTCTCCCTTAATGGTACTGCTGTGTTACGTCCCATCAGTCCAATCCTGGACCGGTCCGGAGGGACACTAAGGAAGGAGAAATTAGACCTTACCTGCTAATTTGCTTTCCTTTAGTCCCTCTGGACCGGCCCAGGTCTCGCCCATCAATACAGCTCAGTGGTTTATTAGTTTCTCAAAGAGTAGTTGGTTTTTAAGTCTTTGTTTCTGGTTGGTTTTGCTTAGAGAAGTTCCGGACGGAGCTACTCTGCACGTTTTCTTCTCGATTAAAATAAAAAATAAAAAAGAGAGAGAATTAGTTGGTTCACTGTATGTAAGTGGTTCAAGTCGCTTATAGACTTGCTTTGCAGACATCTTCCCAGAATGGATTATGTTTGCACATCTGAGGCACAAAGGTTTACTGTGCCTGTTCAGGCATGATGTTCTCAGTGCTTATGTGGCTGCTCAGAATCCTGGTAGCACAGAAGGGAGTTCTTTTCCTGCGTTACATATATACTGAATCTAGGTCACATGGCCAGGGCTCCTTTTGGCTCCCAGAGTCAGATTTTCTCAGTCTCCACCTGCTGGAAGGAGTACACAACCCATCAGTCCAAACCTGGGCTGGTCCAGAGGGACTAAAGGAAAGCAAATTAGCAGGTAAGGTCTAATTTCTCCTCAAGTCAGATGCATCCTCTTTATCTGTCAGTTTCTCAAGGTTCCATCTTTGGCCCTTTCCACTTTGCTGTGCCTCGTGCCCAGAACAACCTTCCTGAGATTGGGCTTCATGCCCTTCTCTGGCCATATTCAAATTCTGAATAAAAACCCATCTTTGAAATTTTTAATAGTCTCTTCCTGATTACAGTTTTGTCTATTTTAACATGGTTTGTTATAATAAATGCATGCCGTGCATTCTTCTACTGTCTTGTACATTTTTCTTGACTGGAATGTAAGCTTCTTAGAACAGGAACAGTCTCTTTGGTGTGTCTCTACTTTAGAAATGATAAGTAGTAATAGTAGTGGTGGTGATGTACAAATTCTTTTTGGATCATGTTACTAACCCCCAAATTCTATAAATGACACCCAAAGTTAGGCATGCAATTCAGTGCATAGTTATATAATAGGAAAAAGGGACAATGCCATAGATAGAATATATATTATTTATTAGGTAAAGAAATATATATATAAATAGTTCTGAAGCAAAATGCCAAGCAAAATACAAAATAACTTGCTATAAAATAGATTATCACCAAAATATAGATAATGATATGTGATTATCCTAATGGACTAACTAAATGAGTGATGACACAACCAATTACAATACTGATATCCTAATGATTATTATGAGAACTTACACCACACGTCTTATGCTAAATACACAGTTAGGAGCTAAATTCACAGACCATAAGTCATGACATAAAACCCATCTCTCTCAGACAAAAGCCAAGGACTAGTTATCCCCTAAGTAATAGGTAGCAAATCCTGTTATCTCACCCTGCAGTCTGTGGCAGACTTCCAGTGGTAGAGAAGCGGATTCCTCCTCTGAGACTCAAGCTGAAGCCTCAGCGAGTCTCTAAGTCCAGGAATAAAGTCCGAGATCTGTATTCTGGATGCAGATGACACAGTCTTTAGGTAAGGCTGTATATTGTAGCTGAGCTAACCTTGTGAGTGTTGTTACAAGGTATGCAGTTCACTGGTGTTTTGGAAATCAGTCTCTTGCTCTCTCTCCCAGAGCCTTCTATCCTCCTTCAAGTCTTCTGGTCCTCTCTCCTCTCTGCCCACTCTGGCATCCAAGGGTCAGATGATACCTGTGAACCAATCACAGCAGGTGTAATAATGTCCAGCCAGCTTCATGGTCATGAAGAGAGCCTTTGTTGTAGCAATGAAACTGTTATTGATGGCATGCAAACCTCCCTGTCAGATCTCATACTCCTGGAGCCATGTGTGTCTCTCTCCTCCATTCTTCCCTGGAGAAAACTGGCTAGTTGGCAACAAATAATATGTCCTTGGATGAAGTCATCATGGTATGCTCAGCAGTAACTTCCTTTTAGTAACAAAGCTGGTTTCTGATGGTTACTGATTCATACAGGCCACAGGCTGTAAAATCCGTATTGTTATAACAGAATGGTTGTATAGGCCAAGACCAGCAAAGGTGAGATCGTAGGTAAATACGCCTACACAGGCAGTCCTCTTTATCTCCTTCCAATTTCCTCCCCCCCACCCCATCACTCTTCAGTCCCAGGGCAGTATCTCTGCATGTTCTACTTCAAAACCACTCCCTCTGGGCTGGGCCTCCCTCACCCAGGGGCCTCTCTGTCACTCCCCCAAGTGACTCTCCACAGAGACTTGCTCTCCCAACCTCAACCTAACAGGGGATTACATAAGCATGACAGACTTACGCCCCTGTTCTTTATACAGTGTGCCCAGTGGTTTGCTGGAGCCAGCTCACAAGAGCCGTTTGTTAAGTTTTAAGAAGTTTGGGAGCTGGTTGTTAAGTAGCTCCTGCCCCTACTAGCCACCAATGACAAGGTTAGGCCCAAGAGGGGCTGCCGCCAGTAGATGAATCCAGAAGGGGGCCTCGATTTGGTATAGTTGGAGTAGGGAGCGCGTAAGGACAAGGTGAGAATTTGCAAAGAAATGACATTTCAGTATGGCATTCTAAAAACATCTGTAACGTGAGATTACGGTTTTATCTTGCTCATGTTAAGGAAAGAGTTTTAAATCGGCCTGCCATGCATTCAGACCCCCACCTGCTCAGATACCACCTCACACACTGCAGTCAGCAGCAACAACAGTGCTTGGTGTGCATGCAGAACAACCATCATAGAAGGATGCTATGTAGGGGCTCAAAGCAGAAGGAGGAGGTGGTAAGGCAGAGAAGAAATAAAATATGCCTAACTGCACGAACATCAGGCTAAGAGAATGCAGGGGGAATAAGTATATGATTGTTGCCATACTGGGACAGATCGAAGGTCCATCAAGCCCAGCATCCTGTTTTCCAACAGTGGCCAATCCAGGTCACAAGTACCTGACAAGATCCTAGAAAAGTACAATACATTTTATGCTGCTTATCCTAGAAATAAGCAGTGGATTTTCTCCAAGTCTATCTTAATAATGGCTTATGGACTTTTCTTTTAGGAAGCTAGCCAAACTTTTTTTTTTAATCCTGCTAAGCTAACTGCTTTTACCACATTCTCTGGCAACGAATTCCAGAGTTTAATTGTGTGTTGAGTGAAGGAATATTTTCTCCAGTTTGTTTTAAATTTACTACTTTGTAGCTTTATTGCATGCCCCCTAGTCCTGGTATTTTTGGAAAGAATAAACAAGTGATTCACTTCTACCCATTCCACTCCACTCATTATTTTATAGACTTCTATCATATCTCCCCTCACCTGTCTTTTCTCTTCATAGGGAAGTCGTCCCATCCCCATTATCATTTTTGTTGCTCTTCTCTGAACCTTTTCTAATTCAATATATCTTTTTTGAGATGAAGTGACCAGAATTGCAAACTGTATTTGAGGTGCAGTTGCACCATTGGAGTGATACAAAGGCATTATAATGTCTGGAAAAGTGTGGCAGAGCTAAGTAGGGGAAGGGAAGGCAATGAGACCAGAAATTCTGAAGGAGACTAAAAGGAAGGAGATGACAGGAACAAATTAGAGAAGAGGAAGGAATAGAGGGATGTAAAAGAAAAAGGTAAAAGGGATAATAAATTGTTATTGTTTCTCAGATATAATTTTCACAAGAGAAAACACAATTGGATTATAAACAGCCATAATCTGGTCCAGGACCCACCCTCTTTTATATGTAAACCTCAACTAAAAACTACACTGAAGGGCAGGGCAGGGGTGGGACAGGAAAAAGGGGGCCCAGTGTTCTTGTTTGCCTAGGGCTCACCAATTAATTAATCCTGTCCTGGGTACAGGTGCTTGTGCTCACAGACATCATGCTTCCCAACTGGCAACACTGCTCACTTGTTAAGTGACACTTGTTTCATAACAGGAGGAAAATCCAGCTGCATAGCTAGTGAACAGCAAAGTATACTTTTTCTTTGCCAGCAGAGGATGAGAAAAGGATGAGCTGCATTAAACGTTTTGTACAGGCCAGCAGGGTTTTTTTTCTGCAAGACAATAAATTCTTTTCCTGCATTGTCTTGATGATCACTTTAATTTTCAAGTGACATTTGACCCACTGATAGCCATAAAGAAACTGCTGAAAACTTACATAAATGTTATGGAAAACCTGGGGGCGTTTCTCACAGTCTTCCTAAGTTTATATGGATACATGCAGATCTAACCATTTTTTTTTATAGCAAACCTCATAAATTTCTGAGCAGCATACATGCCAGGTCCAGCACCAACCCTTCCCTTCCATATACCCTCCCCCGCCCGAGCATGTTTCATCTTTTGTGCTCTCCACTGGTCCCACAGGCACTATCTGCCAGCATCTCCCCCCCCCCCCCATCCCTTTCCCATGTGGCCTCTGACCCCCATGCCTGTTCCAGTGCTCCAAAAGTGGTATTTGCTACCCTGGGGCCTACATGTGCATGCTCTGCGCTCAAGCACACTGCTGCATCCCTCCCTCTCCCCAACAGTAATGCTCCAATGATGCATTTTCTGTCAGGGAGAGGACAGCATGCTTGAGCATGGGCCTATACAGGAAGGCCCTGTGCTGGTGCACAACACCTTTGGAACACCAGAAGAGGTATGGGAGACAGCAGCCATATAGGGAAGGCAGGGGAGAGATAATGTTGGCCATGGTACTGGGGGCGGGGGCATTGAGATGGGACAGTGGGCCCCAGGGGTGATAAGGGGGGGGAAGGGAATATGCTGGTGAGGGAAGAAACAGGAAAATATGATGCTGGACCCTGGGGAACAGGGAGGTTGAAAGGGAGATGCTGACCATGAGACCAGGAAAAAATGTGACCTATATGTGAGTCATCACAGTTTCTTAGTAGCTAAGGCTATAAGTCAGGATATGACTTATATGTGAGGCCAACCTATGTGCAAGTATCTACATATGTTCATTTGACACATAGTAAAAAAGGGAATGTCTAAGAGACCCTGTCCTGTGAATGAAGATCTCCAGAGGGATGATAGATCTTTTAATTGAATTACTAACATCAGTGGGTATGCAAGTCATGAAATCTTAAAAATCAGCAATACCTTAAACTTTACCAGAGCAGTCACTAGAAGCCAGTGTAAAGATATCAAAACTAGAATGATGTTGTCACAAAAAATGTATTCCCAAGATAGGCATTCTGTATTTTGTGTAAGGCTCTAAACATGGAAGCAAACCAAGGTATAAAGAATTACAGTAACCATCAGCAAAGAGAGCAAGATGTTCAAACCAGTTGAAAATCTTCATTTGTGAGAAAAGGACATAGTCTGCACAAGATGCGCGGCTTGAGATACTATCAGGCTTATTTTCGAAAGAGAAGGACACCCATCTTTCAACACAAATCAGAAGATGGGCATCCTTCTTACAGGGTCACCCAAATCGGCATAATCGAAAACCGATTTTGGGCGTCCCCAGTTGCTTTCCGTCGCGGGGATGACAAAAGTTTCCGGGGGCGTGTCGAAGGCGTAGCAAAGGCGGGACTTGGGCATGCCTAACATATGGGCGTCCTCAACCCATAATGGAAAAAAAGGGCGTCCCTGACGAGCATTTGGACGACTTTACTTGGTCCAGTTTTTCTTACAACCAAGGCACAAAAGGTGCCCGAACTGACCAGATGACCACCGGAGGGAATCGGGAATGACCTCCTCTTACTCCCCCAGTAGTCACTAACCCCTTCCCACCCTCAAAAAAGAATTTTAAAAATATTTTGTGCCAGCCTCAAATGTCACTCAGGTCCATCGCAGCAGTATGCAGGTCCCTGGAGCAGTTTTAGTGGGTGCAGTGCACTTCAGGCAGGCAGACCCAGGCCCATCCCCCCCACCTGTTACACTTGTGATGGTAAATGTGAGCCCTCAAAAACCCACCCGAAACCCACTTTGCCCACATCTAGGTGCCCCCCTTCACCCATAAGGGCTATGGTAGTGGTGTACAGTTGTGGGTAGTGGGTTTTGGTGGGCTCAGCACACTAGGTAAGGGAGCTATGTATCTGGGCGCTTTTTCTGAAGTCCACTGCAGTGCCCCCTAGGGTGCCCGGTTGGTGTCCTGGCATGTGAGGGGGACCAGTGCACTACAAATGCTGGCTCCTGGTTCCTACTTCTCCCTGGCCAGACATCAGGCCAGCTCCCAAGGACCCTCTTTAAGAGTTAATTTCAGCTAATAACATAAGAATTGCCATGCTGGGATAGACCGAAGGTCCATCAAGCCCAGCATCCTGTTTCCAACAGTGGCCAATCCAGGTTGCAAGTACCTGGCAAGATCCCAAACAGTACTGTCTTCAAAGCCATCTCCTGGTCCTGACTCTGTCAGGCCAGCCTCCAAGTGCTCGTCTAAGAACCACCCTATGGTCTCGTCTCTGCCGGGGCAAGACTTGCCTACCACCAGTTGTGGCCTGCCTAGCCTTTGGGCTGGGTGGGTAGTGTAAACTCAACTGCAGCCTAAGGGCTCACCTACCTCATGCATGACAGATTGCAAAGGCCATGAGCTCAGGCAAGTCACTCGCTCTGCATCTGCTCCAGGAATTGGCTCTTTAGCTTCAGCAGCTGTCTGGTTCAGTTCAGAACCTAACTACTCACATGGACCAATTACAGTTGTCAGCGTCTTCTCAGGTCCGGACTTATTTTGATCAAGATCCAGTTAAGCCTTTGGTCAGTTCAAGCACAGCAGTGGCTTATGCCTCATCATGAACCCACCTTGCAGTTCCTTCTAGATAAGACAGGGATCCCAAAATCTGTAGAGGGTTCATTAACCAATGTCTGATAACTTTCAAACTCAGGTGAGGCCAAGTGGCCTACATCATTTCCCTGCTGACGGGCCAAGCCCTAATATGGGCTTTTCCACTCTGGGAGTGGAACAACCCAGTGCTCAACAATCTCAACAGTTTCCTCAAGCAATTTCAGAGGGTCTTTGAAAAACCTGGGAAGGATTCTTCTGCAACTTCTGAATTCAGACTGAAACAAAAGTCACAAACCCTAGGGAGTTATACCATCCAGTTCTGCACTTTGGCCTCGGAATTAGATTGAAATAATGAGTCTTATGGCAGCCATCTGGCAAGGGTTGGCACCCCAAATTAATGACAAGCTGGCTGGTCAGGATCTTCCATCTACATTGGATGACCCCATCTGCCTTTGTAACTGGGTGGATATCTGATTCCAAGAACAAGCCTGGAAACAACAATCTTCCAGCAGGGTGGTCCATCTGGCACCTAGCTTCCAGTAAGCCATGCGCCCTCCTAACAGGAAGGCTTCACCTCCAGATTCCAGGGAACCTATGCAGGTGGATCATTGTTCTCTTTCAGAATAGGAAAGGCATAGATGCAGGAATTTAAACCTGTGTGTTTATTGTGGTTAGAGGGACATTATGTCCTTAAATGTCCCAAGAAGTCGAGAAACTTTCAGTTCTAGAACTGGCTGGGGAGACAGCGCTAGATTCGTTTTCCAGAATTCCCCATACCCAATTTTTAGTTCCAGATTTGCTGGACCTTGATCAAGAAATAAAATTCACCAAGGCCTTTACTGACTCTGGGGCTGGAGGGAACTTTATTGGCGAGGCTCTAGTCCGACATTATAAAATTCCCACCCAGGACTTGACAAAGGTTAACCCAGTCTCCTTGGTGTATGGAAGCACCCATGGGCACTTTAAGGCTAGGACTGAACCCATATACCTGAGAATAGGTGCCCTCCACAGGGAGGCTATTGTGTTCTACGTCCTTCAGACAAATGTAAATCTTATTATCCGGGGGTTACCCTGGCTACAGAAGCATAAACCAAGTATAACCTGGGACAACAGCAAAATTACAGCCTGGAGTAATACCTGTTGCCAACGCTGTTTGGAATCCATGAAGCCCGCCTTTTCTCTAGCCACGATGGACATAAGTATTCCAGATGGTTTACCTCAGGCCTATGCGGCCTTTGCCAACGTCTTCTCCAAGAAACAAGCAGAGACATGTCCCCCTTGAATCCCATTGACTTCCTGCTGGGTAAGATGCTTCTTCGGGGAAGGGTTTACCCACTTTCTGTACCTGAGACCTAGGCCATGTCAGACTACATTGCAGAAAACCTGCAGAGAGGCTTTATACATCCATCCACCTCTCCGGCTGGGGCTGGTTTCTTCTTTTTGGGAAAGAAAAATGGCATCCTTGTATTGACTACAGAGGGTTGAATGCCATCATGGTCAAGAATAAATACCCACTTCCTTTGATATCCGAATTGTTCGACCATCTTCAAGGAGCCCACATCTTCACTAAGTTGGACCTTAGGGGAGCTTACAATCTGATTCACATTTGCGAGAAGGATGAATGGAAAATGGCGTTTAACACCAGAGATGGATATTCTGAATATTTGATCATGCCCTTTGACCTCTTGAGTGTACAAGCCATCTTCCAAAACTTCATGAATGATGTCTTCCATGACCTGTTACAGAGCTGTGCATTCGTTTATCTTGATGTTATACCGATCTGTTCTAAAACGCTTGCTGAACACCTGGAACAAGTAAAATAGGTCCTTCAGTGTTTCTGTGAGAATCATCTTTATGCTAAACTGGAGAAGTGCACATTTGAACAGAACAGGTTGCCTTTTTTTAGGCAACATCATATTCGATTAAGGCCTTAAGATGGGTCCCGCAAAGCTGTCTGCCATCTGTGACTAGGTTCACCTTACAGGGCGGCAAGCCTTGCAACGTTTTCTAGGCTACTCAACCATTGCCACCTCTCTCATGTCTTTAACTTGGAAGAAAGATAACACCCGGGATTGGCCAGAAGAAGCCAAACAAGCCTTTGACCTCTTGAAACAGGCTTTCATCTCCAACCCGGTGCTCAGACACCCAGATCCAGAAAAACCTTTCTTTGTTGAGGTCAGTGCCTCCTGTGTAGTATCTAGTGCTGTCTTTTCTCAATCTGACACCAAGGGTAAGCTGTTACTTTGTGCCTTCTTTTCCAATTAGTTTTCTCCAGCGGAGAGGAATTACGTTGTCAGGGAGAATTTCTAGTCATTAAGATGGCGTTGGAGGAGTGGTGACACCTTCTTGAGGAAGCTAAACAGCCATTCACAGTGACCACTGATCATAAGAACCTTCTGCATTTGTAGGAGGCTCATAAATTCAACCCCCACCAAGCCTGATGGTCATTATTTATCGCTCGGTATGTCCAGCTGATCTCCCGACTTGGCAGCTCTCTGGCCCTGCTGATTCCAGCATCCCGGGGACTGCCGCGGGTCAGATGCGTTTTGATTTCCAGGTAGTTTTCCGCCCGACCAAGAAGAATGTATGAGCAGATGCCTTCTCTTGATCCTTCGAGCCTACCGATGAGAGTCCCGAGTTGCAGACTATCCTGGACCCAGCCAAAATCTTGGCAGCCGCATCCCTACCAGTACCTCCAGGTAAGACTGTCGTACCTAAATGACTCTGGGACACTGTGCTCAGATGGTGATATTAATCTTAGCTCGCTGGACACCCTTGAGTTCGCTGGATGTTGGAACTCATCTCGCGAGCATATTGGTAGCCACAGATGAGGAAGGACGTATGCGACTTTGTAACCTCTTGCCCTGTCTTCGCTTGTCACAAGCCCTCATTTGCACCCATAAGGGCTACTTCAGCCTCTTCCAGTTCCGAAGGTCCCGTGGGTTCACATAGCCATGTATTTTGTGACAGACCTCCCCAATTCGGAAGGGTTTACCACTGTATAGGTGGTTATTGACTGATTTACCAAGATGGCTTATTTCATCCCATTACCATCTGCACCATCTGGTGGACTTCTAAGGTTGATATTCCAGAAATGCCAAAGAAAGACCATGATCAAGTATTTTACATTACATTCATTGTTGATTTAATCATGAATTGATAATGATTGTGACAGTTACTATGTTATGTTACCTGCCCTGGCTCGACACTTCTTCAAAGAAATTTTTCACTCATATGGACTATCTAAATCCATTGTTTCTGACCAGGGAGTCCAGTTTACTTCTAGGTTCTGGCGAAATTTATGAAAGACCCTAAAGATTGACCTGAACTTTTCGTCCAGCTATCACCCCCAAAGCAATGGTCAGACTAAGAGTCAATCAAATATTAAAGACCTTTCTTTGCAGCTATGTGTTGGTCCAACAAAATGACTGGTTGCAACTGTTATCCTGGGCAAATTTCAGCTATAATAATCGTGTAAGCGAAGCCTCTAGTTCTTCTACCTTCCAGGTTGTGTTCAGATGACACCCTAGGGTACCTTTGTTGGTACCTCTGGCTTGTGATGTACCTGCCATTGAGTTTTCGACTGTGTCCCTCAATAGGCAATAGAAGAAGACTCGAGAACTTTTGCTTCAAGCTGCTGCGAAATATAAAGAGATAAACAAATAAGAAGAGATGTCCCGCTCCTCATTTCAGGTCTGGTTATGTACCCAGAATCTTCATTGTAAGACTCCCTTAACCAAGTT
Source organism: Microcaecilia unicolor (assembly GCF_901765095.1). Taxonomy (NCBI): domain Eukaryota; kingdom Metazoa; phylum Chordata; class Amphibia; order Gymnophiona; family Siphonopidae; genus Microcaecilia; species Microcaecilia unicolor. The sequence goes on from NC_044032.1 coordinate 428,521,313, forward strand.
TGCTCCTTGCTTTATTGGGCCATATTCTATTGTTTGCCAAGTTGGGTCAATAGCTTATCAGCTGAAGCTACCTCCTACTCTGCAGGTCCATAATACATTCCATGTATCCCTCCTCAAAGCTCTAGTATTGAAATGGAAGAGTAGTAAACTTCCAGCACCCTCTATTGTGGCAGCAGACCCGAAGGTTGAAGTTCTGGACATTCTAGACTCCAGGAGGGTGCGAGGCCAACTTCAGTACCTTATTGTGTGGAAAGGATATAGTCCTGAAGAGAACTCCTGGGAACCAGCAGCCGGTATCCATGCTCCTCTACTCATCAAGTGGTTCCCTCAAATGTTTCCTCATAGACCCAAAACCCAGACTGAGACGGGGGAGGGGTCTTTGGAAAGAGAATACTGTCACGGTCATGGCCATGCCCTCCCATACCTTGGCTCACCTTGTGTCGATGGTGGATGTTGGGGCCAAGCTCTGTGGCACCCCCCGGTATGTCCAGCTGATCTCCCGACTTGGCAGCTCTCTGGCACTGCTGATTCCAGCATCCCGGGGACTGCCGCGGGTCAGATGCATTGTTTCCTCACCGACTGACACCGGCGCTCCTAGGTGCACGTATGTGCATAGGGACTTCTCTTAAAGGGCCAACAGTGGGAGTATTAAGGAAGTGCTCTGTAATGATGGTCGGGCCCTTATAAGAGAGCTGGGAACACTGCCTCATTGCCTTTGCAATGGATCATCTGGTTGTGCCTTGTGTGGGTCCTCCAGCCTTATCTTGGGTGCTTCTCCAGCCTGTTCTAGTTGTCTCAAGCCTCATTACAGTAGTCTCCAGCCCTGTTCCTAGCCTGTCCTGTTCCAGGCTTGTTCCAATCCGTGTCTTCCATCTTATTCCTGCCTGCTCCAGCTTGTGTCTTCTGCCTTGTTCTGGCCTTGTCATGTCCCGACCCAGTCTGTGGCCTCCGTCTTGTTCCTGCATGTGTCTGTTTGTGCCTTTGTGGTTTCTGATCTCTGGGTTTCCTGGTTCATGCTTCTCCCTGGCCCTGACACCATCAGGCCAGCCCCCAAGGACCATTCTCTAGCCTCCACTCTGTTGGGCTAGCCCCCGAGGGCTGTCTTAGGAGCCATCTCCTAGTCCTGACTCTGTCTGGCCAGCCCCCAAGGTCTGTCTTAAGAGCAATTTCCAACCCCTGACTCTGTCTGGCCAGCCCCCAAAGGCTCTTCTAAGAGCCACCCTCTGGTCTCGTCTCTGCCAGGGCGACACTCGCCTGCTTCCAGTTGAGGCCTGCCTAGTCTTCGGGCCAGGTGAGTAGCATAAACTCGACTGCGGCCTAAGGACTCACCTACCAGAAGCATGACATTTCCTCTCCCTTTAGAGAGTTGTAGGTATTAGTTATGTTTTATTATTGTGAACTGTCTAAATGGTATGACCCATGGTGGGATATCAAATAAAGATGAACTTGAATATCTATATATACACCCACACCTACCACATGCACACGATGAGAAGGAATTCCACGAGTCATGCTCTGCATGCTTTCTCCTCTTTTCTAATAGGGTAGAAAAAAAAAAAGAAAAGTCATAAGTAGCAACCTTTACCCTGAAATCAATGAGAACCACATGGTGGAATTAGTTTAATTTCTGAATGTTTTATGTGAATTTTTAATTGGTGCTGCACTCTTCTTTACATTAATGCAAACCAAACCATGTATAGTCAAGTGTCTGGATTACAGATACTGGTCTTGCATATAAAAGTTCTTTTCTGACAGCATTGCTGCAGCAGCTGTTGATAATTGTAGAGATTTGTCTGGTGAATTAGTTCAAGTCAAACCGCAATGCAGTTGTCAACTCCTGAACTATAGATTCCCCAGCAAGGTGTTCAATTTGAAGTCCACAGCCATTGACCATTGAGTTGAAGATAAAGTACATTACTCCCTTTCACAAGGAGTAAAATCAAATGTATTGAACATCTTGAAATGACACATGCTGATTGCTTTTTTAGTTATTGGATGAGTCTGTAAATGGATCTCTTCAGCAAGCTAAGAATATCGGCTGCCCTGTTATAGAATACTTCACATGACAGATTGCTAGTAGCTTCTGGGATATCACAAATTAAATCTGACCTCATGCAAAACAGAAAAGATATCTCAAAACAGACATTTAGATTAGGCCCCCAAACAACTACAGCTTTAGATAACCATGAAAACACACCAAAAAAAATGTGGAAGAGAAATATCTAATTCTTTTTATTGTGGTCGATTAGTCAACTGTTAAACGTTTTGTGACACACATTGTCATTTGACTGATTTGCTTCATTACTAGGATTTTTCTCATCCTGGATATTTGTGCAAGTCAAAACTAGCTGCTGAATTTACTTTTGTATATACCGTAATTATATGCATGGAATGACAGCATTTGAGCCCCTGTTCTCATGGTTTCCCACAAAAGTGTTGCTTTGCTCTTCAGTCTTTCTTGTAAGTTTGTGTCTGTGCATTTCCAGTGTGTGGAAGCATTCTTACAACAGGACAGTATGCACTATTCTATTAGTGCAGAGCTCTGGTTTGATACTTATCTTGAGAATCTATTATCTACTTTTTGCTGCAACTGATAAGCATCCTTTTGTTATTTGTTTTGATAGCAAAAGAATAGTAGATCATAGATAAACACCCTGACCTGGGGGTTGTTTTGAATAGCTTGTGGTGTTGCAGCGGTACGGTAGGCATAGTATTGCTGTGCTAAATTTTCCCATATATATTTGCTCTTGAAATCAATCTGGGGGGAAACAGCCTGCATTTTGTTGAATGTGCTAGTGTACATGCTGCTTACAACCCCAGCCTAAACAATGTCTTCAGGGACAGCTCTTTATCATCTGACCAAAAAAATGCATGTGTTGTGAATGCCAGCACATATATTAAGCAACTCTGAATAGGACCATTTTCAGCCAGTGCACTTTATCTTGGGAAATTTATGAAAATTGTTCTGTATTATTAATTCTATAATACATATTCCACTTGCATGTTTCCTTGCAGAAAATATTTTGTAAAATTGTGCAGCTGATAATATGCAAGCACAACCATGTACTGACAAGACTGCCTGAGCTTATGCATGCACTGTGCTTTAAGTCCAAGGGTTGTAGTTTGGGCAGAGTTACAATGTACATACACATTTTATAAAATATGTGTGTAGATGTGTAGAATATGCACTCAAATGTATTTATTTGTTACATTTGTATCCCACATTTTCCCACCTATTTGCAGGCTCAATGTGGCTTACATAGTACCAGAGAGGCGTTCGCCAACTCCGGTATGAACAAATACAAAGTGATGATGTGGTAGGATAAGGTTCATGTGGAACAGACACCATTAGGGAATCGTTTAGAGCGAAAGAGTTATGTTATGCCATTATTTGCTTTGGTTTCGTTGTGTTGCAGAGTTCAGGCATTTAAGTGGATCGGTAGGGTATGCCTTTTTGAACAGGTTAGTTTTTAGTGATTTCCGGAAGTTTAGGTGGTCATACGTTGTTTTCACGGCTTTTGGTAATGCGTTCCACAGTTGTCTGCTTATGTAGGAAAACTGGATGCATAAGTTGATTTGTATTTGAGTCCTTTGCAGCTTGGGTAGTGGAGATTTAGATATGTCGTGTTGATCCAGAATGTTTTTGGTTGGTAGGTCCTATGAGGTCTGTCATGTATCCCGGGGCTTTGCCGTAGATGATTTTATGAACCAGGGTGCAGATTTTGAAAGCAATACGTTCTTCGATTGGGAGCCAGTGCAGTTTTTCTCAGAGGGGTTTTGCGCTTTCAAATCGCGTTTTTCCAAATATAAGCCTGGCTGCTGTGTTTTGGGGGGTCTGAAGTTTCTTTATGATTTGTTCTTTGAGGCATAAATTCCGTTGCAGTAGTCGACATTGCTTAGTACCATTGATTGTATCAGGTTGCGAAATGTCTTCCTCGGGAAGAATGGTTTCACGTGTTTGAGTTTCCACATTGAGTAGAACATTTTCTTTGTTGTGGATTTCACTTGGCTCTCTAGTGTAAGGTTACGGTCGAATGTAACACCGAGGATTTTCAGGCTGTCTGAGATAGGGAGGTGTAATTTGGGGTGTTTATATTTGTGGGGTTGTCCGCATTGTATTGGGATGAGAGGATGTTTTTTTTCTGTATTGAGTTTTTGTTGAAATGCATTTGCCCATGAGTCCATGATGAAGCTGAGCTTGATTTCGTTGGTGATTTCTGTCAGATCATGTTTGTAAGGAATGTATATTGTGACATCGTCTGCATAGATGAAAGGGTTTAGGCCTTGGTTGGATAAGGACTTGGCTAGTGGGGTCATCATTAGGTTGAAGAGGATCAGTGATAGTGGTGATCCTTGGGGTATTCCGCAGTCTGCTTTCCAGGGTGATGATATGTTTGAATTTGATTTCACTTGATATGTTCTAGTGGAACCCTTGATCCAACTAAGTATGTTCTCACCAATCCCGAAGTAATCTAGTAGTTTTAGTAGTATATTATGGTTTACTATGTCGAATGCACTAGACATGTCGAATGGAGGAGAAGTATGCTTTTACCTGTATTTGGCTAGGAGAGTAATACTGTTCAGTGCTATGGAGGGGGCGAAATCCTGATTGTGATTCATGTAATATTGAGAATTTGTTTCTATAATCGGTAAGTTGTTTGGTTACCATGCTTTCCATCAGTTGACTACCAGTGGGATAGATGCTACTGGGTGGTAGTTAGTGATTTGTTTGTTTTTTTTTCTAGGTATCTTTTGGTATTTGGGGTGAGTAGGATGTTGCCATTTTCCTTAGGGAAGAGGCCTTGCTGAAGCATGTAGTTTAGGTGGGATGTGAGGTCTGCTATGAAGCAGGTCAGGGGCAGATTTTATTAGGTAGCTGGGACAGGTATCCAGTTTACAGTGAGCGTTGGAGAACCTACTAATTGTCTGGGTGACTGTTTCGACAGTGAGGAGAGCGAAGTTTGACCAGGTTCAGTCAGCAGGGTATTCTCCAAAGGTTGGGTCCAAACCACTGATGAAGTTTTCGATGTCGGTATGTACACTCCCATTGGATCAGATGTAAAATTTGAGCAGTAAGATTGGTAGGCTGTTGGGGTTGCTTCTACGTATCTTTTACAAAGGCACATAGGTGCCCATATTGCCTTCATAAAATAGACACCTTTTTGGATATGTGAAGGGCAATTCTATAGCAGTGCATCTATATTTAGGCACCCGTTCTGTAAAGGAAACGAGGTGCTTGCTTTCCTTTATAGAATACCAATGTTACAAGTTAGATACACACTAGAGAATGACACGGGAACAAAGTTTGTCCCCGTCCCCGTGAGCTCTGTCTCCATCTCCGCAAACTCTGACTCCATCTGCTAATGGAACTTTGTAAGTCTAAGTGCTCCAAAAATGAGTCCTTTAGTTTTGTATATTTCAAACTACAAATGTTGTTTTGCTTTACAATAGAACTGCCTTAAAATGCATGTGTATATTTGTATGGATTCTTCTGAGAGGGCGCAATAACTAAAGCAAAACCATTCAAGTTGATTACTGCCGCAAATTCCTTGGGTTTGTCAGAAGGGAGGTGGTTTCTTTATGAATATTAGTAATCACAGTGATCCTGTTAGCAGACACAAGTTTCACCTGAAACCACCTCTAATGCTAAAGGAGTACAGCGGATAATCAAAGTAATTTTACATTGTTCCGTTCAGAACTCTGCTGCATGTCTTATCTTCCGCCTGAACCGATACACTCATATCACCCCTCTCCTCAAGTCACTTCACTGGCTTCCGATCAGGTGCCGCATTCAGTTCAAGCTTCTGCTACTAACCTACAAATGTACTCGATCTGCAGCCCCTCCTTACCTCTCAACCCTCATCTCCCCTTATGTTCCTACCCGTAACCTCCGCTCTCAAGACAAATCCCTCCTTTCAGTACCCTTCTCCACCACCGCCAACTCCAGGCTCCGCCCTTTCTGCCTCGCCTCACCCCATGCGTGGAACAAACTCCCTGAGCCCATACACCAGGCCCCCTCCCTGCCCATCTTCAAATCACTGCTTAAAGCCCACCTCTTCAATGTCACCTTCGGCACCTAACCACTACACCTCTACCCAGGAATCTAGACCGCCCCAAACTTGACATTTCGTTCTTTAGATTGTAAACTCCTTTGAGCAGGGACCGTCCTCTTTGTTTAATTTGTACAGCGCTGCATAACCCTAGTAGCGCTCTAGAAATGTTAAGTAGTAGTAGTAGTAGGAACAATGCGGAAAGGTATACTGCTGTATTACAGGGCAATAGGAAGAAAGCATACAGTAACATGACTGGAGTTAAATGGTACCCAATCTATGTTCAAAATGATTGGATGTTTATTAACAGACAGTGCAACCTCTGAAGAGCTGATGCAGTATGAAAGAAATAGCTGCAAGTTCCTAGGGTTCAACAGAGAATGGTAGCACCCATCCTTGGAAAGACTTACCTTTTCCTGCAGTGATTCACAGTCACAGGCCTTTTCTTGCAGTGATTCACAGTCACAAGCTGACTCCAAAAAGCTAAAGAGTACACAGAAATTTAAATATTATTATTAGAAATATAATGCTTGTTTACATTTGCAAGATTTCTTTATAAACAATATTTTAGTGAAGCTTTGTTACATTGAGGGAAAAGCTTCCTTGTTCAGGACCATCTATGACTTAAATCTTTTCATCTTTGTCTTGTTTGTCTCTGTTTCTCTGTCATTTGTTTAATTCTTTCATGTTCTAAATATGTTCTCCTTTTTCTGTTTGTTGCTCTTTCTTCTTCTGTCATTTTTTCAAATCTTTTGCGTTGTATAGCAGTGTGCCTTGTTTCTGTGCACTTGTCTCTGTCGTCCGTCATTTCAGCAATTCTGTGCCTTCTGAATCGGTGTTTCTTTGTCGGTTACTTGCATTTTCCTCATTAGTCATCTTTTGTATCCTGGACCTTTTTCTTGAAGTAGCTTTTTGACTTTCATGTGCCTTTTCATCTTCACTCAGAGCTGCACGCCTTTTTCATTGTGCTTCAGCTCTTTTTCTTTCAACTTCAGCCTGCTCCTTAGCAGTTAGTGTTCTTTTTCTAGTCAAGTGATGCTCACCACGTTGGAATGTGTCTCTGATTGTTGTTTGTGAGCTACAGTACGTTGGACTGTGCCTCTGCTTCTCCTCGGTGAACTGCCTTCCCCTCCATGTGCTACGCTCTCATCCTCTCCGATGCAATCCATGTGCAGCGATTCTCCTATGCCATTCCCTTTCCTTCCCTTCCCTCCATCTCCAGCAATTGTGGCCTCTACATGATGTGCAACGATTCTCCTATGTTCTCCCCCCCCCCCCCTTGCCTCCCATGCCATCCATATCCTGCAATTCGCCTGTGTGCGAGTGTGTGTGAGAGAGAGTGTGATAGAGAGAGAGAGTGTGTGAGACAGAGAGAGAGAGAGAGTGAATGAATGTGTGTGAGAGAGAGATAGACAGTGAGAGAGAGAGAGACAGAGAGTGAGTGTGTGTGAGACAGAAAGACAGTGAGTGTGACACAGTAAGAGGGAGTGTGTCTGTGAGAGAGAGAGTGTGTCTGAGAGACAGAGAGAGAGTGTGCGTGTGTGGGAGAGAGAGACAGACAGAGTAGAGTGTGTGTGTGAGAGAGATAGTGTGTGTATGTGTGTCAGAGCGAGAGTGTGTGTGAGAGAGAGAGAGAGAGAGACTGAGTATGAGAGAGACTGTGTGAGAGAGACAGAGTGTGTGTGTGTGACACAGAGAGAGAGAGTGTGTGTGTGACAGAGAGAGAGAGATTGTGTGTGTGAGAGAGACAATGTGTTAGAGAGTGTGTTTGCGAGAGAGATAGAATGTGTGTGTGTGTGTGTGTAAGAGAGAGAGTGTGTGTGTGTGTTATTGAGAGAGAGAGAGAGAGTGTGTGTGTGTGTGTGTGAGAGACAGACTTCGTGTGAGTGTGTGTGAGAGAGAGAGACACAGACTGTCTGTGTGTTTGTGTGTCTGTGTGAGAGAGTGTGTGACAGTGATTGCACTGTCTGTGTGTTTTGTATCCTTTTCTTTTTTAGATGATATCCTGTTTTTTTCTGTTATATATACATTTATATGCTGTGTCGTCCGCTGGGTACCTCGCGGTACCGTGTCTGCCTAACGTCAGCTCAGCTTCCCTCCAGCTTTCCCTTCCCTCTCACTGTTCCGCCCTCTGATGTCATAACGTCTTTTTGCGACTGCGGGACAGTGAAGGGGAATGTAGCATTGTAGGCTGCTGTCCTTTGCCTCTGTCTCGCACCATTGCTTACTGCGTTCGCCCGCTTCCCTGCTGCCTAAATTGTACCTCGGGGTTCCATCGCTGTCTGCCTGTCTGTTTTCATAACATCCCCTAACGTCAGTTCAGCTTGCCTCCAGCGTTCCCGTCCCTCTCACTGTTCCACCTTCTGATGTAATTACGTTTTGACGCAAGGGCGGGGCAGTGAGGGGGAACGGAATGCTGGAAGCTGGCTGATGTCATTTGATGTTACGAACCCAGGCAGCCAGACAGCGATGGAACATTGGAGGTGCAAATTATTATATAGGATAATCATAACAATGTAGCACAGTGATCAGAAAAGCATCAAATTCTGAATTATTATACTGCTTACAGTGAGCTACAGTTGTCTAGGTTGCCATCAGTTTATAAAGATATGTCAGCATTATGCAGCTGTAAGAAAGAGCCAGGAGAAATGGAATTGAGTACTATTATATTTCCTAATAACCGCAGTTTCTTCTCTACTGCTGCATTCTTTTACTGGAAATATGAATAGTGGAAAGAGAAACATGTGCATAGTTGGGGGACAGATGATCCTCCTGATTTTGTGGAGCTCTATTGTGACATTTTAAAAATATTGCTCCTATGAGAAGGACATTGTGCTAGACTATAAATACCAGCTCCAGGAATCAGCATTGTTCCAAAAGCCACTGTTGTGGCACATAGCTAGGAGAGACAGGCACAGACACTAAGGTCACAGCAGTGTCAAGACACAGCGAGTCAGATAAGCTAAAGAATTTTTCCCATTTTGGGTCTCTGGGAAATATGCTTCATACATCTGGCTCCCAGGATTGCAGCTAGGTCATGGAGAGTTTGGTGTCATGGATATCATGTACCAATTTGATTTAGGCCTTCCCTTTCAAATTCCAGATATACAAATTGTTCTGACCACAGGTGCATCTAAATGGTTCTCAACCCTGTCCTGTAGTCATACCTCACAGATCTGCTTTCAGGATACTCATAGTGCATATTCATGAGAGATACAAGTGCCAAGAGAAATTTTGTGGACCCCCTATAATGATCTGAATTTATGCACCATTTATATCCTACAACATGATTAGATACTAACATTAACCCTGAATAAGAGATAAATACGTCAGAGAACATTGATAAACCTGAGGATCGTAAACATGTAATTTGTTTTAAGTATTGGACCATATCTGTCAACAGTGAATGCTTAGAGCCCCAAATGCTTAGAAATAGTAACATAGTAGATGAAGACAGAAAAAGACCTGCATGGTCCATCCAGTCTGCCCAACAAGATAAACTCATATGTGCTATTTTTTGTGTATACCTTACCTTGATTTGTATCTGTCCTTTTCAGGGCACAGACCGTATAAGTCTGCCCAGCACTATCCCCGCCTCCCAACCACCAGCCCCGCCTCCCACCACTGGCTCTGGCACAGACCGTATAAGTCTGCCCAGCACCATCCCCACCTCCCGCCACCGGCTCTGCCACCCAATTTCGGCTAAGCTCCTTAGGATCCATTCCTTCTGAACAGGATTTCTTTATGTTTATCCCACGCATGTTTGAATTTTGTTACCGTTTTCATTTCCACCACCTCCCGTGGGAGGGCATTCCAAGCATCCACTACTCTCTCTGTGAAAAAATACTTCCTGACATTTTTCTTGAGTCTGCCCCCCTTCAATATCATTTCATGTCCTCTCGTTCTACTGCCTTCGCATCTCTGGAAAAGGTTCATTTGCGGATTAATACCTTTCAAATATTTGAACGTCTGTATCATATCACCCCTGTTTCTCCTTTCCTCCAGAGTATACATGTTCAGGTCAGCAAGTCTCTCCTCATACGTCTTGTAACGCAAATCCCTTACCATTCTCGTAGCTTTTCTTTGCACCGCTTCAATTCTTTTTACATTCTTAGCAAGATACGGCTTCCAAAACTGAACACAATACTCTAGGTGGGGCCTCACCAACGATTTATACAGGGGCATCAACACCCCCTTTCTTCTGCTGGTCACACCTCTCTCTATACAGCCTAACAACCTTCTAGCTACGGCCACCGCCTTGTCACACTGTTTCGTCGCCTTCAAATCCTCAGATACTATCACCCCAAGATCCCTCTCCCCGTCCGTACCTATCAGACTCTCCCCGCCTAACACATACGTCTCCCATGGATTTCTATTCCCTAAGTGCATCACTTTGCATTTCTTCACATTGAATTTTAATTGCCAAACCTTAGACCATTCTTCTAGCTTCCGTAGGTCCTTTTTCATGTTTTCCACTCCCTCCGGGATGTCCACTCTGTTACAGATCTTAGTATCATCCGCAAATAGGCAAATTTTACCTTCTAACCCTTCGGCAATGTCACTCACAAATATATTGAACAGAATAGGCCCCAGCACCGATCCTCGAGGCACTCCACTACTTACCTTTCCCTCCTCCGAGCGAATTCCATTCACCACCACCCTCTGGCATCTGTCCGTCAGTTCCTAATCCAGTTCACCACTTCGGGTCCTATCTTCAGCCCATCCAGTTTATTTAAGAGCTTCCTGTGGGGAACCGTTTCAAAAGCTTTGCTGAAATCTAAGTAGATTACGTCCATAGCTCGTCCCTGATTCATTCTCCTGTCACCCAATCAAAGAATTCAATGAGATTCGTTTGGCACGATTTCCCTTTGGTAAAACCATGTTGTCTCGGATCTTGCAACTTATTGGCTTCCAGGAAATTCACTATCCTTTCCTTCAGCATCGCTTCCATTACTTTTCCAATAACCGAAGTGAGTCTTACCGGACTGTAGTTTCCAGCTTCTTCCCTATCACCACTTTTGTGAAGAGGGACCACATCCGCCGTTCTCCAATCCCTCGGAACCTCTCCAGTCTGCAAGGATATATTAAACAAATCTTTAAGAGGACCCGCCAGAACCTCTCTGAGCTCCTTCAATATCCTAGGGTGGATCCCATCCGGTCCCATGGCTTTGTCCACCTTTAGCTTTTCAAGTTGTTCATACACACTCTCTTCCGTGAATGGTGCTTTATCCACTTCAATCTCATTTGTACTTTTTACAGTCCATCGCGGTCCTTCTCCAGGATTTTCTTCTGTGAAAACAGAACAGAAGTATCTATTTAGCAAATTTGCTTTTTCTTCATCATTATCCACATAGCAGTTCACAGTATCTTTTAGTCTCACAATTCCCTTTTTAGTCATTCTCCTTTAACTAATATACCTGAAGAAACTTTTGCCACCCCTTCTTACATTTCTAGCCATTTGTTCTTCCGTTTGCGCTTTCGCCAGACGTATCCCTGCCTTGGCTTCTTTCAGTTTCATCCAGTATTCCTCCTCGTGTTCCTTTTCTTGAGTTTTTTTGTATTTCTGGAATGCCAACTCTTTAGCCTTTATTTTCTCAGCCACTTGCTTGGAGAACCATATCGGTTTCCTTTTTCTCTTGCTTTTATTTACTTTCCTTACATAAAGGTTCATGGCCCTATTTATAGCTTCTTTCAGCCTGGACCACTGTCCTTCCACTTCTTGTATTTCCTCCCAGCCCATCAGCTCCTTCCTCAGGTATTCCCCCATTTTACTAAAGTCAGCACGCTTGAAGTCCAGGACTTTGAGTTTTGAGTGGCCGCTCTCCACTTCAGCTGTTATATCAAACCAAACCGTTTGATGGTCACTGCTGCCCAGGTGGGCTCCCACTCAGATATTTGACACGCTATCCCCATTTGTGAGCACCAGATCCAGTGTCGCTCCCTCCCTCGTGGGTTCCGTCACCATTTGTCTGAGCAAAACACTTTGGAAAGCATCTACGATCTCTCTACTTCTTTCCGATTCCGCAGATGGAACCTTCCAATCTACATCCGGCAGATTGAAATCTCCCAGCAAGAGCACCTCTCTCTTGTTTCCCAACCTTTGAATATCTGCGATCAGGTCTTTATCTAATTCCTCCAATTGTGTCGGAGGTCTGTAGACAACACCCATGTGTACAGAGGTTCTATCATCTCTTTTTAAGGTGATCCATATCGCTTCTTCCTTTCCCCAGGTCCCTGTCATTTCGGTTGCTGTGATATAATTTCTCACATATAGAGTTACTCCTCCACCTTTACGACCCTCTCTATCCTTCCTAAATAGATTATAGCCTGGTATGTTTGCATCCCATTCATGGGAACCATTAAGCCACGTCTCCGTGATTGCAACAACGTCTAAGTCTGCCTCCAACATCAGGGCTTTGAAGGTCATGAACTTTATTGCTTAGACTGCAAGCATTTGTGGCCATCGCTTTCCATGTACATTTCCTGGTATGTGCTTCAACATTTGTGATTTGGGGATGTCTTTTGTCTTTGGGTACCTTCATATCCTTTTGTTCCAACTTCATTTCTTTCTCTTCTGCCTCAGTTCTATTTTCAGGATCATCACCATGCTGTAATGGAGCAAAAGAATTCTGTAGGGGCAACACTTGTGAGGGTGGATGTTTTTGTGTCACATAACGAAATCTGCCTGAGCCTACCGTGAACCATCTATTCTTAGGTAGTTTTATTCTTTGAGGCAGTGGTGAGAAGTTAGTATGATTCTGTGCAGTCTTAGAAGTTGCTTTAAGTGCATTCAATTCCCGTTTTACTTTACTGAGCTCCTGTTTTAAACTAGATAGCTGAAGACAGATAGGACAAGCCTTAATTCTCCAGATGATTGGCCTTGAAACAAAAGCACCACAATTATTACAGAGAATAAAAGTCATCCTGATTGGTTGAAATGGGTATGAATAGGTGTACTATGTTGGGGTGAACAGTCTGTAAGATTGCTTGTGTATGACTGATGAGTAAAGGTAATGAGTTTTGGCTTGTCTATAAATGAGTGGAAAACCCTGGGGTGGGTGGGACTATAAGTGCCAGTGATTCACCCTGTCCATACAAATGAGCATCGACTATTCATTTTCATAGGCCCTCTAAGTCCCCACTAACTGGGTAAAGACTAGCTCTGAATATTTTGGACCTTAATATAGAACAGAATGCCCAGATTTAGTCATATTTACTTTGCAAGGTGGTTTTCTTGTTACACAATTATGTAAGCACCTGATTCTAATTAGTCAATTAAGGGACTCTTTTACTAAAACTTAGGGTGCACTAACAGACATTAATGTATGTGCTTAAATGCTGTGTGTCCTGTTCTATACATATGGGCCTCATGGCACTTAGTGCACACTAACATTTAGTAAAAGGACTCCTAATTTTGCTATTGGAACAAAGGGTTAATTTACAGTTTCACATGCTATTTCTGAATAATTGTTCCTACTTTGTACATTACTGTATCTCGATAAACACATAATTGTTTAATTTACACAAGGATTCCATGGTAAGAACTGGTAATTCTCATTATTATGCATCCATCATTTTGTCCTTGATAGTGACTATTCTGAGTCATTTGAAGTACCTGTCAGATCCAAAATAGGAAACCCATTCTCCGAGAATAGCAGGCCAATTATTCTCGCATGTGGGTGAAGTCATCCACGGAGCCCAGTGTGGAAACGCTACCCAGCGTTGTTTTCCATTAAGAGTTTGAGTCAGCGCTCCCATCGCACATGCACAAGTGCTTTCCCGCCCAAGTCGCGAGTGCAGGACCAGCAGTCTTTCTTCTTCTGCGGTGAAGAGAGGTCACGTCTGTTAGTGGTTCTCTTTAGCACATTCATGTTTTGCTTGTAAGGTGCCTTCCCTCTTGGTATTTTGTCCCTTCCCATATCTTTTAGTAGAGATTTTCCTCACTTTTAAGTTTTCTTTATTTTTTCGGCTCTAAAGGCCTTTTTAGGCCTGAGCACTGGCCGGGTAGCATCAACATTTTTTTTTTCAGGTGAGCTTGCCCCTTTTTTCACACCATTGAGACATTTGATTTTGTTTCAACCATTTTTCCTTCCTTGTCATCTAAGGTTCCCAGTGGCTTTAAATGCTGTACCCAGGGCAATAGGACAATCTCTGGAACTGACACCCATTCCTGGTGTATCCAGTTTGGGGAGGCCAGACCTTAACCATCTAAATTGTATTCTTTTTGTATGCAGAAAACAACCCAGAAATCCAGAGTCTCAAAAAGAGAAGTTTTTGGGGCCAGGTCTGAATTGTTAACAACAGCATCAGAAGCGTCGGTCCCAATGACCAACAGACCCGTGTCTGACACTGGGAGTGGGCGTTCATCAAGTGGGTCTCCACCTGCCTCGGTGCCAGCCACTCTCCCCCCACCCCCCTCCCCAGGAAGACTTGGCTTCCAAATGGCAGATTAAAAATGCAAAGTGATGCACATTGGGCAGAAGATTTCATCTTATTATCTTCAATGACACCTAGAACTTTTATTGGGTGCTGACTCCCAAGGTGAACCCTTGCATTAGGTAACTACGATTTAGATTATTCTTTCCAATGTGTATCACTTTGCATTTGTCCACATTAAGTTTAGTCTGCTATGGAACCATGGAGATTGGACTGTTTTCGGACCCTCATCACTCAAAAGCGAGCGATCTCTTCTGTATCCCAACCTCCAGTCTCTGGCTCTCATGGCTTGGATGTTGAGATCATAAAATTTGCATCCATAAATTTCCTGGAGGGTGCCTCCAAGGTTTTGCTGGTTTCCAGGAAAGATTCTGCTAAGAGGCGTTATACTTTCAGATGGAGGAGGTTTGCTGTCAGGTGTGAGAGCAGGGCCCTAGGTCCTCTTTCATGCCCTATAGAAAACCTGCTTGAAAACCTTCTACACCTTCCTGAGTCTAGTCTTAAGACCAACTCTGTAGGGGTTCACCTCAGTGCAATTAGTGCTTATCATCATTGTGTAGAGGCTAAACCCATCTCTTGACAACTCTAGTTCAATTTATGCAGGATTTACTTTTGACAAAGCCTCTTGCCAAATTTCCACCTGTGTCATGGGACCTTAACATCATCCTCATCCAGCTGATGAAAGCGCCTTTCAAGCCATTGGATTCCTGTCCTCTGAAGTACTTGACCTGGAAGGTCTTGTTTTTGGTAGCAGTAACTTCAGCTCGCAGGGTCAGTGAGCTTCAAACCATAGTAGCGTACCCATTTTACATGAAATTTCATCATAACAGAGTAGTTCTCTGCACTCTAAGTTCCTTTCAAAGGTGAAGTTGGAATTCCATTTTAATCAGTCAGTCGTTCTGCCAACATTCTTCCCAAAACTGCATGCCTGCCCCAATTGCGCACTTCACACCTTGGACTGCGAGCCTTGGAGCACTATAGACAGTTTATTCAACTTTTTGTTTCTTTTGATCCCTCAACAGGATGGGGGTGGCCATCAGTAAATACACTCTTTCAAATTGGCTGGCAGACTGCATCTTTTTCACTTATGCCCAGGCTGGGCTGATTCTGGAGGTCCATGTCAAGGCTCACAGTGTCAAAGCTATGGCTGCGTCCATTGAATTGATTTGCATGGCTGCAACGTGGTCTTCAGTCCACACATTCACATCCCACTACTGCATTGAGCAGGATACCTGATGCAACAGCCGGTTTGGTCAGACAGAACCGCAGAGTTTGTTTGGGATCTAGAATCCAGCTCCACCCTCCTAGGCCCATTTTATTCTGTTCCAGGCTACATCTTCACAACCAGTAAGTATATAATTTCAGGTTAATTGATTTTATAGGCCTTGCCATTGCAATCCCCTATTCTCCTCATGTTGTTGTTTTCAGTGAGCCTGGTAGCTATGGACTCCCACATGTCAGACTAATATGGCTACTTGTCCTCGGAGAAAGCAGTTACCTGTATCAGGTGTTCTCTGAAGACACCACACCAATTGTTCTCAATGAATCTATAGAAGTTGGATTGATTATTAGCTATGTTATAGTACTGTTGGTCCTGCACTCCCAACTTGGGCGGGAAGGCACTTATGCATTTGAGGTGGGAACACTGCCTCAAACGCTTGAAAGAAAACTACACTGGGCAGCATTTCTGCACTGGGCTCCCTGGATGATGTCACCCACATGTGAGAATAATTGGCCTGCTGTTCTCGGAGAACACCTACTACAGGTAAGTTTTTTTGTTACATTTGTACCCCGCGCTTTCCCACTCATGGAAGGCTCAATGCGGCTTACATGGGGCAATGGAGGGTTAAGTGACTTGCCCAGAGTCACAAGGAGCTGCCTGTGCCTGAAGTGGGAATCGAACTCAGTTCCTCAGTTCCCCAGGACCAAAGTCCACCACCCTAGCCACTAGGCCACTCCTTCACTTTTCATGCTGCTCGCCCCAGTATTGAGAGGTGGAGATACCTAAGGCTAACCTTCTACATCAGAATTTTTCAACCGGTGTGCCACAGCACCTCCCCTAATGATAGGTTTATTTATTATTGGTTAGCATTAGAGAGACACAATAAAGTCAAAGGCATAAACATAGCTGGGAGGCTGTTCCTAATTATAATAAAATTCCCATTTATTGGGCTCTCCAAAAAGTACAAATATATCCAAAAGAAGGGATAGGGAGACAATGAGACAAATATTTATTTATTTTCACTTGATATATCGCTATATGGGTCTGTACTAGGCTTCAAAGCAGTTCACAGTGCAATAAAAGAAAAGGGGAGAAATGACAGAGAAGAGAAAGGAAAAAAAAACACACACACACAACTGGTTGTTATCAGGACCAAAAAACTTGAGTAAACAGATGAGATTTGAGCAATCTCTTAAATGCTGAGAGAGTTGACTGGTTCCCGATGTGAAGTGAGAGGTCATTCCACAGTTTTGGGCCAACAAAGCGGAAGGCAGTAGAGCACAGCAAAGTTAGATGAAGTTCTGAGGGTGACAGCACCCGGAGAAGATTGTGATCAGTGGAGCGGAGGAAGCAGAGGAGAAGTGTAGAGGTTAAGAAGTTTACTGAGATAAGCAGGAGCAGAGGATGAGCAGGATTTGTAAACCTAAGTGAGAAGTTTAAAAGTGGCATGTGCACTAACTGAAAGCCAATGTTCAAGCTTAAGCAGAGGGGTAACATGGTCAAAACGGCGTGCATTGTAGAGCATCTTGACTGATGTAGATTGAATGAGCTGAAGGTACTTAAAAAAGTGAAGAGGGATGCTGACATAAAGAGAGTTACAATAATCAAGGTGAGATATGACTAGTGCCAAAATAAGTGGATGAAGAAGGAAACGAAAGTAGTCCATAAGAAGTTTCAAAGGATTTAAAACTGTTGGTCTGCTCTGACTATTGCTCTCTCCTTCAAGCTCATATGTTTTCATCTCTTTATAGACTGGATAGTTGTTCTTACTCCTCATTCCTTTATCTGTTCTATATCTCTTTCAAGGTGGTTAGCAACCTCTGTCCTCTGTATCAGTCCTTCACAGTTATACTCCAACTTCTGGGCATAGGCTAAGCCCTGTACTACTACTACTACTACTACTACTTAACATTTCTAGAGCGCTACTAGGGTTACGCAGCGCTGTACAATTTAACAAAGAGAGACAGTCCCTGCTCAAAGAGCTTACAATCTAATAGACAAGTGAACGGTCGGTCCGATCGGGGCAGTCAAATTGGGGCAGTCTGGATTCACTGAACGGTAAGGGTTAGGTGCCGAACGCAGCATTGAAGAGGTGGGCTTTAAGCAAAGACTTGAAGATGGGCAGGGAGGGGGCTTGGCGTAAGGGTTCAGGAAGGTTGTTCCAAGCATAGGGTGAGGCGAGGCAGAATGAGCGGAGCCTGGAGTTGGCGGTGGTGGAGAAGGGTACTGAGAGGAGGGATTTATCCTGTGAACGGAGGTTACGGGCGGGAACGTAAGGGGAGATGAGGGTAGAGAGGTAGTGAGGGGCAGCAGACTGAGTGCATTTGTAGGTAAGAAGGAGAAGCTTGAATTGAATGCGGTATCTGATCGGAAGCCAGTGAAGTGACCTGAGGAGAGGGGTGATATGAGTATATCGGTTCTGGCGGAATATGAGACGTGCAGCAGAGTTCTGAACAGACTGAAGGGGGGATAGATGGCTAAGTGGGAGGCCGGTGAGGAGTAAGTTGCAGTAGTCCAGGCGAGAGGTAATGAGAGCGTGGACGAGAGTTCGGGTGGTGTGTTCAGAGAGGAAAGGGCGAATTTTGCTGATGTTAAAGAGGAAGAAGCGACAGGTCTTGGCTATCTGCTGGATATGCGCAGAGAAGGAAAGAGAGGAGTCAAAGATGACTCCGAGGTTGCGGGCAGATGAGACGGGGAGGATGAGGGTGTTATCAACTGAGATAGAAAGTGGAGGAAGAGGAGAAGTGGGTTTTGGTGGAAAGACGATAAGCTCGGTCTTGGACATGTTCAGTTTCAGGTGGCGGTTGGACATCCAGGCAGCAATGTCGGATAAGCAGGCCGATACCTTTGCCTGGGTCTCCGCGGTGATGTCTGGTGTGGAGAGATACAGTTGGGTGTCATCAGCATAGAGATGATACTGGAAACCATGAGATGAGATCAGGGAGCCCAGGGAAGAGGTGTAGATTGAGAAGAGAAGGGGTCCAAGGACCGATCCCTGGGGAACACCACAGATAAGGGATGGGGGTGGAGGAAGATCCATGAGAGTGAACTTTGAAGGTGCGGTGGGAGAGATAGGAGGAGAACCAGGAGAGGACAGAGCCCTGGAACCCAAATGAGGACAGTGTGGCAAGAAGTAAGTCATGATTGACAGTGTCAAAAGCAGCGGATAGATCCAGGAGGATGAGGATGGAGTAGTGGCCTCTGGATTTGGCAAGGAACAGGTCATTACAGACTTTAGAAAGTGCTGTTTCTGTCGAGTGAAGAGGGCGAAAACCGGATTGAAGCGGATCAAGGATGGCATGAGAGGAGAGAAAATCAAGGCAGCGGCTGTGGACTGCGCGCTCAAGTGTCTTGGAGAGGAAGGGTAGGAGGGAGATGGGGCGGTAGTTGGAGGGACAGGTAGGGTCTAGTGATGGTTTTTTGAGGAGTGGCGTGACTACAGCATGCTTGAAGGTGTCGGGGACAGTTGCAGTGGAGAGAGAGAGGTTGAGGATATGACAGATGGAGGGGGTGATAGTAGGAGAGATGGTGTTAAGTAAGTTGGTGGGGATGGGATCAGAGGAACAAGTGGTGCATTTTGAGGAGGAAAGAAGGCGGGCGGTTTCCTCCTCGGAGATATCAGGAAAGGAGGAGAAAGAGGTCTGGGTTGGTTGGTTGAGGGAGAGGGTTGAAGGGTGAAGAGGAGGAGGTGGCTTGGTAGTGAACTCAAGGTTGATCTTTTGCACCTTGTCGCGGAAGTAGTCAGCCAGTGATTGAGGAGAGAGTGACGGGGGGGTGGGAGCGGAGGGCACTTTGAGGAGGGAGTTAAGGGTGGCGAAGAGACGACGAGGGTTAGAGCTGAGAGAATTAGTCAATTGGGTGTAATAGTCCTGTTTGGCAAGGAATAGTGAGGACTGGAAGGAGGATAGCATGAATTTGTAGTGAAGGAAATCTGAATGGGTGCGAGATTTCCTCCAGAGGCGTTCAGCAGATCGGGCGCAGGAGCGAAGGTAACGGATGCAAGGGGTCAGCCAGGGCTGGGGATTAGTACGCCTTGTGGGACGGGAGGTGGATGGTGCAAGGGTGTCCAGAGCAGAGGAGAGAGTGGCATTGTAAGCGGAGACAGCCTCGTCAACAGACTCGGAGGACATGATGGAGGGGAGGAGATTAGAAATACTAGATGATAAGGTGGGAGGGTCAATAATCTGGAGATTCCTGGAAGTAGTGGTTAATGTTGGGCGGGGCTGAGGGGGAGGGTGAAGAAGTGTGAAGGTGATCAGGTGATGATCAGAGACAGGAAGAGCTGAGGTGTGGAAATTGGAGGGTGAGCCGGAAGAGGAGAGGACGAGGTCAAGGCAATGGCCATCACGGTGAGTAGGGGTGGTGGAACAAAGCTGGAGGTTGAAGGATGATGTTAGAGTGAGGAACTGAGAAGCGTGAGAGTTGGACAGGTCATCAACGTGTATGTTGAAGTCTCCGAGAATGAGGGATGGAGATGAGGGTTCAAGAAAAACAGAAAGCCAGGCATCGAAGTCGGTGAGGAAGGAAGGGAGGGATTTATCAGGGGGGCGGTAAATGACTGCCACTCTGAGTGGCAACGGGTAGAATAGACGGATGGAGTGGACTTCAAAGGATGAGAAGCAGTGAGACTGTGGTAGGAGGAGGGGTTGGAAGCTACAGGAGGGCGAGAGTAGTAACCCGACGCCTCCTCCACGGCCAACTAGGCGGGGAGTATGGGAGAAGAGATAGCCTCCATGGCATAGAGCCGCAACTGAGGCAGAGTCGTCAGGGGAGAGCCAGGTTTCAGTTAGGGCAAGCAGGTGAAGGGAATGAGAGATGAAGAGATCGTGGGTGAAGGGAAGTTTGTTGCAGACCGAGTGGGCATTCCACAGTGCACATGAGAAGGGGAGGGAAGAGGGGGGGAGGAGGGGAATAGATATGAGATTGGAGACATCCCGGAAACGTTTGCATGGATAGGACGAAGACAGGTGTGGGGGACCTGGATTGGGATTGATGTCTCCTGCGGATAGCAGGAGGAGGAGCAAGAGAGTGCGGAGGAGGGTGGGGGAGGTAGGGCGACGAAGGCGACGAAGACGGGATGCGCTTAGGAGGTACTGTACTACAGTACAGGTCTTCTGTGCTTCAGTCGCACTCCTCTCCACTGTCATTTGTTGTGCCTCTGTGTTCCCCAGTGCTCCCTTTTTCATAGATCAGGTAGGTCAGGCAACACCCAATACTTGGGACCTATCTTTTTCAGGATCTCAGCTCTCGCCAGCTCCACTACTCCCAGCATCCAACCCTTTTCCCAATAAAGCCAACCTCAGTTATGAAGCTGATCCAAGAAGAAGGGACAATGGGAGAAAGGAAGGGAATAAGTGGAGCTAAGGGTTGGTGAGACTGAGGGTAGCAACAGAATGAAAAGTGGAGGGGTGTGGGAATAAAGGTCAACAGTTGAGCAAGAGCGAGATCAGGTGAGGGATTAGCCAGGCAGGTGTGTGTTTTGTAAGTGATTCTGGCGGACTGTGGGTATTCTTGGGTGGGCTGTATTGTAGGGAAGGAGGGTGTTGCATAGTGATTCCCAAACTTTGTACTATGGTGGAACCCCTAAAATATTTTTTTTCATATACTGAGGAACCCTTATATAAACATTTTATAATCTAATTTCTTGAGGAACCCTAAGGTTCCCAGGACCCCAGTTTGGGAATCACTCAGGTAGCAATTGCAGTGTATGTGTCTGGAAGTTTCCCACCCTTATTTAGGGTGGTGAATAGGTGGGTGGGGGTGATCACAGGGATGGTCAGGGTAGAAAAAAGTGTGTTTGGAACAGGATACAGCTGGAAAAGAGGAAAAATGAGGAAATAAGGGAATTATGAGATGTTAGCTCATGTGCAACACTACCACGAGTGGAGGCATGACCCTGCATCACCGCAGCTCTCATTCAGGTTGATGTTATGCTGATACTATGGCCACATCAGATGAGGCTAGTTTGTCATCAACTAGCTGTTGTGGGGTGGGAAAGGGACACACTGGGAAGGGGTGTGTTGGGGAGTGTTTACAAGGTTAAGTGATTATAAGATTGTGGTTGATGATTCTTGAACTAACAAAGCTACGAGTAATGTTTTTGCCACATGTAGTAATTGTATTTGTAGTTAAATTCGGGGTGGTTAGAGTATTGTGTGGGTGATAGTGCAAGGCTAACAGCAGCTTTACTCTGTTTCTCTCTCTTCTGAGGATAGAGATCAGATCTTCCTGAAAATCTGTCCCTCCTATTTAAGTATGTAGTTGGTATATTTTATCATTTTTAAATATTGTGAACCACTTTGGCACTATGGTATAAAGCGGTATATAAATCTGAATAAATCCAATCCAGTTATCTTCTCTGTGGTACTCTGTGCCTCAGGAGACACCTGTGGTCCAGGCTGGCAACCCCCGTGCTTTGACCTTTCCCCTTAGCCCCTAGAGCAGGGAACCAAGGATCAGATGGGTGCCAAAATGGGGTAACCCTCTCCCCCCCCCCCCCCCCATATACAGTGGGGGAAATAAGTATTTGATCCCTTGCTGATTTTGTAAGTTTGCCCACTGACAAAGACATGAGCAGCCCATAATTGAAGGGTAGGTTATTGGTAACAGTGAGAGATAGCACATCACAAATTAAATCCGGAAAATCACATTGTGGAAAGTATATGAATTTATTTGCATTCTGCAGAGGGAAATAAGTATTTGATCCCCCACCAACCAGTAAGAGATCTGGCCCCTACAGACCAGGTAGATGCTCCAAATCAACTCGTTACCTGCATGACAGACAGCTGTCGGCAATGGTCACCTGTATGAAAGACACCTGTCCACAGACTCAGTGAATCAGTCAGACTCTAACCTCTACAAAATGGCCAAGAGCAAGGAGCTGTCTAAGGATGTCAGGGACAAGATCATACACCTGCACAAGGCTGGAATGGGCTACAAAACCATCAGTAAGACGCTGGGCGAGAAGGAGACAACTGTTGGTGCCATAGTAAGAAAATGGAAGAAGTACAAATGACTGTCAATCGACAAAGATCTGGGGCTCCACGCAAAATCTCACCTCGTGGGGTATCCTTGATCATGAGGAAGGTTAGAAATCAGCCTACAACTACAAGGGGGGAACTTGTCAATGATCTCAAGGCAGCTGGGACCACTGTCACCACGAAAACCATTGGTAACACATTACGACATAACGGATTGCAATCCTGCAGTGCCCGCAAGGTCCCCCTGCTCCGGAAGGCACATGTGACGGCCCGTCTGAAGTTTGCCAGTGAACACCTGGATGATGCCGAGAGTGATTGGGAGAAGGTGCTGTGGTCAGATGAGACAAAAATTGAGCTCTTTGGCATGAAAACTCGCCGTGTTTGAAGGAAGAGAAATGCTGCCTATGACCCAAAGAACACCGTCCCCACTGTCAAGCATGGAGGTGGAAATGTTATGTTTTGGGGGTGTTTCTCTGCTAAGGGCACAGGACTACTTCACCGCATCAATGGGAGAATGGATGGGGCCATGTACCGTACAATTCTGAGTGACAACCTCCTTCCCTCCACCAGGGCCTTAAAAATGGGTCATGGCTGGGTCTTCCAGCACGACAATGACCCAAAACATACAGCCAAGGCAACAAAGGAGTGGCTCAGGAAGAAGCACATTAGGGTCATGGAGTGGCCTAGCCAGTCACCAGACCTTAATCCCATTGAAAACTTATGGAGGGAGCTGAAGCTGCGAGTTGCCAAGCGACAGCCCAGAACTCTTAATGATTTAGAGATGATCTGCAAAGAGGAGTGGACCAAAATTCCTCCTGACATGTGTGCAAACCTCATCATCAACTACAGAAGACGTCTGACCGCTGTGCTTGCCAACAAGGGTTTTGCCACCAAGTATTAGGTCTTGTTTGCCAGAGGGATTAAATACTTATTTCCCTCTGCAGAATGCAAATAAAGTCATATACTTTCCACAATGTGATTTTCCGGATTTAATTTGTGATGTGCTATCTCTCACTGTTACCAATAACCTACCCTTCAATTATGGGCTGCTCATGTCTTTGTCAGTGGGCAAACTTACAAAATCAGCAAGGGATCAAATACTTATTTCCCCCACTGTACATACTGCAGTTCTACATGCTCCTTGTTCTGGACCCCTCTGGGGAAGACAAGGCTGTTCCCTGAACTCAGCATTTTATATTTTGCTCCAAAAGCTAAGACTTATTCTATTGGGCTACATTCCTGGGATAGACCACCCCCTATGCAGATTTGATTGGCACTTTTCTAGAATAGGGACCCCCGAATGTTCTTCCTCCAACTGCATAAGAAAGCACATTTTGGCAGCCTATTGTTTCATATTTATTTATTTTGAGGCAGATTTTACATAAAATGTGGAGAGGGGAATTCACATATCCAAGTTAGGATGTGTGAAATTCCCATCCTATTTTACAAGGGCTGGACTGAAATAGGGGATAGAATCTCCAAGTAATTGTGAATTAAGGTTCACGATTAAAAAAAAAAAAATCTGAACATCCCAAAAGAAAGGAGCAGATGGAAGTTGCCTTGGTCAATTCCAGATTTGGTCTATTAGGTAAATCCAACAATATGTTCAATGTAGTCATTTAGGGGTCCTTTTACAAAGGCGCACTAGCGTTTTTAGCACGCGCTAAAAATAAGCACGCACCAAATTGTAGAAACACCCGTAGGGATATATGGGTGTCTCTAGCGTTTAACGCACACTAAAACTTAGTGTGCACTAAAAACTTTAGTTTGCCTTTGGAAAACAGACCCCCTCCCCCCACCCTTAGTGACTTTTTATGCTGTGAAACTTATGGCAATGGTTTTCAAGTATAACTAACCATATCCATCCTATGTTCTTCTGGAGAGAAGCAGGACAGTACAGCTCAACCTGTTCGGTTCTTGTTAGTATGTACTTAGTAGTTTGAACTTTATGTGTTTTTCTAAAACATTGCTGACTTCCCTTTCATCAGAGAGGCCAAATTAATTTGGCAGCCAAATCATTACCCTTTATGCTTGTTTTGAAGAAAAGGTTTTCATTTTCATTCTGTAAAGCTTTGCCAACTTTTGTCACAAACATGTATTATTGAATTTTTTTTATTTTGCAATGTCTTATTTCACCACTTATATTTAATTTTGATACTGTTCTAGAGAAAAGTCTATGGTGTTTGTATCTAAATGCTGGCCAAGGCTACCTCTTGTGAAACAAAAACAAACTCCTTTCTTTTAATATGTGGTTTCCTATAAACCAGATGTTGTGTGGAAGTACATTTTTCCATGGTTTATATCTGTTGAAATCCAAACTCCACATCAGAGACTGGCATAAAAGCCCAAACCATTCTTTATATCTGATCAGTAGATCAGTGAAGTGATTAAACTGTTAAAAGGTAAAATGAGGGAAGGAGAAGTTGTAATGCAGTAAAAAGAACGGAGCTTTTGAGGTAGTATTAGGTTAGAAGGTCACCCGCAGTACCCTCCAGAGAAAGACTCAGATGTTCAAGGGTTTTGTTGTTTTTAAAATGCTTTTGCTATGAGGGCTACCAAAATCCAGTGCCAAATCTCTGCCTGTTTGTCTGACATTGCCACCTGGATGTCTTTAAAGTATTGGCCAAAATGGAACATTTTATTTTCACCCTCCCCCAATCCAGTTTTCCCTTTCTCTGTTTCTGTGGATAACCCAGTGTATTCTTGGTCACCTCAGACTGTAACTTTGAGGTTATCCTCCACTCTTCTCTCTTCTTTTCTATACACATACCCCTGAATTCTATAAAAAGCATTAAAAATTGTGTGCACAATTTAATTGAATAATGAGCCAATTAGCACTGATAATTGAGATCTTAAGCAAATATTGGTGCTAATTGGAATGAAATTAAAATGTACATGTGTAAATTTAGGCACGGGATCTGCATGTAAATTTTATGTGTGGGTCCAAAAAGGGGGCTTGGTCATGGGCAGATCAGGGTCGTTTCTTTAATTTAGGCACACTGTTATAGAATAAAGGGGATCTGCCTTAATTTAGGCACGGGGATTTACACCAGGGGCGTAGCCAGACTTCAGCGGGAGGGGGGTCCAGAGCCCAAAGTGAGGGAGCACATTTTAGCCCCCCCCCCCCCCGGCGCCGCTGCCCCCCCCCCGCCATTGCCGACCGCCGCTGCCACCAACAACAACTTTGACCCCCCCCCCCCCCCCCACCGACCCTCTCAACCCCCCCTCCCGTGCAGAACGTCAGACTCAGAAACAGAATGAAGCCTTGCGCCGGAAGAAGAGGACCTCGGCTGGCAGGGTTGGGGTCCCCCGCCAGCAAAGGTAGGCGACAGCGGGAGGGGGGGTCGAGAGGGTCGTCGGCAGGGGGGTCCAGGGCCAAATCTACGGGGGCCCAGGACCCCATGGCCCCACATAGCTACGCCACTGATTTACACCAAGGTTTCATTGATGTAATTGGTTGCAACTAAAGGCAGTCATGGTTCCCGGAGCTAAGCACTATTCTGTAAATGGCACCTAACTTTATTATATTTTTTTACACCATTTATAGAATTCAGTCCATAGTGCTATGGCAGGGCATTGACATTCCACCTAACTCTATAACTAACCAATGATCTTCAGTGCGTATCTATATACCTATGTGATTTAATTTAGATCAGCAAAAGGGACTGTCCTAATTGAAACCCCAGAGCTATGCACATGCAAATTTGGGTACGTGCCCAATTTGCGCTTGCAGTTTAATTAAATAATGAGCCAATTAGTGCAGATAATTGAGGTCTTAAGCAATTATTTGTGCTAATTGGATTTAATTAAATTTTATGCATGGGTCCAAAAAGGGGCTGCGGCAATGGGCGGATCAGGGGCATTTCTTTAATTTACGTACATTGGAGTATTGTGTTCAGTTTTGGAGGTCTTATTTATTTATTACATTTGTTTCCCACATTTTCCCAAATATTTGTAGGCTCAATATGGCTTACATAGTGCCGGAGTGAGGTTTGCAGACTCCGGTGTAAACAAATACAAAGTGATGGTTTTGTTACCAGAATCCCTCCCGGAGCCACATAAACCAAATTTCTAACATCAAGACATGAACAATATACTCAAGCGATTTTCTTTTTTTTAGATCGGTGTAGCATAATAAAAATCAGCACACCTTTTATTTTAAACAGGCCACATTAGGGAGTCATACAACGGAAGTGTTGTGTCATGTTATTGTGTTATGTTATTGTGTTGTGCTATCTTGCTAATGATATAAAAAGACTTGAAGCAGTTCAGAGAAAAGCAACAGAAATGGTGGGGGGGTTAGGCAGCAAGACGTACATGAAGAGACTTGCTGACCTAAACATGTATACTCTGGAGGAAAGGAGAAACAGGGGTGATATAATACAGATGTTCAAATATTTGAAAGGTATTAATCCACAAACAAACCTTTTCCAGAGACGGGAAGATGGTAGAACTAGAGGGCATGAATTGAAATTGAAAGGGGGCCAACTCAGGAATAATGTCAGGAAGTATTTTTTCACTCAGAGGGTGGTAGATACCTGGAATGCCCTCCCGCGGGAGGTGATAGAGATGAAAACAGTAACGGAATTTTAAAAAAATGCGTGGGACAAACACAAGGGATCCTATTTAGAAAGATTGCATCGGATCCAAAGAAGCTTAGCGGAGACTAGGTAGAAAGCCAGTGCTGGGCTGACTTCTACGGTCTGTGCCATGATGGAGGCTGATTAGATTTGGATGGGCCAGAGTGGAGCTCTTCAGGTGCCCTGACAACAACTTCAGAAATTTTAGAACAAGGCCAGTGCCGGGCAGACTTTTACAGTCTAAGGCCTGAAAATGGCAAGGATAAATCAAGAACAGGTATACATATGATGTATCATTTCACACCATATGTAATGAGTTTATCTTGGGCAGACTGGATGGACTATATAGGTCTTTATCTGCTGCCATCTACAATGTAAAGGGGATCCATGCCTAATTTTAGGCGCAGGGATTTATACCAAGTTTTTGTTGATTTAAAGGGTCATGCCTAAATGTAGTTGCAGTTCCTGGCGCTAAGCATTATTGCCCAAATTTAAGCACCGTTTATAGACTAGTGCTTAGTGCTGGGCTTTTTTGTGTCAGTTTTTTAGACAACATTTTTAGAATTCAGTCTCTAGCGGCTGCATATCCTGCTGTCACCACTCTGTGTATATTCACTGCAGTGGCGTAGCTACGTGGGACCACGGGGGCCTGGACCCCCCTGCCGACAACCCTCTCGACCCCCCCTCCCGCCGCCAACCCTCCCCCGCCGCCGTCCGCTACCTTTGCTGGCGGGGGACCCCAACCCCCGCCAGCCAAGGTCCTCTTCTTCTGACGCAAGGCTTCATTCTGTTTCTGTGAGTCTGACATCCTGCACGTACGTGCAGGATGTCAGACTCACAGAAACAGAACAAAGCCTCCTCCTCCTCACCTCGTTCTCTGGACCCCCCTCCCGCCGAAGTCTGACTACGCCCCTGATTCAGTGGTGTTCACTATCTAGACAGTAACACTAAATATATGGAATAGATTTAAATGCCACAGCCAGCATTTAAAAACACAACACTGACCAGGCATTAGAATAGTGACCTCACCCAGGTTTTAATTTTTTCGCTAGCGGTTCATGGTTTTCTTAATAGAATCTGGCTAAAATAAATTACTGTGTGTGTATTTTTTTTAACCCGGGTTTAGGATAAGGTACAGAGCAGTGGTGTGCAGAGATTCCTTGTCCTGTGTATAAGAAACTTAGATATATATGCAAAAAGTGCAAAAAAAAAGGGGTTTGAATAGCAGAGACTCAACACACAATTACACACACCATTTGTTTATACGTCTACTCATCTGATGTTCAACAAATGCCTTTAGGCAGATACAAAGATTCTAATAAAAGAGAATTCATGTGTACAGTGCTTAACTGTGTGGCTAAGCAGCATTCATCTTTGTAACTCTTTACTTGCTCCTGCTGGTATGAGGTGGTTCAAGGGGTCAGGTATGTGCTTGTTTGTACTCTGTCCAGGCATGTTGCTTAAGTACAGTTTAAGATACTACAAAGTCTGGACAAATTCCACTTTGCCAGGATCAGCCTAAAAACATATTTTCAAGTATGACCGGGTTACTTTGGATGCCTGAAGTGATAAATTAATTCAGCACAGAGCTGAATTCAAACCATATGAGGTAGCAGTGTATCATGGCAAGTATCTGAGTTGTATTAGGGCATAAGAAAATAAGTTGAATTTTTCATGTAGGTAGGGATTTGGATGTGCAGGTCAGGATATTCACACTTCCCTTTTATAAAATATGGTGGGGGGCAGAACCTTTTATAAAATATGGTGAAGGATGCTAGGAAATAAACATGTATTTGCCGGTATGTCTAGTAGCAACAGTCTTTTTGGAAACACACATATTGAAAAAAAAAAAAAAAGCATCATGCAGAACTTTAATGTGAAAGTGCTGGATATCACAAAACGATACATCCAAGAAGGACCAATAAGGAACCAAATGAAATAACTCTTCTTTTTGTTTTTTTAAATGGTGATCGACACTGCAGACATAAGCACAGCTGTACCCTCAATCCCAGGTGGAGAACCCAAGTTCAAACCAGCATGCAACTGACACTTAAACCTGTTTTCTGGCATCTATAAATGATGATGGAGAAATTTAAAAAAATATATTGTGTATTTCCCATTATAAAATGGAAAATACATGTTTTTATTGGGGGGGGGGGGGCTTCCCCCAAAACCACACTAAGAATGCACACCCTTTCAATCTGTGCATTCTGTGGCTTCTACACATGTAAATAGCAGCACTGTAAAATTGGTACTTACACATATAACACATTTATACATGTAAACATCACTGTTTACATGTGTTGAAGCTTTGCAAACCTTCTAAAATGACCTCCTATGTGATGTCTCTACCCTTTCTTTTTCTTGGTGTTTCTGCAGACAGGGGCCAATCTACAGGATGCAGGACCCATCAGCCTATTTGGGGCAATCTTTCCCCTGCTGTTCCCACCCTGATTCGTGCCTTTCTCTTTGTCCCCCTAACCACACAACTAATTCCTCTAAATCTCTTTCTCGCTTTATTTTGCCACCCACACCCAGGCATGATCCTCTTCCTCCTTCCTTCAACTGGGTGGAGAGCAATGCTTTTAACCTATATCTGCTTTCTTCTCTGTTGGTTCAATGCAAAGCCTGGGATACACAGTACCAAAGTGTCCCATAATATTATGGGGTTCCTGTATGGTTCAGAGATTATACTAAAACTGTCAGAGGAGTAATAAGACATAGGTAAAGATGTACTGTTGGAGAGAGGCAGGGAATAAAGGGTTACACTCAGCCAGAAAAACTTTTTTGCCCAAGGATCTCTTTGAGGTTAGTTTTTGGTGTGTGTTGGGGGGAGGGGAGGAAGGGATAGGAGTGAAGGGGCAGGGCAGCAAGAACCAGGAGGAGAATATGGAGTGGGGGGTAGGGTTCCAGAGGCGACAAGGATGCACCATCCCAAAGGTTGAGGCTGAAGACCAAAGTGTCAGATTTTTCAGGAGTATGTCCAGAGAATTAATCTAGAAAAGATTTGGTGTCGTATTGCTTTGCAAATGAAAGAAATGCAATATAAATTTCTTTGATGCTTCTTCTAAAATGGATGTAGACAAAATGGAGGCAGAATGAGGGCAATTTTCAAAGAATTTCCCAGATAACTATGGGGGTCTTTTACTAAAGGTTAGCTCACGTTATCTGCAGCAGTTCCCATTTTATTTCTGTGGGACCTGCTGCAGATAACTCAAGCTAATCTTTAATAAAAGACCCCCTAAAGTACCTGAGTAAATTTTGAGATTTGCACATTTCTGTTAAAAACATGTAAGGGAAAATAGTGGGGCTGCAAGTTAATTGCAGTAGTTAACTGTGCAATTAACACATTAATAATTGTGATTTTTAAAAATCAATCACAATTGGCATAATGCAGCTTCTACACTTCCCCTCCTCCTTGCTGGTATTAAAGGTGGTCTTTTTTTGATCCCCAGCAGCAGCAACATTGCATATGTGCTACCTTCAATCAGCTCCAAAGTTATCTCTTTGACCCATCTCACCCATAGAGAAACAGGAAGTGATGTCAAAGAAGGTGGAATGGGCCAGAGAGATAACTTCAGAGCGGGCCACAGGCAGCATATGTGCAATGCTGCTGCCGGGGACCAACAGAAGACCACTTTTAAGGTAGTCTTGGGCAATTGAGGGAGGGGTAGATACTGAACCCCTCGTGGGGGAGGGCAGTGAGGTTCAGACTCATGAGAAGAAGTAGAGGGGCCACCAGTGGAAGCAGCATGGCAGAAGTGGTGAGCTCCAGCAGCCATGAAAGTAGCTTGGTGCTGCTCACCAGCAAGTTTGTGGCACTGCTCATGGTGGGGGGAGAAAGGGAGGAATGGAAGACAGCAGAGGTGTAGCCAAAAGGGGACTTTGGGGCTTGGGCCCTTCCATTTTTGGCTCAGGCCCCCTCCAAACCTGCAGCACCCATTAAATGGCTGGCAGGGTTGCCAAAGCCACCACCATCCAAAGAATTTCAGTGCCATGCCACTCCCCTCCTCCTCTTTCTGCTGCATGAAACAGGAAGTCGGTGGTGTGCGTCAAGTTACAGACATAGGGACTCCTCGCTTATGCTCAGGGAGTCCTAGAGGCACACTGCCAACTTCCTGTTTCCTGCAGCAAGAGGAGCAGGACTGGTTCTTTCAATAAAGACCCTTTGACTTAATTTCCAACGCCTGCTTGTCATTTGTATCACCCTCTACTTCTCTTTGGACTACTGGCGTATGGACGTAGAGGTCTTTTCTCCTGTTCCTTTCTGATACTCACAAGAAAGAAGCACAAACACAGAGATGGAAATAAACAGAGTTGAGTGAAAACAAGGCTCCCAATTGCTTCATAAAGTGGTACTCATGTCTGGTTACACTTATCTTTCCATTACTGCATTTAAAGTGGAATATGAACCCCAGGATCTGTTTTGCTTTTAGCAGACATTATCAAACCATTGGTTGACAGCATTATACAACTGCCATGTGACTTGTACCAGCTATAGAAAGACCCTCATTTAAAGTTTCATATTCCATTTTCTCAGTGCAGAAGTTCAGCTTTTAACAGGTACACCTGGCAGATATTGAACTGAAAGTCACATGGTAACTTACACAGAGCACATGAACATTTCATTTCACACAGCAGCTTTGATCAGAAAAAGAATGCTCTTAAACACACTCTGGGAAAGCTGATCTACACAGAGATGTCAAATATTTTAATGGTATTACATATATGTGAATCAAACTCAGTCAACCTCATTGTCCAACTTAGGAATGGCTTCAACTTGCATGATTCACTGAGTTTGTCAAATTATGGATCACATTAAATTCAGTGTAATCAAAGTAGTGTGTTTCAGAGCAAACTGCAGTCCCATGTCAACAACCCCTCTCGCACGCATTCCCTGCTTCTGGCTTGGGGAAGACTCCAGGGACAAGGCCAATAGCACTAAAAAAAAAAAAAAAAAAACAGCTTGGTTTGTTTTTATGAAAACGATAGGCTGTTTTGAAGTAAATAAAAATCTGAAATTTGGCTAAAGAATGGAACAGCAAAACCAAGGATTAAAATGTGCATTATGAAATAACAGCCAGTTCTCACTTTACATTTCTAAAGCATCAGGCCTTCTCTTTTTTGGGGGTAGTGTTTCCAAATGGGTTATTTTTTCCACATACCGTGACAGGAGAATGCAACTCATTCTTAAGTCAAGGTATGTTCAAAATTCTGCTGCACAACTTCTGCCAATGTAGCTACACTTACATAACCCCTATTCATTGGCTCTCTAACCCTTTTCACATACAGTTCAAACTTCTCTTACTGATCTGCAAGTGTATTCATTCTGCAATTCTTCAGTATCTCTCCTGTCTTACCTCACCTTACATCTCTCCTCAGGAATATGGTGTTCAATTCTGGTCACCACATCTCAAAAAAGATATAGTGGAATTAGAAAAGATATATAGAGAAGGGCGACGAAAATGATAAGGGGGGATGGGTCGACTTCCCTATAAGGAAAGGCTGAAGCGGCTAAGGCTCTTCAGCTTGGAGAAAAGACGGCTGAGGGGAGAAATGATAGAGGTCTATAAAATAATGAGTGGAGTGGAACAGGTAGACGTGAATCACCTGTTTACTCTTTCCGAAAATACTAAGACTAGGGGGCACACGATTAAGCTACAAAGTACCAAATTTAAAATGAATCGGAGAAAATGTTTCTTCACTCAACGTGTTAATAAACTCTAGAATTCGTTCCCAGAGAATGTTGTAAAAGCAGTTAGCTTAGTGGGGTTTATAAAAGGTTTGGATGGCTTCCTAAAGGTCCATAGACCATTATTAAAATGGACTTGGGGAACATCCACTGCTTATTTCTGGGATAAGCAGCATAAAATGTATTGTACTTTTTTGGGATCTTGCCGGGTACTTGTGACCTGGATTGGCCACTGTTAGAAACAGGATTCTGGGCTTGATGGGCCTTCGATCTGTCCCAATATGACAATACTTATGTACTTATGGGTAAGTCAGTGTGCGGCACTAGCCAGAAAAAGCAAACAGAATATTATGAATTATTAGGAAAGGAATAGAAAATAAAACAAAGAATATTATAATGCCTCTTCGTCATTCCATGATGCATCCCTTTCTCACCTTGAATATTGTATGCAAGCAGAATTAGGAAAGTTACGAAGAAGGGCAACCAAAGTTATTAATGAGATGGAATGAAGGAAAAGCTAAAGAGGTTAGGGCCAGGGTTGTGCAGCTGGAAGCAATTTTGGTTAGAGTCTGTGTCAGAGTTACCAACTTCAAGTCCAGCTTCAAAATAAAAACTTGCAACATTGTAATATATGGTAAATTTATAATGTTATACTTAATATTTACTACTCAACTCCAACTTGCTAATGAGAAAACTCTAAATCACTATAACAAGCAAGTGTACCATACCCCTATATGAATGATCACTCTTGTTGATGGAGGAAAAGACTTCAGATACTCGGCTCTCAATGGTTTAACTTCCAATATTGACACCTGGCGACCTTCCTCATTAGTCTTAAAAATTTCCCTTTATTGTATAAGCTTTAATTATTTTTTTTTCTTCTTTTCTATATTAGTCATCATCATTTATCAGGAACATAATAACTTGAGGTATGGTTTGTTTCGGTTTGCTCCGTTTCACTTATTGCTTCCTCAGGAGTCAAACCACCATTCCTCTTTGTAACTTGTCCTGAATGAAGTAAAAATAGGGGATTATTTGTGAACGCTACATGAAATTCTTATCTGCTTATACAATATCTGATATTATAGTGCCTACCTCTTACTTTTTTCTGGCTCTTTTCTGTAGATCCCAATTCAAAAAAAATAGGGGATAAAAAATCTATACCGGAGTTATAACTGTACTCTAATAATAAAAACTCCAGTAATATACCAAAACCTTTGCTTTTTATTATCGCCAATTACATTATTACAAAACAGGTGACATACATCATCTAACTGCACTCACATCCATCAACATTCATTCACCACTCGCCCTTACTGCCTAATATTAACTTCACATAGTAACATAGTAGATGACAGCAGAAAAAGACCTGCACAGTCCATCCAGTCTGCCCAACAAGACAACTCATATGTGCTACTTTTTGTGTATACCCTACTTTGATTTGTACATCAACGTGCCCACAACCAATGTAAGCACGATATATCGCATGATATGTATCACACAGTTCATCAAAGTTAACTTGCCAACGCAAGCTGTTGTCTTTTCAAGTGCTGCTGGTCTTGAAACAAGCTTGTTTGCTTCAGCTGCGTCTTAATTCACACAGCCAGCTTTCATTTATATTACTTGTACCAACGCAAAGTTCCCACAGCCTTTGAGAATAACAAGGTCCATGCGCTTCATCTGAACACACCAGCACGCTGTCAGATTTTCTTAAATCCAATTGATAATAGGCATGAGCGAGGGGCTACAACAACCACCCTCACGGCAGAAACATTCTGATGTTCATATTCACAAGCAGTTCCCCGATGCCGGACCGCATTTCAACTCTTCCTCAGGAGGAACCAGCATATCATCTACAATATCATAAAAATATTATCACTCTGAATGTGAATACAATGCATATCATCTTAACACAATATAAATCAACTACCTCATCACTTACTATTATACTTGTATATGGCTACCTGCCGGAAGGATATTTTCCCCAGCGGGGGTCGGAGATCACAACACTGAGCTGCTAGGGTGGAAAGCACCCTTTTTCAACCTCCGGTGTGGGAAGCCACGCCCCCTAAATTAAATTAAAGGGGCACCGCATCAAACCCACGTCCATTTTTGGCAAAATAATTTTTTTAAAAGCATTTTTTTGCAGGCGTGCTGAAAAATAGATCTTCGTGCGCCCAAAACCTGCACCTGCACTACCGCAGCCCATTTTTCAATGCACCTTAGTAAAAGGACCCCTGAAGAAGGTGTAGCCTAGTAGTGGACTTTGGGATCCCCTCCCATATTTCTGCCCTAGGCCCAGCCATGTCTTAACAACAGCTCTGGCAGATGTACATTCCAAAATATGACATATTCTAATCAAAAAATAGAAATTAAAATTATTTTTTCTACCTTTTCTTATCTGGTCATTTTATTTTTCTAATCATGTTGGTCCCAGTCTCTGGTTCATACTTTCCTTTGACTTCTATTAACTCTCATGTCAGGGATTCCTGCCCATTTGATATTTCTTCTCTCTCCATGTCCACTATCCATCTCCCTTCTGTCTGTCCCTCTCTTCGCCCATGTCTAGCATCTCCCTTTTCTGTGTCCCTATTCTCCCTCATGGCCAGCATCTCTCCTCTGGATCCATATGCCCCCACCTGTTTCCACTATCTCCTTTTTGGGTCTGTATGATCCCACCTGTGTCCAGCATTACTCCCCTATGTCCCTATACTACCCCCCATTCCCCCCCCCCCAATGTAGGCTAATATCTCTGTCTCTCTCCTCTCTGACCCCATCCTGTCCAGCTTCTTTCCTTGTCTCTTCCCTTCCTTCTCTACCACCCCATCCCGGGTCCAGTATTTTGCCCTTCCTTTTGCTGTGGGTTTAAAATTTTCCCCCTCTTCCCTTCCTTGTGGTTTGGTATCTCTCTCCCTTTCCCTTCTTTCCCCCCTCCTGCAGGTTTGGCATCCCCCACCTCGTACCCCCTGCACTCCCCACACCATCCGCAGGTTGGCAGCGGGAGGGGGGGTCGAGAGGGTGGTTGGCAGGAGGGTCCAGGGCCAAATCTACAGGGGCCCAGGCCCCCGGGGCCCCACATAGCTACGCCCCTGCCCTAGTGGTCTAGCAAGACATATGGGCAAGAATGATGCCCACTTGCTCCTGTCTGTTCAAAATTTCCACCATAACCTCTAGCAGCAGCCTCGCCAGCCTGCCTTGAATTTTCTTCGATGGTGGTAGGGGATCAGGATGGGGGATTGCTGCAGTTTGGGGTGGGAAGAGGGATCTGAAAGGGGGGTTCTCCGAGGACAAGCAGGCTGCTTGTTCTCGCATGTGGGTCGTCGTCCACGACAGCCCAGGAATCGGCAAACAAATTTTGCAAGCAAAATAAAAATCAAAGTCTTTCGGGAAAGTTCGGTCACGCGGGCATGCCTCTTTAGTTCTTTTTTCTCCGCGGTTAGATGTGGCAATGTTTTCATTCCGCTCCGTCAGGCCCAGGAAGAAGACTTCTCGCGCGACTGTTTTCGCTTCTATTTTCTTTTCTTTTTTCCTAAAGATTAAAAAAAGGAAAGAAAAAAAAAGAGTAGTTTTCCCGTAGTTTTTTTTATCTTTTTGTCCATTTTTAACCAAAGGATGCCATCAACTACTTATATAAATAAGGCACCACCCATTTACAATCGAATCATCCAATCAACGCTGATCTTTGGCAGTGACATCACTTCAACCAATTCAAAGAAATGCCGACCATTCCACCCGGACATTTAGTCTGTCCGGTTCTACTGAATTGAAATAGAAGATCCACTTTTATTCAAGTTGCCATAGAGCGCAACTCCTATCGCCTCTCCTCTGTGATTGCTGTAATTGCTCTAATGCAATGCATTGTAACATGTCAAACTGGTGGTGTTTCGTTTCACAATGTATGACTGGGGGGGGCCTCCTGTTTCTAATGCTTCAGGCACAATCGAGGCTGTCTCACCATGATTGTCGATTTATACTGAATTGATTTGGAATGATATTGAGTTGAACTGAAAGGATTTGAATCTGTATTCTGTGTTCTACATATACACACGTTTGTCACCTTATTAGTTCTGTTTGAAACATTTCAGCAAACACTTCAGCACAATTAGTAGTGGAGTTTTTTTTTAGCCATATGATGGTGCGCCGGGCCCACGCCTTATAGCTTGTTATTTCAGGCTGGCTGGGTGGCGTTACTGAGGCTTTTTTTCTCCACCTTCTAATGGCTGGTTTGTGTCTGTTTGTTTGGGTCACATCGTGGGTATCTAAATAACAACCTTTATTGCAATGTGAGATTGGATCTTCATATTTAATTTGAGAGCTTGGGTGTATTATTAAATTTTAACTGCCAGATCCTCGACTATTCTTCTAACTTTCGGAGATCCCTTCTCTTCATTTCTACTCCCTCCAGGGTATCCACTCTATTGGCTTTCTTTGTGTCATCCGCAAAAAAGCAAACCTTTCCTTCCAACCCTTCAGCAATATCTCTCACAAATATATTAAACAAAATGGGCCCCAGCACCGACCCCTAAGGAACCTCACTGCTCACCATCCTTTCCTTCGAGTGGATTCCATTTACCACCACCCTCTGCCACCTGTTGGTCAACCAGTTTTCTATCCAGTTCACCACTTTCGGTTCTAAGTTCAGCCCTTTCAGCTTATTCAAGAGCCTTCTGTGGGGGACCGTATCAAAGGCTTTGCTGAAATCCAAGTAGATTACATCTAGTGCACGGCCTTCATCCATTTCTTTTGTCACCCAGTCTTGTGCCGTTTGTAAAGGGAACAATCTAATTTCAAAAAGCAGGGGATATAAATTATATGCACTAATATGTCCCAAAACTATTATAAGCCTTTTAGAATCTCTTTCAAATATGATAGACCTTCAGATGATGATTGGTTCTTTGAGATAAACTTTGTCAGAGAACATCCATTCCAAATCATCATTGGTCCTCACCACATATTTATAATATATAAAATTTCATATATTTTCTATCATAATCTTCCCAGTTCCAAGAAGCACTTATCTTTGTGATTGTCTTTCACCAGAGTTTCGTAGGTAACCAGCTGCCGACATGAATCATGTTTTGATATTCCTGCATCGGCAGTGGATTACAATTGTAGCAGAAACCTTGCTTTCATTCTCTTTGAGCTTAATATTCGTATATCTATATATCACAAGACTCCTGAAGAAGGCGTCTGTAGCGCCGAAACACGGCTGTGTTGAATCGAGTGTATATTTAAATAAAGAGATTGTTCCTATCTACGTCGCCTACTGGTGTTGCTCAAGAGCCTACTCCTCCTACTCCCCCTTTCCTCAGATTCTACTTTTCGTAGGAATTTGTGTACCTCCATCCTTGTGGTGGTTTGGCTTGCTTGATATTCCTGCATCAGAGTAATCGATCACCTAAGACATGAAAAAACTGTTAGCAAATCACCCCTTCAACCTACAAAGAAGATACCTTTCATAGAAGCTTTTCTAGACATAGAGCAAATAAAATATTTCTTCCCACAGGATAGAGCACAAAATCTAAGGTCAAATATGCCCAATAGGTCATGGCTAGAACCTTCTTACAAATGCTAAGCCATCTTGCCCATTTGGTGCATAGGGTGCCTTTTGCTCAGCTCAAGATGAGAAAGCCACAGCGGGATTTTAAGTTTTAGAGGAATCAGCAAATCCAGTTCTTGTTTTCCAAGGTTCATCTATCTATTTCCAGTCATACCATGCTATAGTGGTGGACTACCAAAGTCAATCTGCTCAAGGAGCTTTCCTTTGTTCTTCAGCACTACTGACATATATGAAACATAGATGCTTCTGACATAGGCTAGGGAGCTAATTTCAGCACTTAGCAGTCTTGGTTAAGAGCTGAGTTGCAGTTCCATATAAATCTTCTGGAATTGAGAGCAGATCTTACTCATTTTGATTGTGCATTCATCTTCTCCAGAGCTAATCTTTCTAACTCAAGCAGATAATCAAAAGGCCCTTCAGGTATTTTGAGAGGAGCAAAAATATCG
This sequence comes from Microcaecilia unicolor, assembly GCF_901765095.1. NCBI lineage: Eukaryota > Metazoa > Chordata > Amphibia > Gymnophiona > Siphonopidae > Microcaecilia > Microcaecilia unicolor. The sequence continues at coordinate 428,560,279 of NC_044032.1, forward strand.
GACTTGTATGATTTTTTTAAAATCACATAGAGAACCGAACCATTTATATACAGAGAAACCAAAACCAACTGGCAGGCAAACTCACAAACTCAGCAGAGTTCTTCATCCTCACAAGTGGTATTTTTTCTGGAATGGGACAGACCTCAAATAGTTGTTGTTTTTTTTTTTTTTGCAACAGCAAGAATACAAATCCCTTTACTGTTCACTGCACCCAGCTCCATCTCAAATAAACAGGATATATTAGTAATAGACTAGACCTGTCTCCTTCTCTTTGCTTATCCACCCATCCCATTAATAGCAAAAGCCATGCACAAATTCTAAAGAAGACTCAGTATGATGATTTCTTTAGGCACAATATAAGCCTCATCAAAGGTGGTTTCCAATTCTCTAGAAGCTTTTAGGTCTCCCTCCATGCAAGCTCTGAATCTTTTCTGCCTTTATAACACAAAACACATTGCAACCTGAGGTCCATTATCAGCATTGAAATTGATCATTACCTAGTTGCATCCTTCAGCTTGTTACTTCCAATTCAAGGTGATATGGTGGTAGCAAATACATTTTCTACAAGGAGTATCAAAGCTGTCAAGTTACCCATTCCAGGAGGGAGACGTTTTGGCCAGTCCTGGATTTCTACCAACCTCATCCTTGTGCATTATGGGACCTGCAGCGCTGATTTCAATGGATAGGATCATGAACTACAAGTCCCACACTGCTTTGTTTAAAACCAGGACCGGACAAAAAGTCTCCCTCCTGGAATGGGTAACTTGGCAGCTCTGGAGTATGTAGGCTTTTAAATGGAAACAGGTCTCCACCTGGTCATTTACTGATATGCAAGAATCTTCTAGTGTCCTCCATATATCATACTACAGTACATCTACCATCTTTATCGACTTGAGCTACAGACCTCATCTGTTAGAGTTTATTTTAATGCCCTTTTTGCCTAGTTCCAGTTTCACAGTGTCTCATTGTTTCAAAATTCATTAAGGGCCTTTTTCAAATCAGGCCAGTAATACGGAAGCCTCTAATTCTATAGAACCTAAATGCTGTTATTACATCTCTGGTGAAACCACTGTTTAAGCCAATCAAATCCTTGCTTTCAAGCATCTTACATGGAAGGTACTTGTCTCATACCAGTTACCTTAGCTAGAAGGATAAATTAACTTCAAGCCTTAGTCCCATATGAGCCTTAAACTGTATTCCACCTTTGTTGTGAACAGACTGGTACTCCTCTGTCTAATACAGTCAAATCTCATCAGGTAAAAACCACTACTACTTCCATAACTTTTCTAAAGTCTGCTCTACTGGAAAGTATATGCAGGGCAGCTATTTAGTCTCCACTTCATACCGTCACGTCATATTTTTCTGGCCAGACTAGTCTTAAATCAGAAACAGTGCTTTCGGCCAAGCACAATCTGTCTTTGTCATCTGCTGAACAAATCACATCATCATCTGACCGGGTCATTCCTCACTAATAAAACGTTATCTGAAATCTGAAGCAACCATGAGCTTTGGGAGACACCCAGTGGTATATCTTATTCAATCCTGCTTGTCAATGGAGAAAACAGTGTTCCTTACCTGTAACAGGTGTTTTGTATAAATAGCAGGAATAATCAGGCAAACAGTTTCTCTCACCCATTGGAGCCAACTCTATGGGTGCTGTGGGTGCTTGAGCACCCCCAATATTGAGAAAATTTCTTGTATGTGTCTAGGGAGGGGTTAGTTTCATTGGGCTTAGCACCCCCAATAATTTTGAAAAGTTGGCTCCTATGCGTGTCACCTACTTGACAGTAGTAATTTATTGTGCTGTGCAACTAACTGAATGAACTGAAGAAACAGCTACATGCAGGATGGGTCACACATGCTGAGACCTTTTCAGTAGTTCTGATCTCGGAGAGACCACCATGCTATGGCATTACTCACTTGTGTGCCTGATTAATCCTGCTTTCTATGGAGAACACCTGTTACAGCTAAGCAACCTTGCTTTCTGCTACTTTTTTAGTAAACTTGAGCAATGCATTCTGAGATCTGCTGTGCCATTCAAAACAGAATACTTGTGGCTGTACCTCTACAAGTCTGAAATGAATGCCTCCTGCTGACCTTATAAAAAAAACACTAGAGGGATTCAGATGTTTTTCATTACATCTTAGGGCTTTGTTCAGAGCAAGGTATTTTTCTTTTATGGAAGTCATAAAATTAGTGAGTACTTTCTCACCTTAAGTTATTAATGATTAATTTGTATTGTTTTTTTAACCTATTGCCAAGGTAAACTTTTGCTGTTTGATGAAAAACTAGTATTTAGTTCATTCAAGGAGATACACTTTTAGTGTGTAATATTAAATGCTACCTCAATAAAAAGAAATATCATGTTTCACATAAGCAAAAACAGAAAGCTCTGCAGTTAATTTTAGTAGTATTTTGTTGTCAGAACACAAAATTGCTCCAGAGCTTGCTGAGAAGATACACTTTTCTCAGCTTCACCTACAACCATTATCATTAGCTCCTCCAGTCTTCTACAGCCCTGTCAAGTATAATTTTTCGGGTCCCTGCTTCTCCTGTAGTTTGTTCAGATTCTAGCATGGCTAATTGGACACATTTCATTCATTCCTAATCAATTCTTTATACTGGATGAGAGAAGTGTGGCACACATAACCTGAATAGAAAAGCTGTTTATATATTTTGTCCCTTTCAGTTACAGTTACTGCAACATTTAAAAAATAATTTACATATTTGTAAATAAAGATGAAGGAAGAAAGAAAAGACATCCACAGAGAATAAATTCATTTGTAAAGAACTTTGTGTATAGAGCACATATTAAACTTGTGATCTGAGATCTTGCTGTATCTCTCAAAATTGATAATTGTTCCCTAGGTGTAAAAAAGATCCTTTTCATAACTGCCAAACATATTAAGACCATTAAAACATTCTTCATATTATATGGATGTCGGCTCATAAAAAGAAGACATCTTTTTTTTCAGTTGTTAATACTTTAACCATCTTTTTTGTCTATAAATATGTGTACACTTTTGCTCTTCCAACTTAGAATCACTATTTGTAAAGTATTTGGAATCCATCAACCTGATATTCAGCTGTGGTGATCAGTGTTTGATTTAAACGCTGGTCAGTGCAGGTTTTTTTATTCCCAAATATATTGCTAGTATCCGGATACCAGCCAGTGCTGAATATCTGGATATGGTAGGGAATGTCACTGGTATCTGGTTAGGGGCAATATTCTGTTTACTAACCAGATACCTAACTGGTTAAGACAGCTTTTTTTTCTATTCTACCTTTATCTGGTTGGCAGACTGAAAATGGACACTAACCAAGTAATCTCCAACTTCACCCAGGCTTCATCTCCTGACTCCCACATCACCATCTTGATACTGCCAAGGTGATCTGTCATGACAGTCGGCAGCATCCATCTAGTGCCCCTGAATATTTGGATACAGTGTCAATGACAGCACTTATCTGGATATCTCCATGTTCCTAAAAATCAGCTCTGATCTTTGAGAAACTTTTAAAAGTTTTGAATTTTACAAGTATTCTTCCTGTGTCCAGAAGGCAAACAGCTTGAACTCTTACAGATAAACTGCCTGTGTCTATCAACTTGAGCAGCATTTCGTGCCTCTTGGCTTAACAGATAGTGATAAATGTGGAAAGAAATGGTCTCTACATTCTTCCTCCGCCTCCTCCTCCTGTCACCCTTCTGCTTCCTCCAGCAGCACCCCCTTACCTTGCTGTCCGTTCTCATTTCACTTCTGTGCCAACTTTATCTTTAATTCTTTCTTATGGCACCATTCATTTCTTCAGTCCTTAATCTCACCCTAGTTATCCCTCCTCTCCCAAGCACTGACCCCTATTCTCCTTCTTCCTGTTATGCCCTTGCACTCCTTGTAGTTTCACAAACCCATCCTTTCTCTCATGCTGCTAAGATTGCATCTCCAGTTTCCTATCTCTCCACATGATATTGTTGAATCCTATTCCTCAACTCTTGCTCTCTGTTGGCTAAAATCAGTTCTTCTCACTTACTGGTGAACCCGAATTATAGCTACGTAATGCAAGGTTCCACGTTAGGAGTTACTGACCAAGAAAGGGATCTAGGTGTCGTCGTTGATGATACGTTGAAACCTTCTGCTCAGTGTGTGGCGGCTAAGAAAGCAAATAGAATGTTAGGTGGTATTAGGAAAGGAATGGAAAGCAAAAATGAGGATGTTATAATGCCTTTGTATCGCTCCATGGTGCAACCACACCTCAAATATTGTGTTCATTTCTGGTCACCGCATCTCAAAAAACATATAATGGAATTAAAAAAGGTGCAGAGAAGGGCGATGAAAATGATAAAGGGGATGGGACGACTTCCCTATGAGGAAAGGCTAAAGCGGCTAGGGCTCTTCAGTTTGGAGAAAAGACAGCTGAGGGGAGATATAATAGAGGTCTATAAAATAACGAGTGGAGTGGAAAGGGTAGATGTGAAGCATCTGTTCACTCTTTCCAAAAATACTAGGACTAGGGGGCATACAATGAAGCTACAAAATAGTAAATTTAAAATGAATCGGGGAAAATGGTTCTTCACTCAACGTGTAATTAAACTCTGGAATTTGTTGCCAGAAAATGTGGTAAAGGCGCTTAGCTTAGCGGCATTTAAAAAAGGTTTGGACTGCTTTCTAAAGGAAAAGTCCATAGACCATTATTAAAATGGACTTGGGGAAAATCCACTGCTTATTTCTGGGATAAGCAGCATAAAATGTTTTGTACTTTTTGGGGGATTTTGCCAGGTATTTGTGACCTGGATTGGCCACTGTTAGAAACAGGATGCTGGGCATGATGGACCTTTGGTCTGTCCTAGTATGGCAATACTTATGTACTTATGGTGCCAACAAGCCTTAAGCCCTGTCCCCTCTCTTCTGCTCCTGCTGTTACCTCTCAACACGCTTCTTTTCCTCCTTCATTGTGTCTGGTCTCTCTCGCTGATCTCCTGGTCCTGCTCACCTTCCCTCCTAAATCCTTCTCCCACTCCTTCCTGCTCCTCCATAACATCTTGTTGCCTTACTCTCCCAAACAAGGAGGAAAGTGGGAATGAAAACCAGGATTTCCAAAGACAGGACCACAGAAGTCCTGAAGTGAAGCAATATTTATTGAAAATCAAAATGAGTCAACACAACGTTGTGTTTCGGCCAGAAGGCCTGCATCAGGTGTCTATGAATTAAAATAAAAATAAAATTCAACAAAAACACAAAAAACATATAGCTTATGGACATATGAAATTAAATAATGATATACAGTGTAAGTATATATATTATACGTTGTATAGTAAAAACATATATGCAACACAAAAGTATTGATCCATTACAATAAAACATTCACAATATAGAGTATGTTAAAATAATACCTAGCAACCAAAAGTGTCAAAACCACAAAACAATGTGTGAAAGGACAACGTGATGATGTGATGAAAACATTTTTTTAATAAAAATTATCATAAAATATAACTTTGTGGTTGAAAAATAAGGTTTGTATGTGTATAACACGGAGAAGTTAGATCTAAAAAGGCTTTTGCTGACCTGTGTACTTGGTACAAAAAATGAGAGTCCAGGAATAGCGGCGATTGATTGTGATGGTCTGAAAGAATAAAAACGAAATAGCTTAGGTGTGCTGAAATGTGTAATAAAATTGAACACTAAGAAATGAAAAACATAAAATGCTGGTATTTGTGCTAAAATATACAAAAAATAGTATGATATATGAGAAGGGCTAATCAAAAAAATCCGAAATGTGAAGGACACAGTGGGGGAAAACATAAATAAATAAATAGGAGAATGTGAAAGGTATAAAAACCAACCAAGACACAACCCTACGGAAAGAAATAACGTCCAAAATCTGAATAGGAAAAGAGGTCATTTTCAAAAAATACTGTTTTGGACAAGGTTTTGTGATTTGGACGTTTTGTTTTTTGGTCCATTTTCAAAAGAAAAGTACAAGCGCAAACACACAAGATCAAGCCTTTGGGATGTAGGAGGAGTCAGCATTTTTAGTAGACTGGTCCCCCAGACATCCTAGGAAAGCAATGGGGCACCCTAGGGGGCACTGAAGTGGACTTCATAAAATGCTCCCAGGTACACATCTCACCATTGCTCGCTTATCTTATCTGCTGAGCCACACAAAACCCATTACCCCCAACTATACACTAGTACCATAGCCCTTATGGTTGAAGGGGGCACCTGTATGTGGGTACAGTGGGTTTCTGATGAGTTTTGGAGGGCTTACAGTTTTTTCCTCAAGTGTAACAGGTAGGGGGAGGTATGGGCCTGGGTCCACCTGTCTTCAGTGCACTGTACCCGCCATTAGACTACTCTAGAGATCTGCATGCTGTTCTAATGGACCTGAGTATAACATCTGAGGCTGGCATAGAGCCTGGCATGTAATGTTTTTAATCATATTTTTGGGGGGTGGGAGGGGGTTAGTGACCACTGGGGGAGGACAGAGAGGTCATCCTTAATTCTCTTCAGAGGTCATTTGGGGCACCTTTTTGTGCCTTATTCGTTGTAAAAACAGGTCTAGCTCAAAATATCTTAGTTTTAGTTCTGGACAGTTTTGTTTTGTTCCATTATGGCTGAAAAACGTCCAAGTGTCATGAGAATTTACACCAACTGAAACCTGGTGTAAGTCCTTGCACCTAAATTAGACGTGGATCTGCCATATTCTGTACAAGTGCATGCAAGTTCCAGGAATTCCCCTGACCCGCCCATGCTCTCCCCATGGCCATGCCCCCTTTTCAGATTCACATCTTTATGGAATACTGACTACAAAGATGAGAACATAACTTTGTTGCCAATTGGAGGCTCTGATTGTCTTGTTAATGTTAACAATTTTCAGTGCCATATATAAAATTTGCAGTTTTCCCTAACTCACCTACCTAGCAGCAAGTACTTGTTTGTGCCCCAATATTAGCAAATTTCAAAGAGAAGGTACTCTGATAATTTACATTTACCCAGATACAAAAGTGCCTTCATACTTTGCCCCTTTTATGTCTGCATGATGAGGGGAAAACCATACAAGCCCAAGAAGCCATGTAACAAAAGTTAAAATGTAAGAAATTAAAAAACAAAACAATTACTGAGATAATGCATATTGCAGTTATATTAGGAGGAAAAAGACCTCAGAACCAATCAACCACATTCATGAAGGGTCTAGAGTGCGGTAAGATTAATCATAAGTCAAAACCCTTTTTTTGCTCAGTTTATCAAAATAACTAAATAAAACAAAACAAAAGAAGATATGATGATAACTTTTTTATTGAACTAATTTAGGGACCCTTTTATTAAGCCATAGCAAAAAGTGGCCTGCGCTAGTTTTGGCACATCAAATTGGTGCTCGCTGGGCCACTTTTTACTGCAGCAGGCAAAAGACCTTTTTTAAAATGGGGCAGTAAATGGCCATATGCTAATATTAAAATTAGTGCATGACTTTTTACTGCCTGAGCCCTAACTGCCACCTATTTAATAGGTGGAAAGGGCTCACGCACTAACCCCGTGGTAATCAGGCAGCATGCATCAATGTGGCCATGCGGATGATTACCACTGGGAATTCCCTCCCTGGTTGAAAATAGAAAATTATTTTGGGAAACTGCACGTGCCAACTTTGGAGCTACCGCCAGGCTCTCACACTACCACAGCAGTAGGGCTGATTTGTCGCGTGCTACCAATGCGATAGCCGTACCATGCCTTTGTAAAAGGGCCCCTTAGTACATTTTTGACTAGCTCAAGGGAAAAGTAGATTGGGGGGGGGGGTGAGAAACAGGGAAAGATGGATGGGTGATCATTGGGTGACAACAACACAGTATAATTTTATAGCTTATAGTGTGATAGGAAATCCAAATCTTTAAGTCCAGTCTGTTGGGTATCAAAATATTTCATCATTTTAACAAACATCTTACATTCCTAGATTGTTTTAAAAATTTCCTTTTAGTATTTTGACCATAAAGTCATTGCTACAGTGCGCTGGTCTTTGAAAGCACTTCTCCCGCAGAGGTGTTACACTGGTAAGCTTTGTGGTATTTAATGTGGTGCCTGTGAAAGCTGATTCTTGTCAAGCATCTGGTCTATCTCCCCAACAAAGCATCCTTCTTCACATATTTTTGCATTGAATGATATATACTGCATAGGAAGAAGAGCATGAGTAAGATCCCCTTATGCTGAATGCTTTTCCCATGTGCGTTAACTGTGGGGTCCTGTGATATGTGCTGGCACAGTTTGCATATGTGCCATTCTGTTCCCAAAAAAGAGCTGAAAAAATAAACTGGTTTCAATAATGTGGCTCCTGGGACATCCTTATCTCCTGTTGGCATAGAGATGAAGACTAGTGCTATCAATGGTAGTACATATCTAGCTTCACTGTGAGCCACAAATGACTAATGTAGTTGCAAAATTAGATACAACATGGAGTGGCCTAGTGGTTAGAGTGGTGGACTTTGGTCCTGGGGAACTGGGTTCAATTCCCACTGCAGGCACAGGCAGCTCCTTGTGACTCTGGGCAAGTCACTTAATCCTCTATTGCCCCAGGTACAAATAAGTACCTGTATATAATATGTAAGCCACATTGAGCCTGCCATGAGTGGGAAAGTGTGGGGTACAAATGTAGTATAAATAAATAAACAGGGTTTTTACAGTGGTCTTCTATGACGTGGAAAAGAAGAAAAGGTAGAGACTATTGTTTCAGTATTCATCTTTAAAAGCATTACATTCGGATATTTGAATTCAGAGCTAATGGTTCCATACATCCAGTCTCAAAAATCTACTTTTGTTGCAGTTGATCAAGGACTTCTCCCAGTCTTCAATTATACACATGCATTTTATTCCTCTTACCTAAACACATTGTCGGGAATGCATCTGTTTGATGTGACTAAAGGTGCACATGTGATATGAAATAGGTGCTGACTTTTCAGCCACTGTGCATCTTTCTAGCTAGCCAGCTTCCATACATATTAAAGGTACATTATTTCCACGTTAGACAAAGTGATCTTAAAGGATGGTCTTTTTAGAAAGGCAATAATCTTCTCAAGTTAAATGGAGGTATTGAAGTGGTATACATTCAAGTACAGTAGGTATTTTTCAAATCCTAGAGGGATCACATTTAAAAAAGAAAGAGGAGTTATAGTGGTGTTTGAACCTGTGTCCCTTGGTTTACAGGCAACTGCACTAACTACAAGGCTATACCTCTACTCTGCAGGGATGTCTGTGTGGCCATACTTTTGAAAATGATGCCAGACTCACATTCTTGTCCCTGGTTTTTTGTCATTCAAAAGTTGGATGTTTCACTTTGGAAAATGGCTATTCATTTTGGACGTCTTTGATGCAAAAATTGCCATCTCATAGCCATAATCGAACAAAAACTCTAGACGTTCTTCCTGCTGTGAAATGAACGGTTTTTCTGGACGTTATGAGCAAGATATCTGCATTTTGACTTGCCTCTCCACAGATTTACTTATGTAGGTTTACTTGAAAATTCTCAATGTAAACTAAATCTAAATCTTAGGCAGAGAAAATAAATTCCAAACACCAGGCTTGATCTGGATAGCATTGGTAATGATTTTGAATTTCCAAATCCAAGTAAACTACTGTGACAGCTGTAAATGAAAAGTTAGAACCTGTCACAAGCAGACATGGCAACGTTTCAGCTGAGGACTTACAAAAGAGAAATATTTTTACATTTCTGTCTGCTGCATAGAGCAGGAAAAGGTCACATTCCTACAGAAGGTATTCGGTGAACGCTGAAAAATGTCAAGCGCTTAAAACATAAATGTTGTTTACATGTAGATTTAAGTAGGCTGACTAATAGGAATGATAGGATTATATGGATGTCTGAGTCATTCTCATTTTAAAGCAGCAGTACCAGCAGAAAATGGTCTGGGCAAGTGAAAATAAAAACACAATTACTGTATTAAGATACTTATCTGTTTTGTTTACTTATTTCATTTTAATATGCAGCATGTTTATAACCGCCTTACACTTTCCTATACTACTTTATAAATCTAAGTAACTTTACGTGCTGTGCATTGATTTGTGTCAGAGCATCCTACGTGCATAACAGCAGAGTAATAATGCTTTAGAGTGAGGAAATTTCTGAAGTCCTAATCTGTGTTGAATGATAGATGTAATGGAGGAAGAGCAGATGTGTCCATCAGTATAAGTGGGTATTCCCATTCTTGTTTTTAGAGGGACTATAAAAGGCTGTGCCTACGCAAAATCTGGGCTTGGTTATACATGTTGTTAGAGCCGGGGGGGGGGGGGGGCTGTGGTGCTTTTAGGCAGCAGATGGAAGCAGGAGAGGTGGTGTCCCCAGGCCAGTGTGGCCTGACTGAGTGAACAGAAGCATTAGAAAGGAGAGCTGACCTGGTGGGTCTGGAGAGTATGGATGTCCATCTGGTTTCAACAATAGTTATAAGACAATAAATCTGTAAGGAGCTCTGATCATTTCAAGCTGAATTTCATTTCTTGTATTCTTGAGGAATTTAGAGGACCAGGAAGGTGCCTCCTTCTAGACTGCCTTGGAAGTTTCATATTGGTCTGAATAGGGCCATACCATGATGCATCTTCTTCAGCTAGGAGAAAGATTGGGAGAATTTTGAATATTTTATCTTGGTGCCTTCACCCCTAGGAGATGGCCCTTGGGGAAGAGGATGAAGGCTGGGTGCCTCCCAGGGATCCGAGACCTGGAGGGACATTTTTGATATGATGTCTAGGTACAACTTTGGATGTTTTGCTGAAAACGTCCAAAATTCAAGTGGGGAATATAACCATTTTCAAAACAGAAGAATATCTTTTTTTGTATTATTCAAAAATGGCCATTTTCTAGATGTGTGCTATCTTTGCTGTGTCTTTCAGGGCTTTCCTTACTGCCTGCTGTCTCCCCTATGCATAAAATCGGCAGTTTACAAGCTGCTAAGCTCACCCTCTTGCCAAAATCAACCTCAGCGAATGGGTACTATATCTTGAAGAGTCTTAGCAGTGCACACTGAATGCACGCAATGAAGGACCAATTCTTGCTCCTTTGTGCACATCCTTCTTGTGCATCCTTCTCATGACTATGACATCTTGTGCCATCCCCTGTTTTTGGATCCCTGGACTTCTCCTTCTCTGTTGCCTCATCATGTGCTATTCGCAAGCAATTCCAGTTTACTGGGGTCATAGGCCATCTTCCCCCTGGCCCTTACCTACTTGTTCATTTGACCAGTACTTGTCTCTTCCTCCCACTGGCCGCCATGTCTCTCTCCCCGCCCCCTTTCAGGCCAGCTAACAATTGGCCTACTCAATGTACGCTCCCTGAGGAACAAATACTTCCTTATCTATGACCTGATTCTTACACATAGATTAGACATGCTTTGCCTTTGGATTTCTGAAACGGATGCCTCCTATGTTCATCAGGCAACCCCAACTGGCTATCTCCATTACCTAGCCAATAGGCCCAGCCGTCTTGGGGGAAGCCTTATGATTATCTATTCCTCTGCCCTTGGTCTTTCAAGGTTCACATCTGATTTCCAGTCCCCCCTTGAAGCCTTGCAATTTTGCGTACCCTCAACACCACCTTTGCACTTCCTCCTCCTCTACAATCCACCGCCATTCACAGCGTCTTCTTTTCAGCTACTCCAAACATTCCTCACTTACTATTACACCTCCTACAATACCTCACTTGCTGTCAGTGATTTTAATATGCACGTAAGTGATCCAACTTCTCCTTTTACACAGGATCTCATTAAGCTTCTCTGACTTGAGTCTAGTACAACATGTAGACCATCCTACTCACTCTGGGGGTCATACGCTGGACTTAGTCTTCTTCTCGGCTGCTTCTACTTCTTTCCTCAGTGCTGTTTCTTCTCTTTCCCTTCCCTGGACAGAGCACTCCCTCATCTGTTTTACTTATGCTTTATAGAGAAATGCAGTCCGCCCCACTACCACTAATGTTCTTTACAGGGACACTAGTGGCCTTTCCTTGTAGTCCTTATTGGCTAATTGTTCATTTACTGTCTCTCTCTGCCTTTAGCAAACTTTCTGTGGCAGACCAAGTGTCCACCTGGAATTCCAGATTGCACTCTGCTTTCCACACCCAGGCCCCACTAGTCTTCTGTGCTGCCCAGGTCTCTCTCAGACCCCAAGTGAAATAGTATACTGTGGAACTACACCAATTGAAGCAACGGCTTTGTCAGGCGGAATGTAGATGGTGAGTCGACCCAACATTGCATCTTAACACCTGCAAGTCTCTGATGCAGCTCTATAAAGCTGTACTACAATCCCTTAATAAGAACTATTACTCTGCCCAAATTGCCAGAGCCCCTACCTCAGCTGCACTCTAGAAAATTCTTCAGTCACTCACCAATATCACTCCACCTCAGAATGCCTTCAGTAACATTCAAAGTGCTCAATCTCATGCTAGACATTTTGAATCTAAGGTCTCTCAACTCCATGCCCCTTTCGCTTCCTTCTCACAATCCCTAGCGGTTGTTAGGTCTTCAGTCCTCTTCTCCTGAACAACAGCCTTGAATCTAGCCCCATTGCGTCATCCGAAGTCTTATCTTTCACCATCCTCTCTCCACCCGAACTAAGTAGACATATTCAATCCCTGAAACCTACTACAGCACCCCATGGCCCCCTCCCCTCCCACTAGCTCAAATGTTTCTTACCTGCATTCCTCCCCTACATTCATTCAATGGTTTCCCTCAGTGTCTCAACAGGATACTTTCCAGATGCTTGGAGTCTTGCATTTGTTTGCCCTAAGCTTAAAGTCCCTGCCCTTTCTCTTACTGACCCTGCAAACAACCACCCTATAGCCAACCTTCCCTTTTCAGCCAAACTCACTGAAACAATTGTTCACCAGCAAATTACAGAGCTCATTTCCCAAAACCAGATACTACATTCACACCAAACCAGTTTTCGCCCTAATACTGAAACCACCCTCTTAGGTCTGATGACCACAATTCTCTTCCACCTTGACCAGTTTCAGTCAGTCCTTCTTATCTCACTGGACCTCATTGCAGCATTCAACTTGGTCGACCATTCTATTCTGCTCTCTTATCTGTACCAGATAGGACTTCACTGAGCGGCCTATGGCTGGTTCATCTCCTACCTCGCCCATTGCTTCTACATGGTACAATCATTCCCCTCTGATTAGACTCCCTTTTCCTTAGAATCAGGTGTGCTGCAAGGATCCATTTTATCACCTTTGTTGTTCAATATTTTTCTAGCACCATTTTTGCTACTAGCTCATTCCCTTGGCTTTACTGCATTTGTTTACACAGATGATTTTCAGTTGCTGTGTACTTGACCCCCTAAATTCTCAAGACATCTCTATTCTTAATACCAAACTCTCACAACTTACCAACTGGCTTCATGACAATAAGTTAGCGCTAAAACCTCAAAAATCTAACCTCCTCCTCTTCAACGGAAATAAAGATGTTTCTCTCATTTCACCCATCCTTCTTTGCGATACCCCTATCCTATTGGTTTCCTGTATATAGATTCTAGGAGTTATTCTTGATGATAAAACTGAATTTTCACCAACAACTCTCTCAAATTATCCACTGTTCTTTCTACAAATTAAAGCTGATCTGCTCTATCCGTAACCTCTTCCAGCCATCTGCACTCAATGTCTGTGTTCACTCTTTAGTCATCTCGCAATTAGATTATTGCAACTTTCTCTATAAACTCCTTATGGCTAAGGATACCTACCATCTACAACTTTTCCAGAATACAGCTTTCAAATTAATACATGGTGCCCGGAAGTTTGATCACGTAACTCCCCTTCTGATATCATCCCACTGGTTGCCATTCCCTCACTACATTGCCTACAAAATCTTAGTTCTGGTCTTCAAAATCTGAACTACAGGAGATCAACCTTCCTAGCAAATCTGCTATCTACTTATATCCCTACTCGCTCCCTCCATTCGCAGACCCAACAACGTATGATCTTCCTTTCATGTAAAGAAATCACTTATGCTAGAATATAGCGCTGTATTTCCTCAGTACAGGGCCCTGAGCTCTGAAACCAGCTTCCCGAGAAGTTACAAATCCAGTCATCCCTTGACCAATTCAAAATAGACTTGAAGACCCATCTCTTTCAAACAGCATACCTATGACAATTGTGGCAGTTTTGACAGCCTTGGGTATTTCCCTTCCCTTATGTGTGCTCCTCTATCCCCCAGCTTTCCTTTCATGATTATTGTAGTTCTCCCCCCTCTCCCTCTAGTATCCTGTCCGTCTTTGCTTTCTCATCTTTTTTTGTATAGCCTGTAAGCTGCCTAGCTGGTATTACTGATGGACAGGTTAGCAAGTTCTAAATAAACTTAGAAAATGCTTATCTTTAGGCCATTCTAGGAAACAAAATCATCCAAGTGAAAAACATACTAAATTCTCAACACAGGTCCTGTTTCAGCAACTATGCCTTTGTCAGGAGTCTGGTCAATGCTGCAACTGATTAAATTACAGCAAACTGTAGTAACCTGGGACAAGACTTTGGAATACACTACTATCAGATCTAAGACACTCATCTTCCTATCTCTCCTTCAGAAAGACTCTGAAGACCTACGTGTTTGACAAACAGACCTGTGTTAAGTGCTCTGCTTGCTTATATAATTCATCCTTTGTTCACCTTACTTGCAACCGTTCCGTGCGGTTAACATCTCTCTACTGTTGAGACCCTCTTGCACTGTAAACCTATGAATCCTTTTGGAAAATAGGCAGTATAGAAGACTTTAATAGAATGGAAAAAAAGGAGACGCGCTACTCGTTTTAGACAGCAAAAGTGCCAGTGAAAATCAAATGGTGTTCTTTTCAAGGAAGAGAAAACCACTTGATTTTCATTGGCACTTTTGCTGTCTATGTGTTTGAGTAGCTCATACTCACTTGCAGTAAATTAGTGTCTGTTGTGTCATTGATGGGACCCCTGATGAGGGCGTAGTTGCTGAAACACAGCCTGGGTTGGGAATTTGCTGTAAAGCGCATCTTGTGTACTGCATTTTGAACACACCTTTTGTTTTTAAGGAATAAATTGAACCTTTTGACCATCCTTGGACTTTGTCTTGGTGCCTTCCACTCTTTTTGTTTGTTTGTTGTCTCCAAGACCAGTTTAGCGTAATTAGCTTAGCAAGCTTTAAAAAAAAGGTTTGAATTATTTCCTAAAAGAAAAGTCCATAAACCATTATTAAGATGGACTTGGGAAAATCCACTGCTCATTTCTAGGATAAGTAACATAAAATCTGTTTTACTGTTCTGGGGGTCTTGCCAGGTACTTGTGACCTGGATTGGCCACACTGTTGGAAACAGGATACTTCAGTCTGTCCCAGTATGGCAACGCTTATGTTGTTATGAAGTGCATGATTAGAGAGACTGTATGTGCTGATCTGACAATGTGTATTCTTGTGTATTAAGTTTTAAAAAACCCAGCTAAACCAAGCCAGCATTGAAAGGAAGATTTACTTTCTTAATTATCAGCTGTTTATTGCAAATAGTGAAACAAGATTTGCTGCATACAGATAGCTGATAACAAGAGTTGTGCCCAGGCAGGATGAGTTCTTGAAACTGGATGCTAATCAATTGCATAACAGACTGCCAGACTGAAGAAGTGAAAGTTGAATGACTAGAGAGATAGATTCTGAATTAGTGCAGAAGTGGGAGTTAAACATTAGTCGAAAATGGAGTTCTGTCTGGACACTTTCTCCAGAAGAGAGAGGAGGACAGAGAGCTGAGAGAACTTGCTCTTGAACCCAAGATCAAGAATTCTGCTTAGCAGGAAGGGGTGCAGAGAATACCTGTAAGAGTAATGGGCTGAGAAAATGACCAATAGGGTCAGAGCATGAGCTTAAGGGGATAAAGCCAGAACCTGGCAGGTTTCTCAATGACTGGATCAAAGGGGTCACACGCAAGGAGTGACCTATGAAAAGTGACCCCAGTGCCTCTGCAGCTAGGAGAATAAATTGGGAGAATTTGGGATATTTTTTGCTTGGTACCTTTACCCCCTAGGCACAGGTGTTTGAGAGGAGAATATTTTTGTGGACTTTGGAACAGGCCCCTGGTACATATATAACAAGGTACTTTTGCTCTAGATTGAATTACAAATACAATAAATGTAAGCGTGCACACACAGCTGTGGAGTCAGGACACTGTAATTGCTACTTGTTTGTTTTGTTTTTAGCTCTCTAATATTATTTTGCCAGTGTCTACAATTTTTTTTTGCTGTGTGGAATTGTGTTTTGGAAGAAAGCACCCATAAAGTGAATTTCAAGAACAGAACATAGCCTTGTGGACTGGATCTTCTTTATGGTGAACAAAAAGATATTGTGTTGTGCGTTAAGCCAGTTGCCACCCCTTGCCAATTGGGGACACCATCTTTTCTCTTACATAGTGGAGTGGAGGAATGGCCTAGTGATTAGAGCACCAGTTCAAATCCCACTGCTGCTCTTTGTGATCTTGGGCAAGTCACTTAACCCTCCATTGCCTCAGGTACAAACTTAGATTGTGAGCCCACCTGGGACAGAAAAATATCCAGAGTACCTGAATGTAACTCACCTTGAGCTACTACTGAAAAAGGTGTGAGCAAAATCTAAATAAATAAATAATCCCCGCAGAGTGGATAGAACACCCACTTATACCCACTTATAGCAGTAGATGTGGGTTATAAATGGATTATAAGCCAGAGAGGTAATCAATAGAAATAAAAGAAAATAAAACATAGAAAATAAGATGATACCTTTTTTATTGGACTAATTTAATACACTTTTTGATTAGCTTTCGAAGGTAGCCCTTCTTCATCAGATCAGAAATAAGCAAATGTTGATAAATAACAGTATATATAAGTGAAACATCAAAGCATTCCAGTGACAGTCTCACAGGATGAGGGTGGGGTGGGTTAGGTGAGAGACGGGGAGAGCAGGGTGAATGAGGGACAGGGAGATATGCATGGTGATAAGAGGGTGCCAAAGCTGTAGACGTTTAGGGTTTGTAAAGGGCTAGAAAATCCAGATCTTTGTTAAGTCCTGTCTGGTGCGTGTCAAAATATTTAATCATTCTGACTTCAAAGGTCTTACATTCCTGGATTGTCTTAAAGTTTCGTTTTAGTATTCTCACCATAAAACCATTGATATAGTGTTCTGGTTTTGTGAAGTGTTGCCCCACAGAGGTGACATCCTGGATGGCACTGGCATTTTTCTTCTTCAGCATCTGGCTTGTTTTTCGTCACACTTTTTACATTGAATGATATATACTACATTGGAAGATGAGCATGTGAAGGATTCCTTTATGTTGAATATATTTCCTTTGTGAACGACTGTGGGATCCTGTGAAATGTTTTGGCATAGTTTGCAGCTGGATATATTACAAGGGTGTGTGCCACTCTCTTCTTTTTGAGTTTCTATCAGGAGCTTGCTTTTCACTCATTTGTGTTTTAAGTTGGGTGGCTGTCGGAAGGCCAGCACTGGTAAGGATGGGAATATCTCTTTCAGTAGTTCATCCTCTTGGAGAAGTGACTGTAGATCTTTTATGATTTTTCTCAGTTTTTCTAGCTCTGGGTTGTATGTCACTACAAGGGGGGTTCTGTCTGTGTCTTTCTTTTCCTTGTACTGTAGCAGATTTTCCCTGGGTGTTTTAAGGGAGGAGGCAACATTCTTGGAGATTATTTTGGGGTTGTAGCCTTTTTGTTTGAAGGATTCAGTCAGGATTTTGAGGTGTTTTATCTCTGTCTCCTGGGTCAGAGCAGATATGGTGGTATCTTGTGGCTTGGCTGTGAATGGATTTTTTTGTATGTGAAGGGTGGAAGCTGGAGTTGTGGAAGTAACTGCATTTGTCTGTAGGTTTCTTGTATATAGATGTTTGTATATAGCCATAGCTGTTTGACACTGTGGTGTCCAAAAAAATTGACTTTTTCTGGGGAGTAGTCAATTTTGAATTTGATTGTAGGATGGTATGTAGTGAAAGAACTGTAAAATTGTTTGAGTTTCTTCCCCCTCAGTCCAAATCATAAAAATGTCATTGATATACCAGTAGTAATTTAGGGGTTTAGTCTGATATGTATTCAAAAATGTTTCTTCCGGTTCAGCCATAAAGAGGTTGGCATATTGGGGCGCTGTCCTGGTCTCCATCACAGTGCCCATGATTTAACTCAGATGGGAGTTGTTCCTCCCCATAGTTCCGGATCCATTAGTTCCCCTGAAGACACCAATACATTGGCGAAATATGGTCCATGTCGGGAACCTTGAACAATGGACATTGAATCAATGAAGTCACAGAGTGAATTTGAAGTATAAAAGTCTTACACCGATCCGGCACTCGCATCAGTTCCTGCATAGCAGCACCCTATTGAAGATGAAAAAATGGCTCTCCCGCTAAGTCAATGCAAGCTAAGTAGTTGCTATATATTTTTTGAAAGGTCTATTCTGAGACTGCTTGATCTGGTATACCAACATGTAGTGGAGCGGAGGCAGGGAGTGCTATGATGGTGGAATGGTGTTTTTACATATCTTGAGTCTTCGGGTCGCTGTAATACACCAAAAAAGACTGAGCACTATTCATAATTTTATAAACATATATTTATTTTTTGCATCATAAGTTTTCATATAAAAAAAAACACAGTTTCAGTTTTATGCTATTTTGCTTTTGGTTTCTTTAATAATTTCCAGTTTACTGATTGGGAACCAAAATTTTCTTTAAACCCAAAATACTTATTTTTCTTAAGTAAGTTTTAACTACCAGTTTTGACAATTCTAGCTTTTGGAGATCCCTTCTCATGGTTTCTATTCCCTCCAGGGTATCCACTCTATTGGCTATCTTCATGTCTACTACTACTACTACTACTATTTAGCATTTCTATAGCGCTACAAGGCATACGCAGCGCTGCACAAACATAGAAGAAAGACAGTCCCTGCTCAAAGAGCTTACAATCTAATAGACAAAAAATAAATAAAGTAAGCAAATCAAATCAATTAATGTGAACGGGAAGGAAGAGAGGAGGGTAAGTGGAGGCGAGTGGTTACAAGTGGTTACGAGTCAAAAGCAATGTTAAAGAGGTGGGCTTTCAGTCTAGATTTAAAGGTGGCCAAGGATGGGGCAAGACGTAGGGGCTCAGGAAGTTTATTCCAGGCGTAGGGTGCAGCGAGACAGATGGCGCAAAGTCTGGAGTTGGCAGTAGTGGAGAAGGGAACAGATAAGAAGGATTTATCCATGGAGCGGAGTGCACGGGAAGAGGTGTAGGGAAGGACGAGTGTGGAGAGATACTGGGGAGCAGCAGAGTGAATACATTTATAGGTTAGTAGAAGAAGTTTGAACAGGATGCGAAAACGGATAGGGAGCCAGTGAAGGGTCTTGAGGAGAGGGGTAGTATGAGTAAAGCGACCCTGGCGGAAGATGAGACGGGCAGCAGAGTTTTGAACCGACTGGAGAGGGGAGAGGTGACTAAGTGGGAGGCCAGCAAGAAGCAGATTGCAGTAGTCTAAACGAGAGGTGACAAGGGTGTGGACGAGGGTTTTGGTAGAGTGCTCGGAAAGAAAGGGGCGGATTTTACGGATGTTGTAAAGAAAGAAACGACAGGTCTTGGCGGTCTGCTGGATATGAGCAGAGAAGGAGAGAGAAGAGTCAAAGATGACCCCAAGGTTTCGAGCTGAGGAGACAGGGAGAATGAGAGAGCCATCAACAGAAATAGAAAACGGGGGGAGCGGGGAGGTGGGTTTGGGGGGGAAAATGAGAAGCTCGGTTTTGGTCATATTTAATTTCAGGTGGTGTTGAGACATCCAGGCAGCAATGTCAGACAAGCACGCTGAAACTTTGGTTTGGATGCAAGGTGAGATATCAGGGGTAGAAAGGTAGATTTGGGAATCATCAGCATAGAGATGGTAGGAAAAGCCATGGGATGAGATTAATGAACCAAGGGAAGAAGTGTAGATAGAAAAGAGGAGGGGACCAAGAACAGAACCCTGAGGTACGCCGACAGGCAGAGGGATAGAAGTAGAAGAGGATCCACCAGAGTGAACACTAAAGGTGCGGAGGGAGAGGTAGGAAGAGAACCAGGAAAGGACAGAGCCCTGGAATCCAAGTGAGGACAGGGTATCGAGAAGTATGCTGTGATCGACAGTGTCAAAAGCAGCGGAAAGATCAAGAAGAATGAGGATGGAATATTGACCTCTGGATTTAGCCAGTAATAGGTCATTGGAGACTTTAGTAAGCGCAGTTTCGGTTGAGTGGAGAGGGCGAAAACCAGATTGTAATGGGTCAAGAATAGCATGTGAGGAGAGAAAATCAAGGCAGCGGCGGTGAACAGCACGCTCAAGTAATTTGGAGAGAAAAGGAAGGAGGGAGATGGGTCGGTAATTAGAGGGACAAGTAGGGTCAAGTGAAGGCTTCTTAAGGAGAGGTGTGACCACAGCATGTTTAAAGGCAGCAGGGACAGTCGCAGTGGAAAGTGAGAGGTTGAGAATGTGACAGATAAAAGGAATAAGAGTAGGAGAGATGGCATTAAGAAGGTGGGTGGGAATGGGATCAGAGGAACAGGTGGTACATTTTGAGGAAGAAAGGAGAAGTGTAGTTTCCTCAATAGTAACTTCAGGAAAGGAGGAAAGGGAATGAGGGGAAGGAGAGAGAGGGGAACGGACTAGTGGAGGGAGAGGTGGTGAGGTAGAGAAAGCAAGGTTTATCTTTTGAACCTTGTTGTGAAAGAATTCAGCAAGGGTCTGAGGAGATAGTGAAGGGGGAGTTGGGGGAGGGGGCACCTTGAGGAGAGAGTTCAATGTGGTGAAGAGAAGTCGAGGATTAGAGCCAAGAGAGTTGGTCAGTTGGATATAATAATCCTGTTTGGCACGTAAAAGAGCAGATTGGAAGGAGGTCAGCATGAACTTAAAGTGTAAGAAATCAGCAAGGGCCCGAGATTTCCGCCAGAGGCGTTCGGCGGAGCGGGTACAGGAACGTAGGTAGCGGATATCCACAAAAAGGTGAACTTTTCCTTCTAACCCTTCAACCATGTCTCACACAGATATATTAAACAGAATTGGCCCCAGCACCAACCACTGAGGCACTCCACTACTCACCTTCCTTTCCTCAGAGCCGATTCCATTTATCACCACTCTCTGCCGCCTATTGGTCAACCAGTTTCCTTTCCAGTTCACCACTTTGTGTCCTAAGTTCAGCCCTTTCAGCTTATTCACGAGTCTTCTGTGAGGGACCGTATCAAAGGCTTTGCTGAAATCTAAGTAGATTACATCTAGCACACATCCTTCGTCTCTTTGGTCACCCAGTCAAAGAAGTCAATCAGATTCTTTTGGCAGGATTTGTAGATGTGTTATTGATGAATAAATAATGCTTCCTGAGTGAAGTGAAAACTCTTGGCTTTTAAGCATGACCTATGCTTTATCAGTATTATGTGTTTTTATGAGCACTCATTAATGAATAGACCCCTAAAGTATTTGATAAACATAAAACAAGTTATAGTTAGTGTCATCCAAATATCAGTTTTTGATAATTTAATGATTTTAAGCCCTGAATGATAGAAGATACTAAGGATCCTGTTTTACGTATAGATATAACAGGTATTTGTTACAGACTTATATATTTCCAGTGGAAGCAAACCTTCAGGAACTATGGTTTAAACTAACTCCCAGAGGACACATTGATCTACTAAAATGTTTGAAACTAACCAAAATGGTTTGGCTTAGTGTTTGTTTCAAGCGTGGTGGTGGGCCTGGTTTGCTTTTGCATTATTTAATTGAGCTGAAAACCATCAAGACAATTTTGGTACAGTTACTGTCTCTGTATGTGATTATTTTGAAGAATGGGTTATTGTGGGAAGACAAGAGGAACGTTAAATATTAGAGTACCCTGCACTGCAAAAGAGCAGGGCTTGGGGGAGGACAGAACTAGCAGACAACACAGAGAGGGCTCAATTTTCAGCTAACCTAGTGTTAACTTAATCTATATATTTAGTACCTCAGCGGCACAGATATACATATAGGAGGATATTTTTATAAAGTCATTTCCATATGGATATGGGAATATAATGTCTGGAATTTGGCAGCTAAGATTTAATACTAAAAAAATGCAGGGTCATGCATTTGGTCTGAAAAAACCTGAGGAAACGGTACAGTTTAGGAGGTGAAGAACTTTTGTGCACAAAAGAGGAGTGGGACTTGGGTGTGATTGTATGTGATGGATCTTAAGATGGCCAATCTTGTAGAAAAGGTGATGGCAAAAGCTAGAAGGGTGCTTGAGTGCATAGGGAAAGGAATGGCCAGTAGGAAAAAGGAGGTGATGATGCCCCTGTATAAGATTCTGGTGAGACCTCATTTAGAATATTGTGTACAATTCTGGACACTGCACCTTCAAAAAGATATAAACAGGATGGAGTTGGTCCAGAGGGCGGCTACTAAAAGGGTCAGTGGTCTTCATCATAAAGCATATGGGGACAGATTTAAAAGATCGCAATATGTATACTTTGGAAGAAAGATGGGAGAGGGGAGATATGATAGAGACATTTAAATACCTACTTGGCATAAAGGCATTGGAGGTGAGTCTCTTTCAATTGAAAGGAAGCTCTGGAACGAGGGGGCATAGAATGAAGGTGAAAGGGGATAGACTCAGAAGTAACCTGAGGAAATACTTCTTCACTAAAAGGGTGGTGAATTCATGGAACAGCCTCCTGGTAGAAGTGGTGGAGATGAAAACATTTCTTAAATATATCTGAATTCAAGAAGCATTGGGACAAGTACATAGGATCTCTAAGGGAGTGATAGGGAGAATAGATGGCATGGATGGGTAGACTGGATAGGCCAAATGGTCTTTGTCTGCCTTCATTTTTCTATGTTTCTGTTATATACATAAATGGCCTCTTACAAAATGCCAACTTGTGTGTACTTTTCCAGTAGGCATGGAGTTTGGGTGGAGTGTGGATAGAGCATGCAAATGCATATTACCTATAAAATATTATAACGTATACACTTACATTAGATACTAGACACTGACATTCATACCAGCTCCAGGCCTGGTGCATGCACTATATATGCCACTCACATTACTATTTTCTAAAAACACCTGGGCACCTATATGTCTTTATAATATTGTGTCTAAATCGGCACCTGTTTTAAGCATGAAAGTAGCCACCCCCTTGTAAAATTATTCATAGTGTCAAAATAGTGACTGTACCACCTGCTGTTCAGCAGGCTTAAATTTAATGTATAAAGTGTTTAGTAGCTACATATTACCACTAAACAGATAAGTATTTAACTGTGGTGGCATTGGTTAAGTAAAACCCTAGCCACCGGGGTTAAAGTGAAACCCAGAAATTCAGCACCAATGCCCGAATACTGGCTGACACCAAATATCCGGTTTTAGCACTATTCAGTTAGTGTTCTGTTCAGATTGCTAACCAAATAGCAAACCTGATAGTTAGGACAGCCTTTTTGATGGCCTAATTTTATCCAATTTGTTATCCAGTTAGTGATCTAAATATTGGCTGCCAACTTCCCTTGTGTTGTTCGGATAGTGCTGAGGCAGTCAGAGACAATAATCAACAGCACTATTCTGATAGTGCCATTGAATATCCCTCTTCCCTGCACTTAGCTAACCAGATAAGTTCCATATAATGTTGGCCCTATCATATATATTTTTTAGCCTTTGCCCCACCCCAAACCCAGACTCTTATACAGATGGAATCAGTTTTGAAAATGCACCAATAGTGAAGTTTTATATTCATCTCCTGCCAGTGAATGTGCATCATATTTTGGATATTGGCCTGAAGGGCCATTTTCAAATTATGCACTTGCTCTATGGCACTGACTTTGCTGGTGCAAAGTTTCAAGAACTGAAGTATCTCTAGCACCTGCTGGTCCCAAATTTTTCCAAAGGAAGCTCATGAGCTCAGGCCTGTGGGTCCAAAGAAGATGCAGGCCTACAAGCAATGTGCTGATTTTTAAATATTCCCCTAAGTGAGTAAGTAGTCTCAAACCAGTTATTAGCAAGACAGTCATTCATATCACTGAAACTATCAGCACAATACTAATTGATTTCCTTCTTGGCAGAGACCAAAACTGAATGGGCATAGAAAGTTAATTGCCTCTTTAGTATCCAAGACTCTCTCCATAGAATGTTCAAGCAGATTGGCATAGTAGTGTGGGAACCTTGCACTGCTCCTGTCTTAGCTGTACTTGCCTATGAATAAGTGGAGGGCTTCAACCTTCAGCACTGTTAATCTGGCACCTTTCATGAACGCTTAGTTCACAAGAGAGTTCTGGGAGGAAGAACACAAAGAGCTTGTACATTCTTTGCCTTTTATCCTACTATTAGTCCTTACTCTTATGTCAAAGTTTATTATTCTTTGGAATCTAAGCTCATAGGAGAGGTGAACTTGAAAATCTTTGTTTCTCAGCAGCTTTGAGCCAAAACTTTTCTTCTCATTCAATAACATGAAGTAGAGTCCAACATTCAACTTGTATCAACGCAGGCGAACCTAATTCAATACTGAAATCCATATGTTATCATTACATCAAGGTTTTGTTTTGCTTGGGCTAAATACACAGGTTGAAGAAGACTAAGAGTGGCTTGAGGTATTTTCCTGTCACATAAATGAGTTGCCAGTGCTGTGGGTGCTTGAGCACCCTTAATATTGACCAAACTCCTTTATTGTGACTGGAGAGCATTCACTTGTATTGAGTTTAGTACCCCAAACCATTTTGAAAAGAAGGCTCCTACAGAGTTCTTTAGTAAAGCAATATATGGAATGGCAGAAAGTGCTTATGATTTTAGAGCATCATCTTACATTCTACTTTCTAAACTTGCCAGGAAGTGGCAATATCCTTGATAGATGAAATAGGAATGAGCATTGTCAAAACATTTTCTATACAATTTGAGAAGTATCTTCACAACCAGTTTTGCTACTATCTTCTCAACTTCGTTTTAAAAGCATTTAATCCCCATGTTCAACTCACAATCACAGGCGCTAAAGCAGTGAATGTGTCAGAAGATGGCCCTTAGACTTCCGTATAATTGTAGTTAAGTGTATTTATGTAGCAGGAGAAGCTCTTTCTACAGACCATGAAATATGGGCCATCTTTGTTCCAAACTGTCATTTTACTATTACCGTCATCTGAATGTATTTTGGAACTGCAAATGAGCATCTGAAAGCATAGCTAACAAAGCTGTAGTTCAATATATAGTGAGCCTTAAGCCCAGTTTGTGCTCGTTGGGGCAGAAATGCTAACTCATGAAACGTTGCTGGCCAGTCTTAGAGAACACTCTTGTACCAGCTTCTGAGGGTCATTGCTCTAACATACCAAGCTATGTAAATGGAATTAGAAAATGGGGAAAAACCCTGGAAGATGTGAATGTTGGCTTATGGAGTTCTGGTGTGGGCATAGGCTGCTAGAAGTTGGAAATGTCCATAAATAAGCAATAGACTAAAACTTGTGGTCTATGAAAAGGTGAGGTTAGATCACCTGTTGGGGATACTGTCAAACTAGTCACTGAATCATGTTCTCTGTGCTTTAGGTAGGTAGAGAAATGGCACACATAGAGATCTCATTTTGAAAGATCTGTATGTACTTTCCCATGGATATGATTCCACTTGCTTGAAAGCAGGTGCAAATGTATCACTTAGAATGGTGCCCCTTTCACATAGATGGCCCAGTTATCAAAGAAAAAAACCTGCAAAGAGCTTCTGAAAATTAGTTTCTTATTTTTTGGCCATTCCTCTACATCCCTCCTAATATTTCTCTCATGTCCACAAGAAATAACCCTCCTTTCCTTTTAGCTTATCTTTAAATTAAGTATAAACTTTAAACATAGTGGGGCCAGAATGTTACAAGACGTATGAGGAGAGACTTGCTGACCTGAAAATGTGTATCCTAGAGGAAAGGAGAAACAGGGGTCATATGATACAAACGTTCAAATATTTGAAAGGTATTAATCCGCAAACAAACCTTTTCCAGAGATGGGAAGGCGGTAGAATGAGAGGACATGAAACGAGATTGAAGGGGGGCAGACTCAAGAAAATGTCAGGAAGTATTTTTTCACGGAAAGAGTGGTGGATACTTGGAATGCCCTCCCGCGGGAGGTAGTGGAGATGAAAACAGTAACGGAATTCAAACATGCGTGGGATAAACATAAAGGAATCCTGTTCAGAAGGAATGGATCCTCAGAAGCTTAGCCGAGATTGGGTGGCAGAGCCGGTGGGGGGAGGTGGGGCAAGACTTCTACGGTCTGTGCCCTAAAAATGGCAGATACAAATCAAGGTAAGGTATACACAGAAAGTAGCACATATGAATTTATCTTGTTGGGCAGACTGGATGGACCGTGCAGGTCTTTTTCTGCCGTCATCTACTATGTTACTATGATTTAAATGGAAAGAAGAGACTCCTACCTGCTTAAACCTAGCCCAGAGAAAGCACTCTCAGATATTCAGTAGCACTTAACTGAATGTCCTATCTGATCACAGCGACACTATGCAGTTAGTGCCGAAATGGTCCATAGGCGGAATTGGGGAGAAGTCAGCAGTTATGTGGACATCAGCCATATTCAGTGCCAGTAATTGGGCAGATAGAACTGCACAAAAGGCAGTCCTGTCTTTGCCCACTAAATATTAGCCAGCATGTATATAACTTCTGAATCAGTGGCTGACCCAGATATTCTGTGCTGGTGCCTGGACATGGTCCTGGCATTGAACATTCAGCTTTATCACCACTGACTGCCGTGGGCTGAATATCAGGTGGAATGTTCTAGCTAAGGATAAATTGTATGAATGATCTGTTGTTGTGAGAATGCCTAAAAGCAAAAATGGTGTCAGTTGTATGTCTTTTTTTAAACAACTCTAGTGATGTGAATTTTACAGGCCCTTTTACTAAAGCACAGTAAGTAAATAAAGCATGAATTAGCATGTGCTGTGGTAACCATTAATTACTGCACTGGAATGATAGCACACGCCAATTCATGTGTTAACTGATTTTCCTGGAATGGGACAGGAAATGCGCATGGACTGCGCCTTCCAGCTAGGGCACAATAGCTTTCCTGCCCACTCTCATCGCTGCGGCCAGTGCTATCTGTTGTTGCTGTTAATACACAGTAAAGCTTTTTCCTCTGCACATGGTGAGAATACTCTCAGCAGTTAACATCCACTCTTACATGGTAGTGCAAAACTTTACCTCACCAAAAGGGTCACTTAATCCAACTCAAAATTGCTCCGAACTATTGTGTATTTCAAAGAGAGGTGAAAAAAACAACAGATAGTCTGCAGTCAGAAAACAGAGTTGGGAAAAAAATCAAGAAAACAAAGCAGCATGGTAAAAAATCTTTAGTAATGTATAATTCACTTTCTGGTACAAAGGTCGCCTGCCCAATGCGACCAGGTTTCAGGTTGCACCTGCTTCAGGAGTATATGATATTACCATAATGAAGAATCTCACATTTAATTGTCAAAATTTCAAACATCCAGAAATGAAATCTAGTCAGTTTCTATCCGCAGTTCAAAAACTCAGTTGAGCAAATGAGCATTCCCACATGGCTCACACAGCATTTGTTTTGACAATTAAATCTAAGATTCCCCATTAAGTTAACATGATATGCCCCCAAAGCAGGCGCAAGCTGAAATGTGGCCACATCAGGCAGGTGACGTTTTTACCAATAAGTGAACTATATATTATTAAAGACCTTTTACCAGACTGTGTTGTTTTCTTGATTTTTTTTCCAACTCTGTTTTCTGACTCTGAACTATTGTATGCCAAATAAAACAAGTAGCTAAGGATAAATCTGTCTCGGCATCATTGTACTTTCCCTTTTCCTGGTGCACTTTTGTTCTTTTTAATGGGATAAATTGACCCTTTCTCCAGGTCAGTCGCTGTTCTGTTGATCAGAGAGCTGGTCACAATGACACTTCTAGGATAGAGCTTCAGTGTGGAAGGTACGAGACTAAAAGGTCAATTTATTAAATGCATCAGCTTGCAAGGCTTCCAGTGTCACCTTATTGAAGTCTTTGAAAGAAGAGCACAAAGAATGGCAAACATAACTGACCTTTATGACCCTAATGTAGTGTAAAGTCTTTGCCTGCTCAGGAATGAGTTCTGGTGATTTCAGGCTGGCCATTGAATGATATTCTCTGGGTAGGCAGAGAACCAGAAGTAGCAGAGATCGCTCACCTTTTCCAGGAATAGCATAAAGGAGAGCACAGCAAACTGTAAAATACTTCCTAGTGTTTCTGTTTTATTCAGTAAGATTTTAATATATTGATCATGCAAGGTTTAAATTCATTTAGATCTAAATATTTTTATTTCTTCATTTTACAATGAACATCAGTGTTCTCCAAATCAATGGGATGTCTGGTGCTGTTTAGTTTACCACTTGTAACTTACATAGATATAAATTCTCAACACCATTCAGATACTTCATTTAAATGTTTTCCACATTATTTACTTTTGATTGTATTTCATTTTGTCATTTGAGTGTAAGTAACAGCAAGGCAATCCACAATTGGGAGCTGTAACAATACCCAGTAAGCATAGGCGAAACAGCAATATGCGTCCAGTTGAAAATAAAGACGCAAAATCATGTTCAGATCTCGTTCAAACCCTAAGGTAACCAACAAAGTGGCATTCCCAAAGAAAAGGGGATCAGAAGATTCCATAACAGCTCTTAAATTGGAATCTAATGGTTCTAATACTTCCATTCCTTCACCTTGGCAACCTGAACGAATCCCAGAGGGGAGATAAGTACTTGATATTGGGGGCAACAAATCTGGTGACATTTAAAGGACTTCAGTCAAATAGCGCTAAAAACAAATCCAGCAGCAACATACCCTGGATCCTTGGAAAATCCAAGATTCTAAGGTTAAGGCATTTTGCATAATTTTCAAAATATTCAATCCTTCTAATAGACACCATTTTGTCCTTAACCATAGTGTTATTCAAAGTTTCTATCTCTTCTTCTTTTTCAAGACTCACTAGTCTCCCCTTCTGCTTCTCTAGTTAAATCTCTGTAGACTGTTTTTTTATTTTGTAGTTCCTTTGCTTAGACCTTTAGGTCATCTGAATATGCAGAAGGTTTCTAGTCTTATCAACACATTCCACAAGAATTCCAAAGTGATAACTAATGATTTGAGCAGAGGAGGGGTGGGTCCACATGATGTGGTATGGGTGGATCCAGATGATGTTACTACAGACGCAAATGTTTTCTGAGTCAGCAAGGCCTCCATAGTCTGAGGCCAAGTTCTCCCTTGAGCAGAAACCACTTCAACAAGGCCACGCTCCAGC
The DNA here is from genome assembly GCF_901765095.1 of Microcaecilia unicolor. Lineage (NCBI taxonomy): Eukaryota > Metazoa > Chordata > Amphibia > Gymnophiona > Siphonopidae > Microcaecilia > Microcaecilia unicolor. Next base: position 428,589,527 of record NC_044032.1, read on the forward strand.
TCTGCAAGTGATCCTGCCACTGCCTGACTCGGTTCAGTGACATCATCCTCAGGTGCTGCCTCTGCTATACGCCTCATGAGCTCGACAGATTGTAGTGTCACTTGCAACTGTTGGTTAGGTCTGAGATTACTCTCATCTCCCAAGAGATATGAACCACCCTCAGTCAGAACTGCAGCAGGAGAATCTGGTACCCCATTTTTTCAAGACTTGCCACTTGGCAAATGAGTCCAGATTTTGCTGTGGTAAAGTAAGCACTGAAGAACCTGGGGTATGAGGCAGAGCTTTCCCCTTTTTCTTTAGAGCCATAGAAGCAAACATACTCAATAGGTAAAGAAACACCAAACTCTGAATGCTGTCTCTCAATTTTGGTTTTTCAATTTAACTTATCTTAGATTTAATCTTGTACACAACATCAATACATCAACTTGCAGGCACAGCATCTCTTTCATAATCTCTTTTCAGCTCCAAGATTGCAAATATCTATATCCCAACAAGGGTTCCTATTTCACAACCAGCTGCTTCAGGGGATATCTTTGGACTTAGTTTCAAAATGGTACCTGCAGATAAAGAATGCTAAGATTTCTAATCCACCAATCAGCAAGCTCTTTTAGATATTATCTTTATGGTAGACTTCAACTGCGTATATCACATGCTGATATATATATTTGACATGGCACCAGGCTTCAAAGCACTTTTGATGGTCCACCTAAATATTGATCATTTTTTTGTTATTCGGAAATTGTGTATGGGTTAATTTGGATAGAGATTTCCCGTCTGAATGTTTTTTGTTAGATTCATATCAACCTAATTCACTGTCATTTAAATGCCATGGGCTTTTAACAGTTCAATCCCACTACCTTTTACAGTCCATCCATTGCAATGGCTTTCCTTCAGCTGAAGGACATGCACTACAATTTAGTACAAGAGTACACTTCAGCAAGCCAGTAGGTGACTGGCCATAATTATTAGCTCCCCACTTTCCCATCATACTTCAAGGATTTGAAACTGTTCTACAACACTGACAAATCTCTTTCACATATGATATCTGTGTATTTTTGAAACATTTTTTAATGTACTCATGCCTCTATCTATAACTGAATTCCATTGCTGTGGCATTCAGTCATAGATGAAGGCATCTAGAATCTATGTTAAAATTAGAAATTTAAATTTGACTAATTATTGTCTTTATATGTAAGACAAAAATAAATTACAGATATTGCACTGCATAATTTATTATATGAAACTAAAAATAGAAAAAGTTATATAATCTAAAGTATAGATTATAGGGTGAAGCTATATGCTTGTCACAAGTTCTCTGATTATGAAGTGAGATATGTCTTCCTTGCTGCAGTATCTTATTTGTGGTTTGGGAACAAATTCTCTTTTACAACCTGAAGTCAGTTATTTGCATTATGTCTTGGCTTCTCGCAGTAAATAATGCTGGATTAACATCAAAATTACTTAAACCTTTCTTTAAGTTTCCATTAAGCCAGACAGGGAAACAGAAAATTACCAGTTTTTACATGCCACTAGGCTACTAAGGTTCTTTCCATTTACAGGAGAGTTGTTCATTATGTTTTACATTGAAGAAAATGTATTAGTAACCAAGAGGAAAATGTATTAGTAACCAAGAGGAAGAGCTTTGAAGCCATTTCGTTTTGATGCCACAATGGGGTCCCCATTAGTTGTTCATTCTGAAGTCAACTATCCTGCTTTTTGTCAATGTTCAACAGCATGGCTTTTTACCTAGATCTTTTTATGATTTCTAATATATCTTGGCTATCTTAAGACTGTGAATAAAATCTGGATCATTTGCTGTGTTAAAGGATTTCAGAAGAATGTGCCTCATTTGGGGAATGAGATTGAATCTGAGGTGTTAATGATTGATATTTTATTGTTATTTCCACACATATTACTGGTTCTTAGGAATTTGCATTGGCTACCAATTATTCAGCATATTCAATATAAAGTGTTAGTCTTTGTTCATCAAACCATTTATGCTGTTAAACATGTCTTCAAAGTGTACCATCCAAAAATGCATTTAAGATCAGAAAGCGCAATACAACTGTCCTTAGATCCAGTGATGCAGACACGCTATTGGGCTCATTTTCAAAAGAGAAGGACGCCCATCTTTCTACATAAATCAGAAGATGGACGTCCTTCTCACAGGGTCGGAGGTGTAGTGAAGGCGGGACATGGGCGTGCCTAACACTAGGACGGTCTTAGCAAGGGCTTGCTTACAACTCTTTAAGGTTTAGGTTGTGGTTCTTGCCTGTTACCAGGGTTAGATTCCAGAGTCCTCATTCACTTCTCATCCAGATGTGGTTCATTTTTTGAAAGGGGCTCATCGTCTAGGTCCGCCTCATCTTTGTCCTTGTCCCGAGTGGAACCTTAGCATGGTTCTGTGGGCTCTTAAAAAAAAGGCTCCCTTTGAACCTCTGAAGCAGGCTACTTTGAAAGATCTTCCTCTCAAATCTCTCCTTCTAATAGCTGTTGCCTTGGCTTGTGGAGTTTGTTACAGGTGTGGTCAGGCAGAGATCCATCCATTCCTTCCTTTCTCTGATTCAGGAGTGACTATTTGTCTTTTTTCATCTTAGACAGCCTCTTTTTCTGCCCTCTTTTAAGTAAGGGGATTCCAAGACAAATTTTCACTTGCTCCATTGCCTCGATGTTCATCAAGTGCTTCTCCAGTATTGGCAAACTGCCATTGGCTCCAAGGTCAGCAAAGCTCAGATGCTTTTTATGTACCTCTTCCTTTTCACATGGACCTGCTCTTAGAGGTGGCATGATGGTTGCTCTTCTAGTTGCCCTGCCTACCTCTTTTTTCAGACTTGGACTTTCTTGTAGCCAAGGACTGCAGAGCCTCCATCTTCTAGCCTTGAATCTTCACACGAGGGTTCACCATGGGAAACATGAAGCTGGTCTCAATTTTAGTAGCTGAAAAGGGCTGGATATTTTTGAGGTGGGTGCCAGCAAGCAATTTATAGAGAAGAAAAAGAATAAATTTAGCTGCAAGCTTGCAGAAAGATTGTATTAGGAAGATTTTCAGTGTAGTAGTCCCTAGTCTTTGGAATACACTTCCTTTGCGCATAAGATTAGAAGAAACTCTTCCTGAGTTTAAAACCAATCTGAAAACGTATTTGTTTAAGAAAGCTTTCCTATAGGTCTCCACTTGTGGGACAGAAGTTGTAGATGTGAGTGTGGTGGGGTGCACTGGAAGACATTGTAGTTCTAATATATTGTTCCTTTTTCTCCTTTCATATCCAAATAGAATTCTATTTCTTTCTTTTCATTTACTGTGTTGATATATTATACTCAGACATAATTTGATGGGTAGTATATCAAGTAATAAAGAAACTTGAAACTTGAAGAGTGTGTCCATGTGATAGTATGGACAAAAGAAGACTATCTTATTGCTTAAAATGAGGACATCACCAAACTTAATCTCAAACTTTTTTTTTTTCTTTTTAAGAGCAAAACATTTCCTGGATTAAATTTTTCTGATTTAAGTATACCCAATTCTGTCAATACTGCTGACTTTTATTGTGACCAAGAGCTCTCACAGAATACATAAGTGTTCATGCAATATTTTCCCTACATCTTAGAAAGTAGTTTCATGACCCTGATCAAATACTGTCAAAAGCAGAGTTTTTCATTAGAATGGGGTCATGACACTACCAAATAACTAGGCTTTAGTATTGTATTACATTTTCACCTCAGATGTTAGCTGAATTCCCAGTGAAGCCAATTTTCAGCCAGCCAGGTGAACTTAACCTTCCAGGATAAGCTATTCTAACTCCAGTAAGGAGATACATGGAAATACTTTTAAAACAAATAGGAGGAAATATTTTTTCACTCATTGAATAGTTAAGCTCTGGAACTCTTTACCAGAGGATGTGGTAACAGCGGTTAGCATATCTGAGTTTAAAAAAGGTTGGACAACTTCCTGGAGGAAAAGTCCATAGTCTGCTATTGAGACAGACATGGGGAAGCAACTGCTTCCCCTGGGATTGGTAGCATGGAGTGTTGCCACGATTTTGGTTTCTACCAGGTATTTGGCCACTGTTGGCGGGGCCCTGTGCAGACCAATTTGGTGGGGCCCCATCCTAGCCCCGCCCTACCTAGCTCCGCCCCACCCTAGCTCCACCCCATTGACAATTAATACCTTTAATTAAATTTAGATATTAGATATGTATCATATGTCAAAGAATAAAGTGGTTGCTCAAAGCATATACTGACCACAATCGCTCAACTGCAAAACACTATGCACAAATTTGTGCAAAAACACACTCAGAACCTTACTGTACCATAAATATTACACTGGGCAGACCCTAATACACCAATATACCGCCCATACGGAAAATGCAGACCATCAACAATATGAAACAAGGGATCATCACAATTCTCACGAAGAGCCACAAAACACCTTTTTAGGGTGGATAGTGTTCACAATGAGCTCCTTTTATTAACGACCATATATAGATCCTTCAAGAGGTAGTGTGTCATGATTTAGGCTCTACACCCTTTCTGATGTTTTGGTGCCACCTCAATAAGGCCAACACACAATCTCTCCACTGCAAAACACTATACACAAACTTGTGGAAAAACACACTCATAACCTTACCAAACCATAACAGCACTAATTTCAAGGACAGGACGAGCTACAACCTTATGCGTGGAAAAGCAGCACTATAATTACACCGGGCTCTAAAACACCAGTACACAACCTAGTGAAACAAACAAACAAAAAAAAAGGCTGCAAATACTACACACTAGCAGAATACTACACCGTGATCACACATGAAAAACACATGACACAACAGATAAAGTTACCTCAAGAAGTCAGACTCAGCATGCAGCAATACCCCACATACAATCCATTCACACAAGTCCTCCGCACGCACTCTACTCCCCACCCTCCAATGTACCCTTCTGTATGCACCCCATTTCCACCCTCATGCACCCCACTGACATCAGTCCTCTGCATGCACCCTCCATGCACTTCATTCATTCATATCAGTCATCTGCTTGCACCCCACTCACATCAGTTTTCTGTATGTACCCCACTCACATCAGTCCTCTGCGTGAACCCCACTTCCAACCACTGTGCACCCCACTTCCCATCAGTCCTCTGCATGCACCCCATTCATATCAGTCCTCTGCGTGCACCCAACTCCCATCCGTCCTCTAGGAGAATCGCACTTCTCATCTTCACTTGCATCGCTTCTCCGTGTGCATCTCTCCCCCTGCAGCCCCCTCCCCATGTATCAGGCCAGATCTCCCCAGAACACCTGCAATGCGCCTGACGGGAACTCGCGCGATCCTGAAGAAGGGTATCTCCGTCCTCGCCATGAGTCTCGGGATCCAGCGGGGTCTCCCCGCAAACCTGTGGCACGGCAGGAACAGGAGCAGGAGCCCGCAACACAGGCAACAGCAGCAGCAGGCGGCCGCCGAGAACACCTGATCGAGGGAGCTGCGCCACCAAGCTCACCAGCTTTAAGTTCTCCCTTCCCTGTCTTCACAGAGTGTCCATCCTGCCTTCGCGGAAACAGGAAATACGTCATCGTAAAGGCAGGACGGACACTGTGTGAAGAGGAAAGGGAGAACTTGAAGCAGTGTCTTCACGTCGCTCGTGCTACTGAAAGAAAAAGGACAGGTTCAACACTCTTGCTTGGGGGGGGGGACGGAATGGAGGGGGGAGCGAAGGAGGGCTGCCGGTCGGGCCGAGGGCGGGAAGGAGGCGTGCTGCGCGGGGCCCCCTTGACCGCAAGGCCCTATGCGGTCGCCTCGCCTTAAGACCGGCCCTGACTGTTGGAAACAGGATACTGGGCTAGATGGACCATTGGACTGACCCAGTATGGCTATGAGCCCTCTTAATAAGTATCCTATGGGCTAGTTGATTATGATCATATAGGTTATTGCTCCTTTTTTTCATAGTATTGCCTGCATTGCTAGCTGATGGAGTCATTTCAAGCACACTGAAGCAAAGTAACACTTGTTGGTTTTTTTTTTTAATTATATGGACCCCAGTGTGATGGATAATTATCATCAATGTCTGGTTTGCCATTTCTTGGTAGTTTAATATAAAGGGTTGTACAACACTAATTTCAGGATTATTTAGACACACATTTCATCCTAGACCCAAACCAATACAGTTTTAGGCCTTTTCATAGCCAGAGATGATATTGGTATCACTGATAGACTCCATCCTCCCAATTATTGAAAAGAAAGGGAAAGCAATGGTAATGAATGTTTTTTTTGGTTGTTGCATCCATATTTGATATATATGATTAGTATTTACTGAACAGGTTGGTGTGGTAATACTGTCTTCGGCTGGTTTAGTTCTTTTTTGTCTCAGCAAGCTATGTAGATTAAGATAGTGAACCTGGGGTCTAATGAGGCTCAGATTCAGAGAGGAGTATTTCAGGGATCAGATGTCTCTCCCTTGCTTTTCAATGTTGAAGTGTTGCCTTTTTGTAAATTGTTGAATTAGTTGAGGGTTAGAAGCAGTTCCTTAGTGGTTGTGAATTAATAAATTGGTCCTGAATTGGGTTAAAACAGAGACCTTATACATTTTGCATACAGTTAGAGTTGACACAGTAGACTCAATTAGGGTTAATGGACAAATTATTCCATTTCATTCTGCAGTGAAATATATGGGGATTATTTTTTATTCTGGCTTTAATCTTCAGCCTCAGGGCAAGAGTCTTTTGAGGAATTTGTTCTTTTTTCTCAGTATGTTATAGAGGCTGAAGCCTCTTTTGTCTGTAGAAAATTTTAGATCTATATTACAGGCTTTGTTGCCCCCAGTATTGCATTATTATAATGCTATTTACCTAAGATTTCCATCTGTTGTTTTGAGTAAACTGGTGTGGTAGCCGTGTTAGTCCACTTTTAAAAGTAGCAAATAGAAATAAATTAAAACATAGAAAAGAAAATAAGATGTATCTCTTTTATTGTACTAACTTAATACATCTTTTGATTAGCTTTCAAAGGTAAACCTAATCTTTGCAGTTGCTGAGAATGTGTCAGATAGATTGGTTTTAGGGTGACCATTGAGTGATTATCTTACCCCTTTATTGTATGAACTACACTGGCTTCTAGTGACTTTTCATATTCACTTTAACAATGTATGTTTAGTGTGGAAGAGCGTGTGCATATACTACTACTAATAGCATTTATATAGCGCTACCAGACGCGCGCAGCGCTGAACATGTATAGTTCAGTATTTGAGCTGGGCTTTGAAAATGTATAGACCCAGCTGTATGTTCTACTCTCTGATAGTTGTGATTGTTGGATATCCCTGCATAGCTGTTATTTGACTAGTTCTTGGAATTTTTTCAGTGATAGATCTAGTTTTATAGAACTGGTTATCTGTAGAGATTAGGCAAGAAATTACTTTTAGCAATTTTAGGGGTCCTTTCACTATAGCACACTAATCATTAGTGCGCGTTAAATATGACGCCCATAGGAAAATAATGGGTGTCTTATCATTTAGTGCGCACTAAATCTGTTAGCGTGCCTTAGTAAAAGGACCCCTTAGAAAGAAGATTAAAACATTTCTGTTTAGCAAGGCTTTCCCATTTTAGGGTCTGGGTATGAGTATTGGAGGATGTATTTCTTTGTTTAATGTATTTGTTATTTTTAATTTTATGCTGGATTGTAACTCATCTCAGAGTGTGGCTGTAGGTAAGAGATAAATGTTCTCTATAATAATACCATCATCATAACAATAATAATAATAATAATATGTATCTTCATTCCAAATCCACTCAGGCTGAATAACCAGACTAAAGTTAAGCAGATAAAGTTGCCTAATTAACTGTACACCCAGACAGTTTGATTGGTTTTCAACAAAGCTCTTAGTACTGCTTTTTCTGTCGTTATAAATTTAGACCAGGCAATGAGTTGCCTAAACAAAATTTGTGTGCTGAGAAAATAGGAATAGGAGAATTTTGTCCATTGGGGTTTGTACGATTAACTCCTTGAATATGGTCATCAGTGTATTTCATGAATAATACGTTTCAACACCTCAGTCTAGGCCTCAATTGCCCACATTACTACCCAGACCATAGCACTATATGTACAAAGTGAGAAACAGGTCAAGAGATATAGATATATAGATATGTACCGAAAGCTATCCAGACATAGTATAGAGAAACAGCACTCTACTTCCTTAGCACGAGCAGCAGATAAATCCAGAGACTAGTGGGTTGTGACCATCTACTAGCAGGTGGAGATAGAGAGTGCTGAATTGAAGCGCCTTATAGGACAGAATGCTCCTTGGCTATTCAGTGTTCTCTGTTTCCAGCAGGCGGGAGCTAGCTCCTGTTCTGGGCCTTAGTTCAGTGTAGCTTTGGGGTGTGCAGCTGTGCGGTGCTGCCTTTAGGAGGTTACACCTGGTCCCCCCCCCCCCCCCGCAACCCCCTCAAGCCCTGAAGGTCAGCCACTTCCACATGGAAATGTTGAGGTCCGTTCTAGCGGCAGTGCAGCCCAGGGAATTCCCCATGGCCTTTGACCTCAAGGAGACATATTTGCACATCCCCATTTGGCCTCCGCATCAGAAATTCCTTCACTTTGCCATGCTAGGTCAGTATTTTCAGTTTCAGGCATTGCCCTTCGCTCTCGCCACAGTGCCTAAGACTTTCTCCAAGGTCATGGTGGTGGTGGCGTCTGCCTTTTTGTAGCAGCGGGGCATCCAGGTCCATCCCAATCTGGAGGATTGGAAAATCAGAGCATCTTCGTTTCAGGAGAGTCATCAGGCCACGTCTCAGGTCATCTCTCTCTAACAGTCATTGGGGTGGATGATAGTCAGCTGGTTCCCACACATAGGGGGTACATTTTGACACAGCTTGGGGCAAGGTCTTTTTGCCAGATCAGAGGTGTGTCAAATTACAGTCAGAGATTTGTCTCCTTCTTTGCTGTTCTCTGCCTCGGATTTGGGATTATGTTCAGGTTCTGGGGTCGATGGCAGCTACCTTGGACATGTTGCCCTGGGCCTGGGCGCACATGTGACCTCTGTTGAGTCACTGGTCTACAGTGTCTCAGGATTATGAGCTTCCTCTACGATGGACGACTGTGGCACGCCGCAACATGGACTGGTGGTTACACACCCTGAACTTGAGCTGCAGTCTCCCTCTGGTGACTCCAATGTGGACAGTGGTCATCACAGATGTGAGCCTTACAGAATGGAGGGGCTCATTGCCTTTGTCACATGGCTCAGGACCTGTGGTCCAAGGGGGAGTCTCAGTGGCCGATCAATCGGCGGGAACTTTGAGTGGTATAGTTGGCTCTGGTGGAGTTCCAGGTCCTTGTAGTGGGCAAGCCGGTGTGGGTACTGTCCAACAACATGATGGTGGTGGCTTATGTGAATTGGCAGGGAGGAACGCACAATGCGGCCCTAGCGCTTGAAGCTCAGCCAGCTTCTTCTTATTTCGGCAGAAACGCATCTGCAACAGCTCTCTGCTGCGCCTATAGCAGGCATACAGAATGTCTAGACGTAGTACTTAAGCAGAAATGCGTTGGACCAGGTAGAGTGGGAACTATTGGCAGTGGCATTTCAGCAGATCACACACAAATGGGGGATGCCAGTCATGGACCTCATGGTGACCCGTTGAAATGTCAAAGTTCCCCAGTTTTTCAGCAGGAAGAGAGGTTACAGTTCAGATGTTCTTCAACCGTGGCTTGAAGACATTCTCCTTTGTTTTTCCTAAATGGCCCATGATTGGCAGGGTGCTGTGGAGGATTCTCCTCCATCCAGGTTGGGTCATTCTTGTCACTTCGGATTGGCCATTTCAGTTGTGGTATGCAGATCTGATCCGGTTACAGGTGGATGAGTCATTTCAGCTGCCCCTCAGTCCAGATCTTCAGGTTCAGGGACCGATTCAAATGGAGAATCCCTCCCACTTTAGCCTTATGGCCTGGCTATTGAGAGGGCAAAGTTGAGGAAGAAAGGATATTCCCTGGAGGTGATCACTACTCTGCTTCACGCAAAAAAGTGATCTACCTCAGCGGCATATGCTCATGTGTGGTGTCTGTTCAAGTCCTGGTGTGTGTGACAGGGCGGTTTCACCATTTGAAACTTCTCTTCTGCAAATTTTGGCATTTTTGTAGGATGGCCTGATGAAAGGCCTGGCATATAATTCACAGTGAGTGCAGGTAGCAGCTCTAGCCTGTTATAGAGGCCAGCTTCCTCTTTCATTGTTAGCCTCGCATCCTGATGTCATTCGCTTTCTGAAAAGGGTCAGTCATCTTAAACCCTCCTGTACGTCCTCCCTGTTTGGAATCGAATTGCAATTGATGCTTTGGGCACTGCAGAAGGCCCCTTCTGATGTGTTGTGTAGAGCTTCTTTGAAACATCTTACTCTGAAAGTGGTGTTTCTTGTCGCACTCTTGTCAGTGTGCAATGTGTTAGAGCTTCAGGGTTTGTCCTGTCGCGATTCCTTTCTCCGGTTTACCCCTGACGTGGTGACGGTGCTCACAGTTCCCTCATTTCTTCCTAAGGTGGTATAGACTTTTCACCTCAACCAGCTATTGTTTCTTTCAGCTTTTCGGGAGGATTCTTACCCTCAGGATTTTACCTCCCTACATCTGCTTGACATCCGCTGTGTCCTTCTTCATTATCTGGGAGTGCCCAACAAGTTTCATAAGTCAGATCATTTATTCGTGCTTAGCTTGGGGTTCCATAAAGGGAAGGTGGCTTCCAGAGTGACTGTCGCTCACTGGGTTAAGGGGGCTATCACATTCACTTATTTGTTGGCGTATAAACTGCTTCCAGCCCATTTTGGGGCAAATTCTATTCAGGCTGTCGTCACTTCCTGGGCGGAGGCATGCCTATTTTCCTTAGAGGACACTTTCAGGGTGGCGACATGGTCATCGATCCATATCTTCGCCAGGCATTACCATCCTGACGTCACTGCATGCTCGGACACCTCCTTTCGTGTCTCGTGACTTCTGCAGGCGCTTCCAGTTCCCATCCTACTTAAGGACTGCTTTGCTACCTCCCACTAGTCTCTGGATTCATCTGCTGGTCACACTAAGGAACAAAAAATTATATATTACCTGATCATTTTCTTTCCTTTAGCGCAGCAGATGAATCCAAAGGCCTCTCCCCTGACTTTTTGCTGTGCAACCTCTCAGTTAATTCTCCCTGTTGGAACTTACTGTTGCTTGGGGTTTTTTTGTTTGGATGCAGAGTTTCACACAGGTTCTAATTTCAAGTATAAGGATTTCAGTTTCTATGAGGGAGAAAAGAAATGTTATAATTCTGTTTCCTTCTGCTTTGCTATGAGAAATACTGAATAGCCAAGGAGCATTCTGTCCTGTAAGACACCTCAATTCAGCGTTCTCTATCTCCACCTGCTGGTAGATGGTTATAAACCACTAGTCTCTGGATTTAACTTCTGCACTAAAGGAAAGAAAATTATAAGGTAAGATATAATTTTTTGTTGTTTTTTTTTCTTCTTTTGCTTTCTCAGGAAAAATGTCAGGTGATCGTGCTTTGAGAAAACAGCAGCAGCTGAACAATCTGGTTTCCGTAGTGATGAAGCTGGCCAAACCTGGCGATATGATTGTGGATTTTTGCAGCGGTGGGGTAGTGTACTACTGTTACTTATTATCTATTGCGTTCTTTTAGCATTTCCACAGCAGATGATTGCCAAAGCAAAGTGTTTATGAGTGGCATAGAACACTGTACTTGTGAGAGTAAAATTCCAATGGGCCAGGCTCGGGTAGCAGAAACTTTATTCAGAGATTTGCAACACCAAATACTGCAGCTTGTCTTCAGCGATATCAATTGGCCAGCATGCAGCAAAGGAGTGAACTTCCTTCTTCAGACAAATAGATAATTTGCATCCATGAGAAACTAGCTTTACCAGTCTTTGAAAAAGTAGATTGTGGAAACAACCTTTGTTGGTAGCTACGACCCGAGGGAAATGGCAACTGCTTAAATTGATAGTGCACAAAAAATATATATATATATTTTGAGATATTTCTCTTCAAGTATGCACTATTGACTGTACCCATGCTACAGGTTAACAAAAGTAGCCTTGGATACACATTGTAGTATGTTAGGGACTCATCATTTACCTTCCAGAGGATAGATTTTTGTAAGGCGATCTAAACTCAACAGACTTTGCAGCATTAGAAGCTCTTGCCAGATGTTGTATATCAAAAACATCCTCAGATAAGGTGGCTTACATCTCTTAAGTTGCCCAGCACCCCTCTGTCTAATTCATAAACTAGTTTCAGATGAGGGTGGTTGCCTTGCAAGGCCATGGTTTTCCACAGCTAGCCTTATAATGTACAGGATACTGTTTGTAAAATTTGGACTGAAATATAGAGCAAGGCAAGCTGGAATCCAGAGTAAGAGCATTATTTCTGTTACAGGCAGGGTGACATAAATAGTAGAACCCGAGTTCCTTTAAGATTGTTTCAATATTTTCATAGGCCCAAGAAAAATGCATTGGTTTGCATGATAGACTGTTCTGCTTGCTTTCACAGGGTCATGTTGGGATTGTACTGGCTCACATACTGCCATCTTGCCAGGTAAGGACTCTTTTTGACTTATAGATAATGAAACTTTCTTCGACCAAATCTGTAGATCATGTAAACTTCAAAGATTTCAAACTGTAGCACAGGTCAAACAAAATAAAGTATGGTTTTTATAGTCTATTGTATTAACATAATGTTCTTTGTTGTAGAGTGAGGATCAAAATGTATTTTAAACTTATGTTTTATTATTTGCTTGAGTGAATAAATAGATATCTCTGAAATGTCTAAATGTATTTACAGTTGATCTCTTTATCATATTACAGTATTGATACTGCTGTAATTCATTTTGTAATAAGTTTGCCAATTTTCTGTTTCTACTGAACCTGGTAACAGTAACATTTGCATGTTGTATTATCATCAGTTCTGCAAAGTTTTTGAACTATTCAGCCTGTGGTGTTTTTTTTCCCCATGTGCTGTAAAAAATGCACTCAGGATGATATTTGCAAATAATGTATGGTGTATTCCTCTGGAGCCTAATTTTTGCCACACCTCTGGTTTGCAGAATATAAGCGATTAGTTGTACCAAAGCCAAGAATGTGAACCTAACACAAGTTGGTAGTTCATTAGTTGTTGAATGTGTCATACTGAAGTCTCTTCTGTAAACTTCAGAATACTTATGTATATATGGAGAGCATTGTTACTGATTAAATATTGTGAAATATTATTGTATAATCTGTAGGTTGTATTGATAGAAAATAAGGAGGAATCTTTGTTACGCGCTCAGGAAAGGACCAGTGAGCTAGGACTAAACAACATTTGGTTCATCCAAGCAAATCTGGACTATTTTAAAGGAAAATTTAACATTGGGGTAAGTAATAAAAATATTTCAACTCCAGATTTTGCATGAAATTGCCCAGTAGTGCTTGGTATGCCTGTTATGCTCCAGGCATCAAACTGCCAGTGAATTGTAAATATTTGTTCTCCGAGGACAAGCAGGCTGTTGTATTCTAGCGATAATACTTAAAACTTTCTAGTAGCACCCCACTGCGCATGTACTGGTGCCTTCCTGCCTAACGCACAAGCACGGGTCCCTCAGTCTTCATTTTTCCGCAGAGCAGGGAGGATGTGTCTTTGTGTTCTCCTCATAAAACGTATGTTTCTCTCTCTCTCTCTTTTGAGGTGCTTTTCTATGCAGGCATTATTCCCCATGATTTCAATAATTTTTTCATTTTTCTTCAATGTATTTTATTTCCCTTTAATTTTAGTAGTTTTTTCAGCACCAAGTTTCCTTTCTTTTTCGCAAGTTGCTGGACCCATTTAGGCCGGAGCACAGACCTCAGTTTACACACTGCTTCTTTTTCAGTTCACAATTGAGGAGTGTAATTTGGCCGTAATTCTTTTCTCGATGTCCCAGAAGAACCCCAGTGGCTTCAAAAGATGTGCCCTATGTAATCAGCTGATTTCTGTGACAGACCTGTACTCTTAGTGGATTTGGTGCCTGGGGCCTGACCATGAGCCCGACCATAAGCCTAACTCCAGTTCTCTCTGTTTAAAAATGCAGTTGAGGACACAGAGGGCATGACAGGTCCAACAGGAGAGACGTTTTGGCTCCTCAAAAGCTTTGTACATCATCCTCAGCACTGGAAGCATCAGCTTTGATGGCTGCCAAAACTTCAGTATCCACTGGGAATGCACTGGCATCAAGGAGGTCTCCACCTCTTGTCATCAGCCGCTGAGTGTAGGCCCCAGGACTCGTTAGCATCAGACCCGACACCAAAGATACGTACAGATTCAACATCATCCTCATCAGCAGCACCAAAGGGCCATGATGTTGAACATCAGGGGAAGCCCAAAAAGCATAAGCATCGGTCCTCATCGACGCAGGGTGCCAGGAGAACTGGGACATTGATTTTGCTGGTACCTGAGAAGCGCCAGCACCAGGAGGAGGGCTCCCCCTCTTTGGAGGAGATGCCGGTTTGCAAATCTCTGGACAGTCAGGTTCCCGGCACTGACACTTTCTCAGGCTATCTCTGTCCTGGCTCCCCCTCCTTTGCTGATGCCTTCCTTCGATGAACGGTTCCAAGCCATGCTCAGAAAGGAGCTGATGCAGATGCAGTGCTTGTGCCAGCTCTGGATCAGCTCCAGAATCTTCCTGAGGCATATGCCTGTGCACAGAGATCCTCGACACCGGCATGTCGAAGGGTGTCGAAATCAACACATATAGTACCACTCTTGACGTCAGGGGAGGAAACTTCCACAGAGTTAGAGAGAAAAGCTGTACTTCGGCTCTCTTTGGGGAGTGGACAGGGTTCCATTGAGCCAAGGCAGACACAGACTCACTCAGCCTAGCCTGAATATGGTGAGGAGTCTGATTTGGGACTATTCATGGGACTCAGAAGAGGACACTCGTTACTTCTCAGAGGAGGAGTCATATGGGCTACTTTCTGATCCCTCCCCACCTCAAGAGAGACGTAAATCTTCATCTGAGGGTCTCTCTTTCATTGGTTTTGTCAGGGAGATAGAATCTGCCATCCCATTTAAGTTAGAGATGGAGGAAGAGCCCAGGACAGAGAGGTTAACTGTCCTGGACTACGAGTCTCCTCCTGAGGAAGGGGTCACAGTACCATTGCACCCTATCCTTAATGATACGCTGATGAACTGGGAATCTCCCCTCTCAATGCAGGTCATACCTAATCCACTGTCAAACGAGCTAGTTGCTACAGGACTCATTCCTTGGCTTCCCCAGGTAGAGAGACCCAGAAACTAGACTTGTGTTGGAGGAAAGCTGTTCAGGGTTCAATGCTCATTGCCCACATTTCAGTCTTACCAGCTGTATACAGTCTTACAAGCTGTATACGAGCCTTTACTTACAGTCTTCGGCCCACAGTACACTACTACTACTACTTAACATTTCTGAAGCACTACTAGGGTTACGCAGCGCTGTACAGTTTAACAAAGAAGGATAGTCCCTGCTGAAAGGAGCTTACAATCTAAAGGACGAAATGTAAAGTTGGGGCAGTCTAGATATCCTGAATGGAGGTATAATGGTTATGTGCCGAAGGCGACATTGAATAGGTGGGCTTTGAGTAAGGATTTGAAGATGGGCAGCGAGGGGGCTTGGCGTATGGGCTCAGGGAGTTTATTCCACGCATAGGGTGAGACGAGGCAGAAAGGGCGGAGTCTGGAGTTGGCGGTGGTGGAGAAGGGTACTGAGAGGAGGGATTTGTCCTGTGAGCGGAGGTTACGGGTAGGAGCGTAAGGGGAGATGAGGGTAGAGAGGTAATGAGAGGCTGCAGATCGAGTGCTTTTGTAGGTAAGTAGGAGAAGCTTGAACTGTATGCGGTACCTGATCGGAAGCCAGTGAAGTGACTTGAGGAGAGGGGTGATATGGGCATATCGGTCCTGATGGAAGATAAGACGTGCAGCAGAGTTCTGAATGGATTGAAGGGGAGATAGATGGCTAAGTGGGAGGCCAGTGAGGAGTAGGTTGCAGTAGTCAAGGCGAGTGGTAATGAGAGAGTGGACGAGTGTTCGGGTGGTATGCTTAGAGAGGAAAGGGCGAATTTTGCTTATATTATAGAGAAAGAAGCGACAGGTCTTGGCTATCTGCTGGATATGCGCGGAGAAGGAGAGGGAGGAGTCGAAGATGACTCCGAGGTTGCGGGCAGATGAGACGGAGAGGATGAGGGTGTTATCAACAGAGATAGAGAGAGGAGGGAGAGGAGAAGTGGGTTTGGGTGGAAAGACAATAAGCTCGGTCTTAGCCATGTTCAGTTTCAAGTGGCGGTTGGACATCCAGGCAGCAATGTCTTGCGGATTCTCTCCCACAGGAGCAGGCCACAGAGCTTCACCAGTTGGCCAGTAAGCGCCTGGAGTGCAAAAAATGTCAGGCCGGGGGTACCTATGACTATTTTGACATAGCATCCAGACTGTCCGTCATGGGTGTAGGGATGCGCAGACTCTCATGGCACGTGTCTCTGACAAGGAACCAGCGGTTCAGGAGAGGTTGGACACATGCCAAGGTGACAATCTGTTTGGAGATAAGATAGAAGAGGTCTCTGATCTCATTATGAAACACACAGATACCATCCAAACCCTGTCTCATTTTCCTCATAGAGGTTTTCCATTGGGCCTAGGCGCAGCTCTACTACTCTCAAAGATGTAGGTTCCCACCACCTTCTCGCTCTGATCAGAACCCTCAGGCCAACTGCAGCTCCTTGTGACCTTGGGCAAGTCACTTAACCATACATTACCACAAGTGCAAAAACTTAGATTGTGAGCCCTCTAGGGACAGAGAAAGTACCTGCATATAATGTGTACAGCGCTGCGTACATCTAGTAGCGCTATAGAAATGGTTAGTAGTAGTAGTAGTACTTCTTCACTGCATCTCAGCTGAGTGCATTGGCGTAGCAAGGGGGAGCGGTGGGGCAGTCCGCCCGCCCCTAGTGTGCCATTCACTCTTAACTCCATGCTTTCCTTCAGCCACCACCCTCACTGCTGCTGCTTCTCCTCCAGGCTAGAAGGGACAGAGAGAGAGAGAGAGAGCAGACTGTAGATAGAAGGGTCAGAGAAAGAGGGCAGATGCTGGATGGAAGGAAGAGAATGAAGAGAAGATGAGGAATGCAGAAACCAAAGAAGACAAAAGTAATTTTTTTTGTTTTGTTTTTTGTTTGTTTTTTTGTTTTAGGATAAAGTAGTATTGTAGCTGTGTTAATAAACATTTATAAATAGAAAATGGAATTAAGGTGATCTTCTTATTGGACTAATTTTAATACATTTATGACTAGCTTTGGAGACCAAAACCCCCTTCCTCATGTCAGGACAGGATACCATAACATCAGTACACTGTAATGACTTGAGGAAGGAGGTTTTGGCCTCTGAAACCTAATTGAAAAATGTATTAGCCATTAAAATGGTATTACCTTATTTTCAGTTTTTTTTTTTTTATTTCTGTTTGTTAATTTATAAAAATGGTGATTGGTATTTGTCAGTTTTTTCAAATTTACATCTGCTATCTTAATATTTATATTTTACACAGTACTAGGGGACATGTATCACTGTTTCTTTTTCTGTAGTGGTTCATTGTATGCAGAGTCTGGCTTCTTAGGGATTCAGTTTAATTTTTGCCTACATATTTCTATTTTTAGTTTGTGGTTACTTATTCTATACTGGGCGAAGACATGTCTGTGTTCTTTTGTGTGGAAAAGAAACGTTTTTCTGTTGGTATTGACTGTATAGTATCGATCTGTCCTAATCTGCCTTGTTTAGTTTTACAATGGGTTTATTGATGTTCTAGTACTCACTGCAGTGTTCAAGGTGTTGCCTTTTCCTAGGTACACTCTTGTTGTGTGATTCATAGATTATTACTAAAAATAATATCTTTTCATATAGAGGAGGGGGTATTAATAATGATAGGTCCTGGGTGTCAGATATATTAATTCCAGTGTGCCGAGCACATAGAAGTAAAATCATGATAAGCACCACTTGCAGTTGTGACACAGGGAAGGGGCCCATCTGAGATTGACCTCCATAGAGGAGATCTACAAGGCTGCAACATGAAGCCTTGTCTATTTATATACATCCCACTACTGTTTGTTTAAAGAGTTCTTAGAAGACAGTTGGTTTAGCCAGTCTGTCTTGTAGGGCCTCCTTTAGGTTTAGAATCCAACTCCATCTTCACCAGACCCTATTATATTATTTCCAAGTTATCATTTTAGGGATGATATAAAATAGAAAATGACTTGTTGCCAGGAAAATCAAGTTTTCCCTTTGGTCTTGTTGATCAGTATTCCCCCCCCCCCCCCTCCCTTTTTTTTTTTTTTTAGAATGTAATCTGTAGCTTGGGATTCGCATGCTGTGAGGAAAAAGCATGGAGAAAGCAAAATTTCTTATCTGGAACACGTGTTGTTCAAAGACAGCAGGATATTATTCCTCTCTGAACTCTCCCACCTTCATCACTGTTTCTTTTTCTGAGGTGGTGCATTGTATGCAGAGTCTGGCTTCTTCTGGGGGTTCAGTAATCTTTGTCTACATATTTCTATTTTTGGTTTGTGGTTACTTATTCTATGCTGGGTGAAGACATATCTGTGTTCTCTGTGTGTGGAAAAGACATGGTTTTCTGTTGACTGTACAGTATTGATCTGTACTAATCTGCCTTGTTTAGTCTGTAGCTTGGGATTCACATGCTGTGAGGAAGACGCATGGAGAAAGCAAAGATGCTTACCTGGAACAGGTGTTGTTCAATGACAGCAGAATATTATTCTTCACTGAACTCTCTCACCTTCCCAGGAAACTAGATTCTCTGACATTAGCTATATATACAGTTGGGGGCCATGTGACCACCGTGATGTAGGAAGTTCTGCACATGCTCAACGAAACACATCGGAAAGCTCTAGAAGCTTGGCAGTCACTGTTCTGATTGTGCTATATGCAATGATATCATCTAGTCTGTGAGGACTGATATCCTGCTCTCCTTGGAGAACATCTGTTACAGGTAAGTAACTTTGTTTTATCCCTTTTATAAAAACAAATATTGGGGCGTGAAAAGGAGAACTAGAAAAAGGAGAAAAAAGAAGTTGCACTAGAGCAGGGGTTGTCAGCTCAGACCTTGGACACACCTAATTAGCCAGACTTTCAGGATAACCACAATGAATATTCACAAGATACATCTCCCTATACTTCCTCCATTCTGTGCAAATCTGTCTTATGCATATGCATTTTTAGTATCCTGAAATCCTGACTGGCTAGGTGTGTTCCAAGTACTGGGTTGAAAACCCCTGTACTAGAGCCAAGAAAGTTAATTAAAGAAATCATTTACTGACTTGCTGTTGGCCTTGAAGCATAACTGGCTTAATCCCGTGTAAGTTAAAATATTCAGCATTACTTTAGATAACATTTTAAGCTAAAGCTATTAATGGCTTAATCTTCCCCACATCAACAGTGAGAATCATGGACAGGAGTTTAATCAGCTGGGGGAAATATGTCCAAAGATCAAACATGAACAGCATAAAACACTTTCAGAAAACCTGTTATGAGTCCAAAGTTCCAGCACTGGTGAATCGATTGTCATTACTCATAGAGTAAGTTAGAAGTATTTGCCTGTCTGTGTGGTTTGATATAATCTACAAGTCTATAGCCTGTTTTCATCATCCATACCACTGCTGAGATATTTACCTTTTTAGTCATTTGTACAACTGAATATTTTTCTTCCGTGTTCTCAACATTTTACCTGGCAGCAGGTTTGCAGTTTTAAAAACTCACATAAATGCTTCAGTGTATATGGCTGCACAAACTATGTGAATTCATTAGCATGGCATTGTGTGATCAGGGGCATATTTACCTGTGGGTGCAAAAGTGGGAGGATGTTCCCTGTCCAAGAATGCTCTTTTGAGTGTGAGAGAACCCCTTCAAATATTGCAGGAGCAAACATGAGTCTTCCTCCAAACCTGTACAGCACTGAAAAGAGTACCTCTTGTTCTGTCCCGATAGCAACAATTTCTCATAAGCATGGCTAAACATGACAAGCAGCCCCCTCTCAGACCCCAACCCCTTAAAAAATGCAGGGGCAGGCAAGTAGCAATTCTAGTTTACAGTGTACTAAATGCCATTGGTAAACAAGACTGAAAATTTAAGGGGGGTGGTATCATAAGATGTTACAACTCAAGCTGAGCTGTGCTTCTGAGAAAATGCCACTGATCCCTATTCAATCTCCCATAGTGGTAAATTCAGGCCTGCTTGTAATATGAAGCCATTGACTGGATTGTCTAGTGGCTACTCTAGGAGCAGGTATGCTAGCATCCTCCCTTCCTGTTCTAAGCATGGCGTTTTGCTGTAGCCTCTGCTTTTTACACAGCAATCCATCCCACTAATACTTCACTTTTCACATTTTTATTTTATGTTTAAATCATTTTTATTAATGACAGGAGTAACTACAGTCATGCTACACAATGTATTACTATTAATGTAACATATTAGTAGCTACAAACAAGCAGTTGACCTATTTAAGAACAAGAGCAAATCATACGACTGTAACCAGTTTGACAGTTCCAACAGTAGTTTTTAACAATGGATATTCCTTTCATCACTCCCCCTACCCCCACCTCCCATGGGAAATACACACCTAGAGAACAAGGTAGGTGCTCTATGGCTTCAAGTATTCTACTGCATGCTGTTGGAGTGAGGGTGTTCCAAAATGGTTCCCATATCCGCTGGAAATCGGCCCCCCTTACCTGAAGTCATGTCTTGGATCTCCAGTCTTTCCATCGGTTGCCATTAGAAGCACGTATTTTTTTTTTTTAAGTGTGCTGTCTAATTTTCGAGATCCGACATGGTCTAATACCATTGTAGGTTTCTCAATTAGTCCTCCGTTCTCCTAGGATACATTCTAGTCACTTGACACACCGACGGACCTTGGTAGCCCATCATTTAAAAGTATTGAATTTAAAATGTTTTTGCACTCTTCTTTTTTTTTATATCAGGCCCCTCGGGTATGGAATGAATTACTTTTAGATCTTAAATATCAATTTTCTTTAATTTCATTTATAAAGGATTGACAACCTTTTTACTTGATAAGATTATGAATTAGGTTATCAGCTTGTATGTTTTAATTCTATGTTTTATAAATTTTATTGATTTGTCATTGTTACCTGCTTTGAACCTTTATAGGAATGAGGCAGGCTATACATGTCAACTTAGATTAGATTAAAGAAAAAACAGAGAAAAGCAGAAAAGAGAAACAACAGAAGTAGAAAGTGTTTGTTTTTTTCTGAATTTATTAATATGTCAGTTTTAGGAAATGTGCATCTCTGATATTTTGCATTTCAGTTTCTATTTCTATTACTTTGACAGGTTTTCTATATAGTTCTGGAATGTGTTTGCTTTTTGCAGGGTTTGTTTACAGAGCTCTGAAGGGTTTTTTTTCTCCTCCACTCCCCCCCCCCCAAGCCCCCATTACCTTGGGAGAGATGGCATTATAGCGGTGCCCATGTTAATTTTTCCTCCCAGGGTCTATTCAGCTCTTGCTACACCAATGTCAGTGAAGCAGGGACATGAGATATAGCCACAAACAATAAAATTATTCAAATGTGATATATCCAGTGTAAAGGACTGGCATACATAATACGCTTACTTGAGTCTCTGGCATAGTTTTTTACAATTATTCTGCCTCCCCCCCCCCCCCCCCCCTCCCTTTCAAGTTGAGCTGTAAAGTTTGCAATAATCCAAAGTGATATATATATAAGTTGGATTGAATGTTCAGAAGTATAATTGCTGCTTTTAATGTTTAAAAAAATGCTCTGGTCTTCTTCCTTCAAAGCAAGGCAGATTGAATCCTGATTTAAATCACAATTTAAAAATAGTCAGGAGGCAGAAGAATTCAGGAGAATTCAATTTAAATCAAATTCAAGTAAGCCGCTAATTATGCTACTAATTAGGAAGATTCCACACTGGTCAATGTGAGACTGTAAAAGGAAGTTCTAAAAGTTTTTTAACTGTATTGAAAATGATGGTCAATCACCAAAATCACAACTCAACCCCACTACCTACTATTATAGTCTCACATAATAAAGTATATTACTGTTCTTCCACCAATTTTTTATGAAGGGAAAAGACCTCAGTGGTTTTAGTGGCCATTTTACTAGGCACATTAAAAAGCCTCAGAGAAAGACCACCATCATTGGTCTAAAAAAAACCCTTCTTTTTCTACCACTATAATTTTAATTTATTTATACCATATCAACCAAATGTCATTTGGGCTTTATCATTAAATTTTCAACTCAAGACTTCTTTGTCAAAACAGCGAGGGCACACTTATGTAGACTCAATATGCTCAATGGACCCATTCATTTTACTAATAATCGCTTCTTCGGGTGCCTGATGTAACCTTCTCAGAGGCAAGACTTACTTGCATGCCCCATAATTTAAAAACAAATACAAATCTTGGTGAGTACTTGTTAAAACCCGATTTTCCTGACAATACTGAGATGGATGATGCAAACCAAATAGCTCTCTTGCATTTAATTTACCGTGACACCTTGCAACCAAAATGGCACCTGCTTAAATTCTAGACGCCAATCTAAGGAACTGGAAATGACATCAATCCAACTCCCTTTCAGATCATACCACCTATTAAATATGTGCTGATATTTATAGAAAAACTTTCCATTCAATGTTATTATTTTAAAATGGTGTTACCATGAAGTAATAGCTTTCTTTTTTTTTTTTTTTTTTCAAACATGAGAATTCAAGTAGTAACTTCAAAAGTCCATATAAAGCTATGGCCAGGGAAGACGTGCAATCCTTAACAAAATATTTGTATACATAGAATATTTACTAACATGAAGATCCTACCTGTTCATAAATATACCTTTCATTATCATGAAATAGGGGCAATTCTCATGATGCAGAGTTTATGGAGGAAGCACATGCAGGGGCATTTTTGAAAGAGAAGGGCACCCATCTTTCGACACAAATCGGGAGATGGGCGTCCTCTCAGGGTCGCCCAAATCGGCATAATCGAAAGCCAATTTTGGGCACCCTCAACTGCAGTCGGTCGCGGGGATGACCAAAGTTCACGGGGACATGTCATAGGCGTAGCGAAGGCAGGACTGGGGCATGCTTAAGAGATGGGCGTCCTCGGCCGATAATGGGAAAAAAGAAGGGCGTCCCTGACGAGCATTTGCTCGACTTTACTTGGTCCATTTTTTTTTTTCATGACCAAGCCTCAAAAAGTTGCCCAAACTGACCAGATGACCTCCCCTTACTCCTCCAGTGGTCACCAACCCCCTCCCACCCTAAAAAAAAAATTAAAAAAAGTTTTTCCAGCCTCTATGCCAGCCTCAAATGTCATACCCAGCTCCATGACAGCAGTATGCAGGTCCCTGGAGCAGTTTTAGTGGGTGCAGTTCACTTCAGGCAGGCGGACCCAGGCCCATCTCCCCTACCTGTTACACTTGTGCTGGTAAATGTGAGCCCTTCAAAACCCACCAGAAACCCACTGTACCCACATGTAGGTGCCCCCCTTCACCCCTTAGGGCTATGGTAGTGGTGCACAGTTGTGGGGGGCTGGGAGCAAGTTGTGAAGTCCACTGCAGTGCCCCCTAGGGTGCCCAGTTGGTGTCCTGGCATTTGAGGGGGAGCAGTGCACTACGAATGCTGATTCCTCCCACGACCAAATGCCTTGGATTTGGTCATTTTTGAGATGTTTGTCCTTGGTTTCCATTATGACCAAAAACCTGGGACGACCATCTCTAAGGATGACATACGGTTGGGATTTGGGCGTCCCCGACCGTATTATCGAAACGAAAGATGGACACCCATCTTGTTTCGATAATACGGGTTTTCCCGCCTCTTCGCCGGGACGTCCTTAGAGATGGGCGCCCTTAGAGATGGTCGTCCCCATTCAATTATGCCCCTCTTGGTAATGTCTGCATCAGTTTCTATGGCAAAATTTACTGGAAGATTCAGCCTTTGAAGATTTTGTTTTTGTTTTCTTTATAGGTGGCCTTACATTCTTGTGGAGTGGCAACAGACATGGTGATTGACCACTGCATCAGGGGGCAGGCTAGCTTCATCATCTGCCCCTGCTGCTATGGTTTCATTCAGAATACCACGAAGTCTACATTTCCCAGAAGGTGAAGAATCACAGCTGATGTATTAATATTCTAAGAGAAGTAGTCTCTCACGTCAGCCATGTGAAAGAGAGAGTCCGGGTCACAAAAGATGTCTTGGATCAGGGAGATTTAACTTTCTCACTCACTAGCAATTTAGAAATTAGTATACATAACAACTGAGATTGAGTTTCATCATACAAAGCACTAAAATGTCAGTCATGTGATGCAGTTCATTCTTTAAACAGTAAACAGAGAGTGCAGCTGTTTTCTTATATTTAAAGATAAAAATAATCATGAAGTTACTGCTGATTCAGAAAGTTGCTCTTACGTTTTTATTATTTATTTATTATTTGTTGCATTTGTATCCCACATTTTCCCACCTCTTTGCAGGCTCAATGTGGCTTACATTATGCCGTAATGGCAATCGCCATTACCGGAATAAGAAATACAGAGTGGTATTGCATTAAAGTTCAGAAGTGACAGAGTATTTTAAGCAGTCAGGTATAGAGAGTTCATTTCCGGAATGAGAAATAAAGTGGTATTGCGTTAAAGTTCATTAGTGACAGAGTAAATTAAGCAATCAAGTATAGAGGGTTTGGTTTTGTCCAGTTCTGGTATATAGTTTTAAAATGTATCACTCATTTTATTTTGTAAAATAAATAAGTATCCTTTTGAATATAAGTGAACCAAAACTGTTGTAGTTATTGCTTCTGAAAACTACTATAAAACCTTCAGAGAAATGCATTCTTATTTAGAATTCATTCAAGAGTCAGAAGAGAGTTCTGAAATCAGCGTTTGTTATTTCATGTGGTGACTCAGTGCCTGTTCTCTTCTGTTTCAGTCATCGGTTCAGGGAAGCTATATCCTACAAGGTATGTTAAATGTGCAGCTTGTAGTTTCCTGGTCTTTTTATATATATAACTTGTTCAGTGTTTACATGTAATTAATGTATACCTAATGAAGGAATGATTTTTCAATAATTTCTTATCTTGCTTTACAAAGGTAATCAATAGAAATAAAACATAGAAAAGAAAATAAGATGATACCTTTTTTGTTGGACTAACTTAATATTTTTTGATTAGCTTTCAAAGGTAACCCTTCTTCAGATCAGAAATAAGCAAATGTTGATAGATAACTGTATATATAAGTGAAACATTAAAGCATTCCAATGACAGTCTCACAGGAAGAGGGTGAGGTGGGTAAGGGGAGAAACATGGAAGATGGGTAGATGACAGACAAGGAAAGATGAATGGTGATAAGAGGGTGACAAAGCAGTAGAATTATATGGTTTATAATGGGCTAGAAAACCCAGATCGTTGTTAAGTCCTGTCTGGTGGATGTCGAAATAGGAATAACGTCAGGAAGTACTTTTTCACGGAGAGGGTGGTGAATGCGTGGAATGCCTTCCTGTGGGGGGGGGGGGTGTGGAGATGAAAACAGAGACTAAATTCAAAATTGCATGAAATGAACACAAAGGAATCCCATATGGAAAGGGAATGGAATCAAAAGAAACTTAGGGGGTGCTTAGATGGCAACTCCAGTAATAGGGAAATAAGGCCACTACCAGGTAAACTTCTACAGTCTGTATCCTGAGCATGCCTGGACAGATCTGGGTAGGCTGGAGTGGGGATTCGACAGCAACTCCAGTAGTTGGGAAGTAAGGCCAGTGCCAGTCAGACATCTACGGTCTGTGCCCCAAAAATGGCAAGGACAGATGTAGATCAAGTATGCACATATAATATCGCATCAGACCTTGCGTATGCTATGAGTTTACCTTCTTGGGCAGACTGGATGGGCTGGATGACTGCTGTCATCTACTACATTACTATGCAGTAGGGTTTTATTAGACAATATACCATGGGTCTAGTGATCCATGTAATGAAAACTCTAATGCTAGTTTGTCTGTTTAATGATTTATAATTTTTAATATTCATATCTGTGAAAGGCATGAGGAGGAAATACTTTGCTCACATATAAAATGTGAATGTGTACTAGATTCTTCATGAGACAGACTGAATTCTTGCTTTTTTGTATGGTAGATTTATGAACTTTTTAAGGCAATTTAGTTAAGAGCCTAGCCTTCAGTGTGGTAGCCAGACACTGTCTATGTGGCAAGTCTTGTTAGCTGTTTCTTATTAATTTGATTAAGCCTACTTTCAGGGAGATGGGAGATGACATTTGCTCCCAACTCTTTGAAACAAATGTATCTATTTCTAAGCATTCTCCTTTGGTTCTGCATGATGAAAGCTTGAAAAAGGCTATGCTGTAGGAAATCCACTTACCACCAGTCCTATCTGCTGCAATTTAATTGACTTTCTTTAGTGTTGTCATTCACACAAGTAAGGAAGAAACTTTAGAAGTTCCAGTCCTCAGGTTAATATTTAGCGTGCCAGTCACTGGTTCATGATATCCGGCATATCTTTAACTGAGACTACTGAATGTTCAGTCCTACACTTTAACTGTTAACCCCCTTGCTTACAAAATTGCGCTAGTGGCTGCCAGTGCACTAATGCTGACATAGCCCATTCACTTTCAGTAGGTTGTGTCGGCATTGCCGCGTGGCTTTGTGAACTGGGGGGGAGGGGGGTTTAAGAAAAAGTGTAAAATATTATTGGAGGTTTTGGCCACCGATGAAGTGATCGTCCGTTAAAAATTTCTATGAAATTTTCACTGCAGCACTAAGCACTTTTGAGGTCTTTTCCTCCATTTGATTTTTACACAGATGCAAAATGAGGCTTTAAGCACTGGTTGTTTATTTCCACAGTTTTTTTTTTTTGTTAGACGTGATTCTGAAGGTCTGTGGAAAGTTTCATGCTTTGAATAGTATCTGTTACCCTGAGAAAAAACAAATGCAACCAGTGATCTCTCTAAGCCTTGAAAAGTTTCATGCTTTGAATAGTTTCTGTTACCCTGAGAAAAAAAAACAAATGCAACCAGTGATCTCTCTAAGCCTTCACAAGTTCAAATTGTTCACAGTGAGATTTTCCTATTATTTTTTTCCCCAGAAGGAATAAAAAGCTTTACTGATAGGGCGAAGGTCTCCCCCCAGGTACCTTCAAAACTTCATACAGGCAGTTCTTAAACAAATTAATAGGAGCATGCAAAGAATATTAGAAAAAAAATTAAAATCCACAGGTTTAGGTGCTTAGACCATTTTCAAAATTCTGTTATTCAGTACATTACATTCTTACTTTGAAATAATACCTCCTGAAGAGCAGATACCTGAACTGAGGACTGTTCCAGTGTATTAATCCTCTCCTCTCATCTTACTAAAGAATCAGCTTGTAGATGCATACAAACATGAATGACTATCATAATTAAAGCCAGTGAGGCAATAGATTTGTCCATGGATGGAACTGCACGCCAAAGAGTATCCAATGTGCTGAAGGTTGACCAAGGGGGATCTCAAAGACAAGTTGGAGATGGCTGTCATCAAAGCTGTACAGTCAGCAGCTCCAATGCCTGCATCACTAATAATCCTCCTTCCCCTAATTCCTTATGCACAGGAAATACAGCCAGTTCCCATCAGCCTGGTCCAACCCCACACCAAGGATGGAAAACTTGATCGCCCAGCTTTCTTCTTTCCCAGCATCACCACTGAAGCAGGTCCACCAAGCGAGTCTTTGGCAACCTACAGGGGGCCATTGGTAAATCCATCTCTGAGGGAACCAACCCAGAAGAGAGGAACATCAGAGCAGAGAAAACGTCAGGGCTTAGTATTGTCTATCTATCTCCAGCCAAGCCACCACTCCTACTGCTTGCCTGGCATTGGAACCACCTGACACCATCAGAGATACGTGAAGAAATGTCTCCAGTATAGCTGTCTGCCTCATTTCGGGGGCCTCTGAAGTCACTGCCCAGCTACAACAATGCAAGGCACACACAACCCTGAGATAGTCGCAAAACAATTTCACTTCATGTTGCATCTTGACCCCTCCCCCCACTGCCACCATTATTGATCCATCTTAATGGGTAGACGTGGAGAGCTGTCAAGTTACCAGTTCCAGGAGGGAAATTCTGAGCCAGTCCTGGATTTCTGCAACCCTATCCTAATACATTATGGAACCCAAAGTGTTCATTTCAATTGGTGGTATCAGAGACTACAAATAGAACACTGACAGGGGATATAAGTTCAAAAACAGAACTGGCCAAAAAGTCTCCCTTCAGGAGCTGGGTAACTTGGAAGCAGTGGGCTCAGAACAGAGAAGCTGGGCAAGTCATTTTCACTCTATTGTTTCTGATACAACCCAGAAATTCCAAGGATAGACTGCCCAAAAGAGTGAGGTTTAATGACAATGTGTCCAAGATATAAATTTACAAAGATTTAGAGGTGAAAAAAGGTTCACAAATGGAAAAAAGCAAAATAAAATATTTTGGTTTTTTGATGCTTCTGAAAGTATATAGACAGAGTGGAGCTAGTAGTATTAAGACAGTGTTCAAAGGAATTTTCCCAAGTAATTTAATAGTCAATAGTGTAAATTCCAGATTTTCAAAGGAAAGCTTTATTTCTACTTGATTGTCCTCACTAGATACACGTACATACACTGTAGGTCTCTCTTCTAGTGCTGCCCTGCATCTAGTGTGCTCATTCAGGCAGCCTCCTCCCCCCCCCCCCCCCCCCCCCCCGGCCAGGTCCACCATCATGTAAAATTCTGGCATTTGCTGCCAGTTCTTTCCCTAAGCTGACTGCAGACCCTTCATACTTTCCCCCATTCTTAAGTCCTACTCTTTTGCAACAATTTTGCCCCCCTAGAACACCCACTGGTTCTTTCCAAAGACCCTGTGCTGCAGCAGAGCTTGATTCCCCCCACAGCCCTTGCAGCTCAGCCCCGCCTTCCTGTGACTAGTAACCTTCCCATTGGCTGAATTCTATCACAGCTTCTGTACTGGAAGAGGAGAATATTGGAGAGCTGTAGTGGGCTAAACAGCCTTCCTTCTGGATTTGAGACAGGTAATTTACAAATTTTTATCATCCTAGCCTCCTGAATCATGAATACATTTGACAGGGCCCCCCTAAACTTTTGGGTCCAAGGCATTTGCCTAGTTTGCCTATGCCTTAATCCAGCTCAGTGTATGACTGAGCAAATTATTAGTTTTTCTTGGGGAAATAGCTAAATTGGGGGAGGTAGATAGTAGGCTTGGTAAGATTGAGAAAATATGTGACATTTTTTTTCCTCTCAGTTGTCATGGACAATTTGGGTTTTCACAGACACTTGGAATATCTGAATATTTGAATTTTCCAAAAACCCATCTTATGTCACTATTGATATTGTTTAAAAAGTACCTTAAGAAAATCCTGCAAATGTCAGATGTGGATAATATTTTAATATCTAAATTGTATTATATTTCTGCTTTATCTGCTGTCCAACGTGCAGAAAGTTCAGACAGGTGTTAACCCTAAAATTGCTAATTTGACACAATTTCCTGAAGCTTCTCAAGATGTTATATTCACCTTTAAGACAGAAATTGATAAATCATCTTTTCTTAAGGCTTATTTTTCTAAAAAAAAGAAAAATTTACTTTACTGTGGTCAGAAGATTACCATATGTCTTGATGTCTCAAGAGCTACACAGCTGAGAAGGCGGCAATTTTTGCAGCTCAAATTAAAAGTTGATCGTATTCTGCTTTCATAGCTCATTGTTGCATTAAGTGGTAATTGGTAAAGATCTATTTTCCTTATATTATTTGTAATGAGTTATTATTACTCAGTATAAATGTGCTTTTTTCCCTTTGTAAGATTTTCAAACTTTAATAAAAACAAAGTGAAAAAAAAGAAATCCAGCCGCTTCCTTTATATATGGACAGGAGAAGTTAGATACTATGGGGTGCTGTTGGCCCCCCTATGCAACCTTTACTCCTTTTAGAGAAATATTTTATGCATTTATGTATTGGAATATACCATTAGACGTCATGTACCTCCATTTTTCAAAATGGCAGCACCAGAGGCTGGAGCAATTAGGCATTGCTCTTGCCTTCTGACTAAAGGGGAGGGGGAGGAGGTCTCCAGGGTCTTCTTGGGCCACCAGGAATTTGTGTTGGCAGGGGGTAAGGGGTGTCTGGTGCCCACTTGGGCTACCAGAGATCTTTGCTAGCCATTGTAATCTGTGGAGAATTGCAGCAGTTCACCTCAGATGACCCTTCTATGCTAATATATTTAATCTAGCCCCGAACAGTAAAGATTCATCATTAAAAGGGAAGCTAAAAACTGTACAGAAATTTAATGCAGTTTTTTTTTACATCGGGAACTATTTAGATTCAGCCCTTCCCCTGCCCAATGCATTCTGCATGCCTGCCTTTTAGTGAGGTGGTTTTACTGTGGAGTTTTCCACAATTGGGACTATGGTTAGCATGGGGAAAGTTGGAAAAAGCCACCACGCTAAAGGATAGCACAATGTATTACATCACCCCCACAGAATGAAGCTGCTTGTAACAGAAAATTATAGGAAAATAAATAATCAAATCAATGACTAGAGGGACATGCAGAAAAATAGGAAAATTCCAAAGCTCTATTTTTTCTGCATCCTGTCATTATTTGTATTATTGAGTTTGAATCCCTTTAAGATCGAAATATGCCAGGAAAGTGAGAACATTGCTTTAGAATGTCCTGACAGCAAAGGATGTTTTAAGTAATTATCCTTCTACTCCTTCCAGAGCTGTATTGGCAATAGGAACTTTCTTTTAGAACTGATTGTGTGGGCAACATTCTAAAATGCATTACAATTTGCTGTTAACACATCAATGTCTACATTTAATGTGGGCATTATCTCTTGGAAAATAACATATTAAAACATATGATGTCTGAAAGATAGTGCCAGTAATTATAGCCAACAGTAACAAATCAGCATTAGCCCCTAGGTTCTAAAGCAAAGCATAGCATTAGTTACAGTCTCCCCTTCCCCCCATGTCCCTGAATAACCCATAAAGACCCATATAGGCCAAGCCAGCCCACCCCACCCACCTAAGGCTGCAGGAAGGCCTTCCTTGAGCTGATAGCAACTTCCTCTCTATCTTCCTAGGCTGGAACACACAACCACCCCATTGCAGCAGTTCAGAAGCCAAAGTGGACTTCTTGATTTGTTGGCTGCGCCATGCAAAATTGTGCTGGGCAACCTCATGCAGACCTAGTAGCGAAGGACACCATGAGTTCAGCCAGTACCAGTTTGTGTGGTGGAGCTGGTGTTCTCTTTGCCTTCTGAACTGCTACCAGTTAGATAGGTTGTAGGTCTTGGTTGGGTTAACTTGGAGGAGACCTGCACATCTTGGTTAGGTTAACTTGGAGGAGAGTGAAGAGGGGTTAGTCTATAGGGTTGTTGTGCTTCCCTCTAGGGGAAGAGTTATAGGGATGATTGTGGACCACATCAGGCTTTCTGTTATTCTTTGGAGGTGATAGCAAAAGCTAAACCACTCTTCTGGGAGGAATATTTAAGATTTTGCATTACCAGTGGGTTAACACAAATTGTGTCAATTAATATTACTTGCATTACCTTGCTATGAATAAATACATGAATTCACATGTTGCATAGCTTATTAATTATTTTATCATATCTATCCACATTAGCATTAATGTAGCTTAACACACGAGTGCATTGTGTTAAATTCTCATGGGCACTCACTGCATTAGCCTTGACACACTTTAGTTCATTGGCCCCTTAAGGATGTCACAAATACAGCACATAAAGATAAGTGCTGTAAGTCTTATAAGTTTGATTTTTTATTAAGATGCAATAAGCTCAGTGTTGGGAACGGGTGTGACCCCCCCCCCCCCCCCCACCCCCTCAAAAAAATGCCCATGCTGAAAAGGTAGGAGGAAGGATTTTCAGGATGCTCACCAAGGAGACAAAAAATAATGCTATTGACAGCCAAGTGATTTAATCATGGTAAGGATCAGCCCCTAGGGGCAGGGCCAGGGTGACCTGCAGCAAGGTTCCCAATGAGGGAACAATACAGGAGTGCCTGAGGGAAAGAAAACTCCAGGTGGGAGAAGTCTGAGCAGATTAGGCCCTAATCCGGGATGGGATGGAGGATAAAACATAATCATGTGAGTGGATTATGGGCAAAGTGAGACCAGTACAGCTCACCCACGTACTGCTTTTACTTCTTATGATTTCACAAAATAAAGTTACCAGGAGTAAGAAGGGAAAGAAAGAGGACTAGTTACCCCACTTCATTTTCCCAAGGCATGATCAGAAGAGTGTGAAAAGGAACTGAGATACTATTTAGGATAACTGCAACAATTGTGTGTATGTGGAGATGCAAGTGGAGTGAGTTTAATCAAGAGAAGAAAATCGCCAAGTACTGTTTCTGCTCATGTAAATAGAGGAGATAACATTGAACTTGTGAACCCTTAATGCCCTGATATCATTGACTAAGTTTGCGCTGTACTGACCATCTGAAGGAGAAATAACTACCCTGTATCGTTCAGACCAAGTTGATGTTTACAAAAGATATCTAAGGTTTTGGGTTCCACTAATTTTTGTAGTGTCTTACTTAATTGGACACTAGTGTCTCTCTCACAGTCTCAGCTTTTATCGGTGGCATAGGGAGAGTCATAGTTTCATAAAGTATTAATTTAAATTAAATCATGACAGCTAGTGTGCAGTACTGATTCATGCACTAGCTGTCACCACCTCTGCTCTACCTTGCCCCTGTCATGCTCATGAACTGCTCCTACCCACATTAAACAGCTAGCAGAGATTTTTACCATGCTGACTGGTTTCAATGCGTGGTGGCTATTAGCACAGCCAATATCTACTCAGATAAAACCCATAGTAACTGCTTAACACAGCTTAGTAAAAGGGCCCCTAAGCAGGGTTTTATTGGTTGGTTTTGCTAGGTGAAATTTGCTGATTCCTGTGGCCTTTGACAATGTTTCACAATGTCAGTTGAATGGAAGCTCCTTTGAAACCATGTTACAGTCATAAAGGTTGGCACTATACTGAGAGTTAGATTTACTAAAGTGTGCTACCACATTAGCACGTGCTAACACAATTAATGCACATTATTAATAAATGGATCTCATTACAGAAAGTGGTTCTTGTGATAAATAATGTCCAGTAATGCTGTAACACGGAAGTGCTTTCTAGTAAACCTAGCATCATTTGATTTTCCATTTTACGAAGGGTATTTCAAAATAATGAAGTTACAGCCAAGTAACTGTTCAAAACAGTGCAATAAAATTAGACCGTGCTTTTGTTCTAGGAGCACATGATTTTGTGCAGATTTGCAGATCAGACAGCTGTCCAGCTTCCTTCTGAAAGAAGACTTATAGGTATGTACTCCTAATAATGCAGCTGTTGTGAAGATTAAGCACACTATAGACAGTGATATACTGACCTACTTACCATGGGAAAGACAAGTTCATTTATAACATGGAATTATTTCTCAACAGGGCTTATCTTTTGCAGGCATGTAAAATAAGTGTCTTGTATATTTTTACCATTTTTTGTTCACTTCCCTGAGAAATTATATTTTTTTGACTGGGTGATTTTAAATGAATGAAAAAATGTTTATTCACAGTCTCAGTGAGATTATTTTAAGTGGTTTGATATCGTTGGTAGTGACAAATTGCAAGTATTCTTAAGCCTCCTGTGTGTTCTCTGGCTTTTTTATAGTTTTACTCACCATAAATTTTCATCTTTCTGGAATGTGACTTTTACTGTATTTCTTTTTTTTATTATCACCCACTTTGAACCCTGAGGGTATAAAGGGCATATCTGGATTATGGCTAGGGTTTTCAGTGACCCTACTCCCCAATGGCTGTATTTTTATTACATACATCAAAATTCTCATTTAAAAATGCCAGAAACGAGTAGAGCAGAAATCAAACCACACTATAGGGGAAGAGTGATGTGCTTGACAACCAGGGATGACTGGTTCAGATCCCACTGCTTATCAGAGGAGGACCAGTTAACAAACTGCCAGAAATATGTGAGCTAGGAACATACCCAGACCTGCCATTTTGGGTGGCCCCAGAGTTAGGGTTACCATATTTTGTCCCCACAAAAGGAGGACACATGACCCGCCCCCTGTCACACCCTCGCTCCACCCCTGTCACATTTTCCCCTCCCCCCTGTCACATACTCCATCCCCCCCCCCCCTCCCCGTCACCCCCCTCTCCTTATCTTACTACTGCCCTGGTGGTCTAGTGACCTCTTTGGAGGCAGGAAAGAGCCCCCTCTTTCCTGCCCGGAGCGCTGCCCTGCATGCATCCTTCCTGTTGGTGATCTCCGTGCCGATTCAAAATGGCCACCGAGAGTTGACGTCTCGCGAGGTCACTTCAGCTTTCGGCGGCAATTTTGAATCGGCGCCGAGGATCACCAACAGGAAGGATGCATGCAGGGCAGCGCTCTGGGCAGGAAAGAGGGGGCTCTTTCCTGCCCCGAAGGCAGAAGAGGTCACTAGACCACCAGGGCACTAGTAAGTAAGGGGAGGGGAAGCTAGCAATCTGCCCGTTTGTCCGGATTTCTGGACAAACGGGCAGGCTGGCGGGTGGGCCGTCCGACCACTAGCCTGCCCGTTTGTCCAGAAATCCGGACAAACGGGCAGATTGGCATAACCCGCCCGGTTGCCCGGACATGCTCTCAAAAAGAGGACATGTCCGGGTAAATCCGGACATATGGTAACCCTACCCAGAGTTAACCCGAGTGGGCCCTTTCCACCCTACCTCCACCTCGTACATACATACATACAGTTTTTTTTAACCTTTCCCTCTGCCCCTGTTTGACATCTCTCCCTCTTTCTTCCTATCCATCCCCTCTGCCCCTACTCACCTATCATCATCTTTCTCCCCCTCCACTCGCAGCCTGGCATCTGCTCCTTGGGAACAACCTTGGCCACGCCCCTTTCAGATTCATGCTAGTAAAGTTAGGCACCAATTCTTATAGAATAGTGCACAGCTAGATATGTGTGCAACATCTAATCACTGCCAATTAACTGCAATAATTGGTTGCTAGCGCCCAATTATTGCTAGTTAAGAGCTTGTTAATTCAGTTCCACACAACTTTGGGCATGATACATAAAATCTGGGGGGTGTATGACAAAGACCACTGACCATTTTGGTAGTCACCCTCTAAACCCACTCCATCCTGTTTATATCTTTTTGAAGGTTCAGTCTGTAGAATTTTATGCAGTACTTTAAATGGGGCCTCACTAGAGACTTATACAGAGGCACTATCACCTCCTTTTTCCTGCTGGACATTCCTCTTCCTACAAGCCCAGTGCTTGGGTCTCTGGCGCCCCCTCAGTAAACTGTCAGTTAGCGCACACACCCCCGGGTTCAGTATCTCCTTTCTCTCTTCTCCCTCCCCGCACCCTTTTTCAGCCCAGTGCCTTAAAAGGTGAAGAACAAAAAAAGTTTTGTGTTTTTTTTTTTTTTACTTGACAGCTTTTTATTTGAAAGATTCCCATATGTAGATATAAATATCATGAAATAAAATTGACTATCAATAAAACTGCTTAAAAAATTATTGTTGCTGGTGGAAACAGCACTAATAAAGGCAATATTTTGTGCTC
Source organism: Microcaecilia unicolor (assembly GCF_901765095.1). Classification (NCBI taxonomy): domain Eukaryota; kingdom Metazoa; phylum Chordata; class Amphibia; order Gymnophiona; family Siphonopidae; genus Microcaecilia; species Microcaecilia unicolor. Next base: position 428,625,139 of record NC_044032.1, read on the forward strand.
CTTTTTCTACACTGTTCTATAAATACAGTAATATATGGCCAAATTTCAGTGATGGGTTCATCTTAATTGTTGTAATCTGCATTGGGAAGCCTGGTGTTATAAAGATTGGAAGTAAAATTGAACTCTTCTTTCATTGGGGCACATGGAATCACATCTTCATCTCATCTCTTTTGTACAAATGGATGATAAAACCTGCCCCTGCCCCCCACAGTAATGCCGCCATCCCTCTCCAGCTTACTAAAGTCTTACCTTGCTGCCTGCCCTGGTGGTGTAGAATCCCACTCTTCCCGGCCTGCTGCCGCTATTCTGTCTCTGGCGCTCTCCAACTTTCTCTTCTGCCGTGTTTTCCCAAAATGGCTGCCGAGACTTTGGCAGCCATTTTTAAAATACGTCTGCGGCATAGAAGAGAAAAGAGGAGAGCACCAGAGACGGAGTAGCGGGCAGGAAAGAGTGGGATTCTTTCCTTCCCCTACAGAGAGACCACTACACCACCAGGGCGGGCGGCAAGGTAGTGGTACATGGGAGGGGGATGGCAGCATTGCTGTGGCGGTGGGGGAAGGGTAAGCATGGCAGTCTCTGGCACCCCCCCCCCGCCATATATACCCTGCTTACCGCGTTCCGCCAGCCCTCTGTTTCTGTGCACCCAAGCACCCTTCTGGCTCACCCCCAAGTCCTGTTGTTTTGTCCACAGAACTACTTCACCTCCTATACTATACATCAGGAAAAAATGCATGACCCTACTTTTTAGCATTACATTTTAGCTGTTAAATTCTGGACCATTCTTCAAGCTTTGTTAGATCCCTGATGCTATCCATACTATCAGGGGTATCTACTCTATTGCAGATTTTGGTAGGGAAAAGAAAGGGAAAGAGGATGGGATTTGATATACCACCTTTCTGTAGTTTACATATTAATTGTTTGTGCTTCTTTTAATAATTTGGATTTTAGGAAACGGTTAAAGACTTTATTATTTCATAAAATATATTATCGTGTTAAATCTAATCTGACAGTAGTTCATTATATAACTGCTGATTTGCCGTAGTTCCCAGATAATTTCTGGTGTATCGTTATTGTATTCCACTCAGAAACTAGTCAGGTATGAGCACATTATAAATCCTAATTATTATTATTATTATTATTTATTGTATTTGTATCCCACGTTTTCCCACCTCTTTGCAGGCTCAATGTGGCTTACAATATATCATGGATAATGTAAATAGCAAAAGATATACATTTGGTTTTACAGAAGGATTTTGGGTTACATGGTCATGAAGTACAAGATCATGGCATTACAGAAGACATTGGCAGACAATAGGAATACGAGATAGTAGTATTACAGAAGACATTATCAGACATTAGGAATAGAATATACTGGTGTAATAGAGACATTGTAATGTGATGTTATATACAGGTACTTGTGTACTTTGCATAAATGGATATGCCTAGATTTAGGTGTAGGCATGGCCGTTAGGCGTATTCGATAAATAGGCGTAGTTTATAGAATATGCCTAGGCAGAAAATTTTCAGCGTCAATTTTTTAGGCACCATATATAAAATCTAGGCCTATGCGAGTTAATACTGACTTTAATTGATTTATTTTAAAACCTACCTTTGTGAGAAAGTGAACTGCTTTCTGAATTGAGTTTGACGACTTCTGAAGTGAATCCCCTGTGATGAGCCAGTTGTCAAGATAAGGGAATTCTATCGTGCCCTCCTTGCACAGATGGGATGCTATTGGTGCTACACATTTCATGAATACTTGAGTAGCTGAGGAAAGGCCAAATGGCAGCACTTTAAATTGATAATGCAATGCTTTTAAAGAAACATGAAACATAACGACTGCCTTTGTTCCTTGAAAATAGGAATGTTTAAATAAAGCATCTTTTAGATCTAAGGGAACCATCCGATCATTTTTTTTATAAGGGGAAGAACATTGCACAAGCAATTCATTCTAAATTTTTTTTCTTTTTTATCTACTTATTTAGACTTCTGATATCCAAAACTGGATGCAAACCCCTGATATATATATATATATATATATTTTTTTTTTTTTTTTTTTTTTTGGGGGGGGGGGGTTGAGAAAATACTTGAAATAGAACTCCATTCTTCTTGAGGATCTTCCTCTCTTGCTTCTACCAAAAGAAATACAATAGAATGTCACAACTTCTGTACAAATAGCCTTGCCTCCCAGTGATATACTGGATTCCTTTCAAGATCCTTAGGCTGGCTTTCTGATCATTTTATACTGGCTTTACTCCATTTCTCTATAGTTCCCTTATACCTTTTGATCCCACTTGCACTCTTCGCTCATCCCAACAACTGTTACTAGTTGTTTCTACTCATATACAAATTCATCTTCAAGTGATGACACCAATCCTATGGAATGATTTGTCAGTTATATTCGATCTATCTGAGGCCTCCTTGTGTACATTTAAGATGACCTAGTGGTTAGTGCAGCGGATTTTGATCCTGGGGAACTGGTTTTGATTCCCACCACAGCTCCTTGTGACTCTGGGCAAGTCACGTAACCCTCCATTGCCCCAGGTACAAAATAAGTAGTTGCAAAAGCACAGAAAGGCAATATATCAAGTCCCATTTCCCTTTCTCTTTCTCTGCCAATTTAAAAAAACCTTAAATGTAGATCACAAAGAGGGGCATAATCGAACGGGTCACCCAAATCGAAACAAGATGGGTGTCCATCTTTCGTGTCGATAATATGGTCGGGGACGCCCAAATCTCAACATTTAGGTCGACCTTAGAGTTGGTCGACCTAAATGTTGAGATGGTTGACCTTAGAGATGGTCGTCCCCAGTTTTCAGCCATAATGGAAACTGATGACACCCATCTCAAAAATGACCAAAAGCAAATCATTTGGTCGTGGGAGGAGCCAGAATTCGTAATGCACTGGTCCCCCTCACATGCCAGGACACCAACCGGGCACCCTAGGGGGCACTGCAGTGAACGTCACAAATTGCTCCCAGGTGCAAAGCTCCCTTACCTTGCGTGCTGAGCCCCCCAACCTCCCCAAACCCACTCCCCACAACTGTACACCACTACCATAGCCCTAAGGGGTGAAGGGGAGCACCTACATGTGGGTACAGTGGGTTTCGGGTGGGTTTTGGAGGGCTCACATTTACCAGCAGAAGTGTAACAGATAGGGGGGATGGGCCTGGGTCCACCTGGCTGAAGTGCACTGCACCCACTAAAACTGCTTCAGGGACCTGCATACTGCTGTCGTGGAGCTGGGTATGACATTGGAGGCTGGCAAAAAAAAAATTAACGTTTTCTTTTTAGGAGGAGGTTGGTGACCACTGGAGGAGTAAGGAGAGGTCATCGCCAATTCCTTCCAGTGGTCATCTGGTCAGATTGGGCACCTTTTTTAGGCTTGGTTGCAAGAAAAAATGGACTAAGTAAAGTCGGCCAAGTGCTCGTCAGGGATACCCTTCTTTTTTCCATTATTGGCCAAGTACGCCCATCTCTTAATCATGCCCCAGTTCCGCCTTCGCTACGGTGCCAACACGCCCCGTGAACTTCGGTAGTCCCTGCGACAGGAAGCAGTTGAGGACGCCCTAAATCGGCTTTCGATTCTGCCGATTTGGGCTACCCTGAGAGAAGGACGCCCATCTCTCGATTTATGTCGGACGATGGGCGCCCTTCTCTTTCAAAAATAAGCCTGATAGAATTAATTTGCTTTATTTCTTTACACACTTAATGTGAAACAGTTTTCTAATTATCTGGATTTTATAGATAGTATGGGTAAAAGTTGCTCATTACAAGTTAGACAAATAAATGCTATAATATAATCTTGTGTTCTCTAGGTAATGTTTAAATAACAGAAAAGACATTATAAAGATTACAAACCTTCCTCTCGATACTGAAGGTGCAAATGTCTTAGAACAATATGGAATTTGAGATAAATAATAAACTCTTTCCTTTCATTATTCTTTCTGCCAGGAAAACATTGTATGGGTTTGGTGGATCTGGATCGGGCATGGGCGGCAGAAGGACTTGGGTACTCAACTCAAGTCATCTCCATGGAACCAGAGAGCTGTTCACCAAAAAACAACATGATAGTTGGAGTCCCACTTTAGATCAAGACCTTCTGTTCCATATCAGATGGCCAGCAATCCTGGTGATCAAAGTCCTAACTACTTCTGGGAGTTGCCAACCCCAGCTGGGAGCTGTTGCTTTCAAAGAAGCTTGTTGCAGGAGAAAGCTTGAAAGTGCCTTCCCGCAGAGCATTGCAAATTCCACTTGTAGCCTGTTACTAACTGCTAATTTTCTTAGGAAATATCCATAGTAGCTTTTGATTAACCCACAATGTTCTATCTGCTAGTAAACACTAGGGCTGTGCAGGACAAAGATGTTTGTTTTGTTTAGTTTTCCATATCATTTGGATTTGTCATTTCTTATTGGTTTTCTTACATTTTTTTCATTTGGGGGGGGCAGGATTTTCAACAATGCACAGTGTTGTTCAAATAGTGAACCCTATTGCAGAATAATACACAGTGTAACAGAGAAATTATGCCCATTGATAAACAGTGTGCATTATTCAGCATTAGTGTGCACTATATAATAAGGCCCATTATTATTCACATACCCCCAGAGTCTATATATGGCTCATGCCCAAATTCTGCACAAAAGTTAATTGAGTAATGAACCGGTTAGTGCTGATAATTGGGTGCAAATCAATTATCAGCGCTAATTGGCAACAATTAGAATTTACACGCTCATCTTGCTAGGCGTATTTTATAAAGATGCACGTGTAAATTCTAGTGCGTGCATCTGAAAAGAGGGTGTGGCCACGGGAGGGGCATGGGTGGCTCACAGGCATTCCAAGAATTTGCATGCACTGTTACAGAATACACCCGATATTAGGCGCACCCAATTTGGAATCAGTTTTATGTTAAACTCTCTAAAAATTATTGATTGGTGCTCAGAATTCGTGAAGCTTAGCCAACAACTGGACAAGCAATCGCTGTCAAATCACCGCATCTGCTACCCCTCGCAGCTAAAGTTAAAGGTCAATTTAACACCATAAACAGATGTTGAATCAAAGAAATATTTTTAGCATGTTGTTCATATAGATATTCTTTAAAATTCAATATACTTAACTTTGAATGATGATAGCAACATCTTTTAGTTCTTATTGGGGCGCAACAGGGATGAGTAATGTCCACTTGTAGAAGCTATTTCCATCCAAAAATAATGTCATGCAGAGACAAAAAATGTGCTATACAGTCAATGAATACTTTCCCACAAAGAAATTGTTTATATATAGCCACATATCACTCATATAGCATCTTCAGGAGATTCTGAAAACCATATTGTCAAAACTTATAGCAAGAGGGGTGCTTAGACTGGAACACCCGAAATCATGACTTCGCTCTGCCCAAATCATGTACAAGGACTCCTGGCTCTGTTATTGTTATTATTTCTTATAAAACTCTTGAACTTTAACTATATTTTATGTAGACTTTTAAATCTAGATGTAAATCAAAGTGCTTATTTATTTCCAAATTTGTCAGCTAAAAATCTGAATGGATACCACTAAAAACTTCATCCAGGTTTTCATTTTTGAATGAGGGTGGATGGAAAAAAGTTGCACGTTTAGTGGATGAATACTTGAAAGTCATCATAAATCAACAGTACATATTTCTATAGTGTTTTTACATGCAGAACCTATAAATAACTGGAAACATAATATTTTATAGTATATATTGTTAATTAAACTATTTATGCCCCTGAGGACCTGCAGTTAAGTGAGATTTATGGTTTTATCTTGGTATTATCAGCTGACTAGGTTTTGGGTTTTTTTTTTTTTTAGTTCTAAAGAACTGTTCAATACATACTGTATCTGATGATGGTGTGATACAAAATTCCTGTGTCCTACAATTTTTTTAAAGTTTAATGTGTGTAATGAATATGTTTCTTCAAAAAGAAGGTCTCATTTGCTAAACTGTGTTAATGGGGCTCGCATTAAATTTGAATTCAGAATTAAAGCCCGATGTTTGACTGGCTCTTTTAAATAGTATATTTTTAATTTGGAAAATGTTATCATAGTTATGTTAACTGTTTGGTTAAGTGGAAAACGGGGATTATTTTTGGGGCTTGGGTGAATTAGAAAACTGGTCCTCAAAGTTTCATTTAACCTGAGTTGTACGGATGTGGACACTTGGATTTTTTTTCAATGAAGAGTACTCATTATTAGAAGGGCTAATTTAGTCATTCAGTGTCTGTATCAGCTATGTTTTCCATTAAAATCATGCCCAGTTGGAATGCTGGCTGCACTTGAGCCTAGATTCCCCTGGCAGCCAGCCAAGCTTCATTCTCTGCTATAATTTATAAACCCAATGTGAGTGTCCCAGAATGTTGCATTGAAAAAAACTGATTGACTGATGATACCTGTCATTCTGTTGCTGTCCTCAGTCTCATAGTTGAACTATTTGGGTTATTCATTGTGACAGATGCAGCAATTTTAGAATTGAAAATAACATTTGTTTAGTTCCATATTATAATATTTCACATTTATTAAAATATATCTTGTCAATATCTTGAAAATCAGGAAATAAAACACATAAAAGGTTGGAAATTATAAGCACTTTTAAAGTTATAAAATTAGAAATGAAACTGATGCATTGATTACTATTTGACAACTCTCTCAGAGAAGGTGGTCCCAGATAAACAATAATCTTGTTGACCCCTCCCCACTTTCTGTATAAAATTGAAATTGCTGATGTAAAAAAACTTCTACCAGACTTGTATGGGTTTTGACCCCAGAAGTCTGTGTGGAGGTTATATAATGTCTGTGCTTCTCCCCAGAACTGCAGGTTTTCAGTGTTCTCATCTGAGAAAGACCAGTGTCTCAAGTGTGTAGTTCATATGGAAGCTAGTAGTATACAGCAATAACTTATAATGCTTTATGTGCAGAGGTGTTGCAGGACCTGTGCTTTTGGGCCAGGGGCGTATCTGAACTTCAACGGTAGGGGGGGCCAGAGCCGAGGAGAGGGGGCACATTTTAGCCCCCCCCCCCCCGGCGGCACTGACCCCCCCCCCCCCCCCCCCCCGCTGAAGACGACGACGCCACCACTCCCCCCCGCCCGACTACTTTAAACCCCCCCTCTCGCGGAAGACAGCTGCAACTACTTTGACCCCCCCCTCCTCCCGCCGTCGCGCCTCACCTCCCTTTGCTGGCGGGGGCTGGCCCGCCAGCCGAAGTCTCCGTCCTTCCTTCCGTCACTCTGCCGTCATGCCTCACTTCCCTTTGCTGGCGGGGGACCCCAACCCCCGCCAGCTGAAGTCTCCGTCCTTCCTTCGTTTGGGTTTGGTGGTTTCTGACGTCCTGCACGCTGCACGTTGTACGTGCGTGCGTGCAGGACGTCAGAAACCACCAATCTCAAACAAAGGAAGGACGGAGACTTCGGCTGGCGGGGGTTGGGGTCCCCCGCCAGCAAAGGGAAGTGAGGTGCAACAGCGGAGTGACGGCAAGAGGAGGGGGGTTGAAAGTGTCATTAGTAAGGGGGTCCAGGGGCAAATCTGCGGGGGCCAGGCCCCTGTGGCCCCATAGCAGATACGCCCCTGTTTTGGGCACTGAAAACTTCACTCCTTTACACAAAACAAGACACAGATTTCCACATCAGTAATTGTTAGCATATACCATTAAAGAACACAGATTCTATAAAGTATAAAGTAATTCATTACATGGACTGTTTTTTGAAAAATTTGAATCTGGAAAAAGTGAATCAGTGCTAGTTTCACTAATAGGGGAATTTTCAAAAGAGAAGGGCGCCCATTTTCTGACACAAATCGGGAGATGGACGTCCTTCTTTCAGGGTCGCCCAAATCAGCATAATCGAAAGCCGATTTTGGGCGCCCTCAACTGCAGTCCGTTGTGGGGACGACCAAAGTTCATGGGGGCGTGTCGGAGGCAAGGCGAAGGCAGGACTGGGGCATGCTTAAGAGATGGGCGTCCTTGGCTGATAGTGGAAAAATGAAGGGCGTCCATGACGAGCTTTTGGTCGACTTTACTTGGTCCATTTTTTTTCACAACCAAGCCTCAAAAAGGTGCCAGAACTGACCAGATGACCACCGGAGGGAATCGGGGATGATCTCCCCTTACTCCTCCAGTGGTCACCAACCCCCTCCCACCCTAAAAAACTTTTTTTTAATTTTTTGCCAGCCTCTATGCCAGCCTCAAATGTCATACCCAGCTCCATGACAGCAGTATGCAGGTCCCTGGAGCAGTTTTAGTGGGTGCAGTGCACTTCAGGCAGGCAGACCCAGGCCCATCCCCCCCCTACCTGTTACACTTCTGCTAGTAAATGTGAGCCCTTCAAAACCCACCCGAAACCCAGTGTACCCACATGTAGGTGCCCTCCTTCACCCCTTAGGGCTATGGTAGTGGTGTACAGTTGTGGGGAGTGGGTTTTGGGGGGGGGGGGGGGTTGGGAGGCTCAGCACCGAAGGTAAGGGAGCTATGCAGCTGGGAGCAATTTGTGAAGTCCACTGAAGTGCCCCCTAGGGTGCCCGGTTGGTGTCCTGGCATGTGAGGGGGACCAGTGCACTACGAATGCTGGCTCCTCCCACGGCCAAATGGCTTAGATTTGGTCGTTTCTGAGATGGACATCTTTGGTTTTGAAAATTGCCGAAAATCAGAAACATCCATGTCTAGGGACATCCAAATCTAGGGACGGTGAAATTTAAGGATTTGGATGTCCCTGACGGTATTTTCGAAATGAAAGATGGATGTCCATCTTGTTTCAAAAATACGAGTTTCGCCACCCCTGGATTGGGACGTTTTGCAAGGACGTCCAAATCGAAACTTGGACGTCCCTTTCGAAAATGCCCCTCCACGTCAACCGGTTCACCTTTATCCACATGTTTATTCACGCCTTCAAAGAAAGCAAATTGGTGAGGCAAGACTCCCTTTTGCTGAACCCATGCTGACTCTGTCCCATTAAACCATGTTTATATATATGTTCCGTAAATTTATTCTTTATTTCCACTATTTTGCTTGACACTGACGTCAGTCTTACTGGTCTTTAATTTCCCAGATCACCCTTGAATCTTTTTTTTTTTTTTTTTAAATCAGCCTTACATTGTCCACCATCCAGACCTCTTTTATGGTGAGTAGGATGTGAAAGTGCCACACAGTGATTTGGATCAGATTGATAGAGGAATTAGGAGATGTTCAATAGAGATTAGGATTACAGAGTAAAAATACAAACTTCATATGAGATCCACTTAACCCAGTGTGGTTACATATGGCTGACAAGAAAAAAATGAGAATTGCGGTAAAGACCATGAGATGAATGATTTGATTTAATACCTTTTACTAAGGTAAGGTATGCTAATAATTTGCGTGTGCCAAATGATAAGATGTCCATTATATTCCTATGTGCATCTTATCTTTTAGCGCACACTAATCATTAGTGCATGCTAAGGGCCCTCTTTACTAAGCCGCGCTGTAGGCGCGCTAACTTTTTAACACGCGCTAATGATAAAGACACCCATTATAGTCCTAATTTTTAGCGCACGCTAAAAAGTTTACATGTCTACAGCACAGCTTAATAAACAGGGCCCAAATCTGTTCACCTTAGTAAAAGGACCCCCATACTGTTTAACAAAAAGTATTAAAGTGGTTTAACAAAGAAAAAAATAAAATACAGCATACAAAATATACTTATTTATTTTATTTTTGTTACATTTGTACCCTGCACTTTCTTAAAACCAAGGGACCCTTTTTGTAAATTGCAGTAAAAGTGGCCTTAGTGGATGCTTACGTAGCTCATTTCCATGTTTTAAGGCCATTTTTACCTTATGTGTAAAATGGCTGATTTTCTATTTTTTTAAATTAATGGCCACGTGATGATTTTCCCATTAGCGTGTGGGCCCCTACTGCCACCTATTTTGTAAATGGTAAGGGCTCACATGCTAATCATGTGCTAATCGGTTAACACACAACAATGTAGCTATACTAACCAATCAGTGGAGAACATTCCTATTTTCTGCCACAGACCCATCCCCAGCACTAAAAATAATATCTATTTTTAGCACATGGGTAGCGCGCATACATGGAAAAATTACTGTGGGATACCTAAGCGCATACTGCAGTAAGCCCTTTTTTTCCGTTGGTAAGCATATGTTTGTGCTTACCGCAGCTTAGTAAAAGGGCCCCTAAACCCTTTACGTAGAAAAATATGAATAAAGAAGCTATACAAATAATAATAAAAATACAAATAAATCTAGGTAAATCAAATCAATGCCTTAAATTGCATTTCAAATTATTTTAAACATGCTACTATGTTCCATAGCTTTACTATTAAAAAAAATCTTCAAACCTTACAAACTAATAAAGCACAATTCAATCCATAAAAAAAATCCCATAGAACAGGAAAAAGAAAAATCATATTAATCTAATTCAAAACTTTGTTGAAAAAGCCAGGTCTTCAAGATAACTGGTTATGGTATGCAATTCAGTCAGCAGCTATTCCACAAAACAGAGCCAGAATAACAAAATACCTTTGTTCTAGTGGTACTCAACTTGACAGCAGTCAATGATGGTAACTTCAGTAGAACTTGCTGGAAGGAGTGCAGAGCTCAATTTACCAGAAAAATACACTAATACTCCCATATGAAAAGCCTTATAGACCAAACAATAATTTAAATGAAATTCATGCTGCAACTGGAAGACCATCAGGCTCATTTTCGAAAGAGATGGACATCCAAAAAGTGACATAAATTGACATTTGGATGTCCATCTCACAGAGATGTCCAAATCGGTGTAATCGAAACCGCATTTTGGATGTCTTTCTCAGAAGTTCGTCACAAGGACATCCAAATCTCCAGGGGGCGTATCAGAGGCGTGATCAAGGCGGGACTTGGGCGTTCCTAAGACTTGGACGTCTTTGAGCCATAATGACACAAAGCAAAGACGTCCATAAAAAAAATGCCATTTGCAGACTTCATTAAATATGCTGGGCATGGATCTAAGCAACAGTTAGATTTTGCAAGCCTATGTAGCAGCTGCTTAACCTGCTCTTTCTCCAGAAGTTGAAAATTATTTCACATACGATCTATTGAAATATTATCTTGCCAATCAGGTACAACTTGATCCCAAACAGTGGTAAGGTTTAATTGATGTAATTTGACTACCTTATCCTTAAAATAACTAACATATCAGCTGCCAATGGACTACTAATATGTTCTAACCTCAGACCAGCAGAAGAGCCCTAACCTCCCACCTTTTATGAAGTGACAGATTTACCAAATGAACCATAACCTCCTGTACCTTTGACAAATAAGTATAAGGTACCTAATTACAAAATTTTAATTATTTCCAAATGAGACACCAACCTAAAGGCATCCCAAGCAGACAGATTTTTGCCTTCTAAAACATTCTGTTCCAAGGAACTCTTCTGTTGCAAAATACTATAGTCAAAATTCCTCTACTATCTCCAACTAATTCATCCTGGCATTCTACTTTATTTACATTGTTCATAAACTTTACATCACAAGACACATTTATTTCAGTGTTCTTAGTCACTCTACCAGAGAATAATTTAATAATATTACTATCAAAAAAGTCAGCATGTTCATATGCTCAGAGGTGACAAGTGTTGTGGATTGTTATCTGAAGCAGACAACCTGTTACTAAAGTAATCTCTTTTAGATTGTAAGATTTGTTGATGATAATAGGTTCCCTGCAGCAAAGTCTTTTCAGCTCTAACCTTGCACCATTTGCGTTCAACCTGACAATAGACCAAAATCTAGACTGAATGAAACCACACATTTTCAGAACATATAGAAGCCCAATAAACATCCAACAATTCATATGCAAAAGAATACAAAAATTTAACAATTTTACCATGAGAAATCTAACTCATGTCATGTACAAGTGCCCAATCCTACAGACTTTTTGGGACCAAGAAAAATTAGTATCAGGAAAAGGCTGGATATTAGCCAGCAGACATATGTATCCTGCGACTAATAATGTGAACTATTTAGCTGAGGAAGGAGGCAAACTGAAAATGTGTTACTAAGGGGCCGATGCACAAAAGTCCCCTTAAAGAACCGCTTGCTCTTTGCACCTTGGTAAAAATTACCGAGGTGGAAATAGCGAGTGATGCTTAAAAAAATCAGATGCCAATGAGCTGCATGGACTTTTACCGTGCAGCTCAAGCCAGAGCAAGCATATACCCAGAGCACTTTCACCACACACGGCTTTCATACACGCATACAAGCTGCATGTATGAAAGCCGTGGAGAGAGGAAGACTATTATGACAAGCTTTGCAGTTCTTACCGTCACAAGACTTCCATGATGAGAGACAAGAGAAGGATCAGGCTTCTAACCTGGGACCCATTGTTCGCTGAACAGAGCCACTTTGCCTTCTCCCAGATGCTCTCGATGGGGAAAGGAGCTGGAGTCTATGGGTCACTCCTGCTGCAGATCCTCCATCGCCCAAAGAACATCTGCTTCTGGAGTCTTCCACTTGCTCCAGTACTGCTCCAGGGTGTGCTGGCAGCCCAGTGCCCTGCTGATGCTCTACTACACGGTTAGGTGCTCAAAGATATCAGTTGCTGCTCATCTGGTTTGGGGCTCTGGCAAGAGAGAGAGAGAGGAAGTAAACACAGCCAATGGAGCAGTCAGCGTTGACTGCCCCTGCTACAATACAGCATCGTCCACCCCTCCGCGCCACTTCCCAGATCTCAGCCTCCAGTCAAAAGTAACCCTTGGCCAGATGCACTAAACTTAATGAGCCAACAACGTGGTTTGTAACTGGTCCTTGCCAGTTTAGCGCGCAAGTAGTAAACCGGGACATGCACAGAAGGGTTCTCCGAGCCATTTTCTTGTCACGGTAGCAGCTAACGAAAACAGAATGCAAATGAGATAATTACTATTATAATGTGAATGCGATGCGATACACTACTGTTTCCGACCCCATGCACAAAAGCAGTCCCTACCTTTACTGTGGAAATTTTAACGGGAGGAGTGGACCTGCCAATTCTTCATTATTGCAAGTAGAAGAAGGGGAGAAACAAGCAGGGAAGATGGAGCACAAAAAAAAGTATACCAGCTTACACGCAGCTTCTTTGCGTGTATGAAAGCCGTGCCATATGATTCTTTTTCAAATTACATTTTACTGGCAAGAAATTGGGGTGGGGGGGGGGGTCAGTACCGAAATGTAAAGCATAAAAGTAATGGTGACTTACCAAAAATGCAAGGAAGACAAGGGTCCATCAAAGAAACAGCGTCTGTGGGAAACGGGCTTGGTTCCACCCCCAGCTGTTCCTGCTGCTTCCTTCTATTGGCGGCTGACATCCTAGAACGCCCATCTCTCTGAAAATGGACTCTCATTGGCTGGCTGCTGTACCAACTCCTACTCCTTGCAGGGCTTTCCTGATGACATCACTTTAGAGCTGTGAACTGATTGGATCCGAACTTCCTGTGTCCCCCTCCACAGAGAGGGGCTAAACCAATTGGACAGCATCAGCCTGGGATATCCCGCCTACTCATTACTGGAGGGGGACACCAGGAAGTTCGGATCAAATCAGTTCACAGCTCTAAAGTGATGTCATCAGGGAAGTCCTACAGGGAGGAGGAGTTGGGACAGCAGCCAGCCAATGAAAGGCCATCTTCAGGGAGGTGGGCGTTCTAGGATGTGAGCCAGCCAATAGAAGGAAGCAGCAGGAACAGCTGGGGGTGGAGCCAAGCCCTGATGCTGATTCCTCACAGAAGAGCAGAGAGCAGCAGAGAGGTTTTTCTCACTTTTTCCCAGCAGCGGTAGGCAGGGAGCTGCAATACAGGTATGCCCATCCAAAAAAAAGCACTTTTGTGTTTGCCAAAAAAGAAAAAGGATAAATCTACTGCTATGATACACGCAGCTTGTCTGCGTGTATGAGAGCCATCTGTAGCATGCGCAGAGCAGCCACGCATAGTGATTGACTGTTCTGCGCATGCTCAGCTCACCGACTTGCTTCCCCCATATCGCATGCAAATGAGCTGGGTCACAAAAGCAACGAGCAGCTCATTTGCATGTGATTTTCTTTGTGAATCCCTCTGTGTTTCTAAATCGGTAAATTTTTACCGATTTGGAAACGCAGACGGATCCTTAACAGGACCTTTGTGCATCTGGCTGTCAGTCGTTAGGGCACAGGGTTTCCCTTGGCTGTTTCTCTAAGCATTGCACAGAATCCTAATGGCCTTATTTAAATACCATTGAGCTCATTTGCATAGGACTTTCAGTGGCTGCTTCCGTTTGTTTAATTTAGACTGGCTAAAACCAGTCTAAATGAAAGGTTCAAGTCCAGTTTGCTTTGAGCAATTCCCCCTGTGTTAGACATCCCTCGTCTCTTTTCTTTTGTGATAAAATCTCACACTAAGGGCCTGATCAACAAAACGTTTTGACCAGCTCCAGCTGATTTAGCGAGCACAGTCTTTACCGAGTCATAAACAACACAAAGTTATTCAAAGTTGTTAAATCGCAAGAAGATTGTGAAAAATTACAAGAGGACCTCAAGAGACTGGGCATCTAAATGACAGATGATGTTTAATGTGAGCAAGTGCAAAGTGATGTATGTGGGAAAGAGGAACCCAAATTATAGTTATGTGATGCAAGGTTCCATATTAGGAGTCACTGACCAGGAAAGGGATCTAGTTGTCATCGTTGGTGATATGTTGAAACCCTCTGCTCAGTGTGCTGCAGCGGCTAAGAAAGCAACTAGAATGTTAGGTATTATTAGGAAAAGAATGCAAAACAAAGATGAGGATGCTATCATGCCTTTGTATCGCTCCATGGTGCAACCGCACCTCAAATATTTTGTGCAATTCTGGTCACCGCATCTCAAAAAAGATATAGCCGAATTAGAAAAGGTACAGAGAAGGGCGATGAAAATGATAAAGTGGATGGGATGACTTCCCTTTGAGGAAAGGCTAAAATGGCTAGGGCTCTTCAGCTTGGAGAAAAGATGGCTGAGGGGAATTATGATAGAGGTCTATAAAATAATGAGTGGAGTGGAAGAAGTAGGCATGAATTGCTTGTTTAATCTTTCCAAAAATACTAGGACTAGGGGGCACGCAATGAAGGTACAAGGTAGTAAATTTAAAACGAATCATAGAAAATAGTTTTTCACTCAACATGTAATTAAACTCTGGAATTTGTTGCCAGAGAACGTAGTAAAAGTGGTTAGCTTAGCTGGGTTTAAAAAAGGTTTGGATGGCTTCCTAAAGGAAAAGTCCATAGACCATTATTAAAATGGACTTGGGGAAAATTTCTAGGATAAGCAGCATAAAATGTATTGTACTTTTTTGGGATCTTGCCGGGTACTTGTGACCTGGATTGGCCACTGTTGGAAACAGGATGCTGGGCTCGATGGACCTTCGGTCTGTCCTAGTATGGCAGTACTTATGTACTTATGTACAGTGTTGGTCAACTGTAGTGGAAAATATTGCCACTCGCCATTTGAACCCTTAAACGTGTATGTGTGAGGAGGGCCTTTATGGGAGGAAGAGGAGCTTTTTGAACGCTACAGAGGCTCTAATGCAAAAACAAATTAGGCCATAGTGAGGCCAGCAACAGCTCTAGAGCCAACCAAAACTGTTTTTTTTTTTTTTAGTTCTGGCCATAACCGAAACTGCCACTGAAACCATTCATTTTCAACCAAAACTGAAAATGTGCACAAAACCAAGCACATGGTTACAGCCAGAACCAAAACTGAAACTAAAAGAAAAGAAAAAGCTTTGAGTCTGGTTGTGTGAAAAATATCTATATATATAAAACTCACCCTCAACGTTCTATTTGCACTGACGTCACTGAAGCCAGGTTCGTAAGTTTGAAGCTCTGAAGCCACACAAAATCACAGTCTGTGGGCCCCGCCCTCGCGTCAAATGTTATGACGTTGAGGGCGGAGCACATTCTCAGCTCCAACGTTGTACTGCACTATAGCTCTCGCACGGAGGCTGCAGGGGGGCCGGCAACACACGGAGACACAAAGGGACGGAGGGGAGCCTTGCTAGCGCCCGTTTCATTGCGATTTGAAACGGGCCTTCATTACTAGTATATATATAAATAAACCCGAGCACAAAAGCCAAAATTAAACTTACCAGTGCAGATTCTAGTCAGCGCGTGCCCTATGAAAGTTAAGGAACAGAAAATGATGAAATAGGCAAAGGCCCAGAGGGGTCATTTAAAAAGGTGCCAAGTGCAAATTTGTCGCATCTTAAACAATATTTTTGGTAATTATTATCCAGAATTTCGGTACAATCCAGTATTTTCATTAAATTTTACTAGAGAAAATAAAGAGCCTTCAAGTTTTTCTCACTTATGGCCTCTTTTACTAAACTGCGCTAGCAATTCCTGGCACAGCAATGCCAACAAAGCCCTTTCACTTTGAATGGGCTTTGTTGACATTGCCACACGGGAATCGCTAGCTTGGTTTCATAAAAGAGGCTCTTAGTCATTTCCTTCTAGCAGAAAGCATCAAATAGTGAAAAATTAGTCTCTGTGTCTTCCAGACCCCCTGCTTGCACCTACACATAGCATCCACCATTTTTCCAGCCCCCTCCCTGTACCCACACTTCATCCACCTTTCAGCCCCCCCCCCTGTACAGTTACCATCCAAATTTTTCCGCCCCCTCCCTGCACCCACACTTCATCCACCTTACAGCTCCCCTCTGCACTAACACGTCATTCACCTTACAGCCCCCCTCCCTATACAGATACCATCCATACTTTTACAGCCCCCTTCCCTGTACCCACACTTCATCCACCTTATGGGCCCCACCTCCCTCCCAGTACATAGATACCATTCAATTTTTCCAGCCCCTCCAACACTCACCAGTCCAGCACGGAAGGAGCTGCAGAGACACACATCGGGAGTACATCTTGGGGCAGGAAAGACCCCCCCACTCTTTCCTGCCTGCTCTCACTGCTCTGGCTGGTGTCCACTTCCAGTGGCATCTTGATGAGATTGCTGCTTGAAGTCTCAGCAGCCATTTTGCAGAAGCAGCGGCACTGGCAAGACAAGTGGCAGTGGGCAGGAAAGAATAGGGTTCTTTCCTGCCCCTCAAGAGCACCACCAGGGCACAATCAGGTAGGCCCAGGGAGGGCCCATTGAGGCAGGCAGGCATAGACGGCAATACTGGGAATCTTTTTAAAACTCCCATGGTACTAATGCAGGAACCATTCCCGCTGTACTGTTGCAGGATTTTTAAAAAGATTTTCATTATCTGGTGGGGACCAGATTCTGCACCAAATCCTCTCCCAACAGCCCCCCCTCCTCTGTGTGCTCCTCCCTGCCTCCAGGGCTGCTGAGAGGGGGTAGGGGGCAAGATTCCCCTGGGCCTTGCCTCCAAGGGTGGCCCGGTGCCAGGGTCTGTCTCTTGCTCCTGATGGGACCCGGGTGATCACGTTAACACAATCACACGGGTCCTGACAGGAGCAGGAGAGAGGCAGACCCTGGCGCTTGGCCCACCTTAGAGTCTGGGGAGGAGCAGACACAGGATTCTAAATTGTGGCCCCTGAAGTGCCTGCCCTGCTTCCCCTCACGTCGCACATGCTTGGTTTTGATGAAATTGAGCATGCGCAATGTGAGGAGAAGCAGTCAGGCAATGTGGAAGAGAGCAACGCTGAAGGAAGGCTTCTGCTGGCGGGACTTGGGGACCCCCTCTAACCAAGGTATGTGGAGTTGTGGCAGGGACCAGGGAAGTGGGGCAAAATGTGGCCCCCTTTGGGCTTCAGCCCCCCACTCTGGTCTGGTTATGTGGCATCCAGATGGGTGGCACTGCAGTGGCAGTCACCGCTGCAGTGAAAACAGTGCTGTTTCTCAACATCTTGAAGCCCCTCTCTGTAACAGGAAAAGTTCCACCAGAAAAATTTGCCTTTTTGTGGGTGACATGAAGATAGCCAATAGAGTGGATACCCTAGAGGGTGTAGAAACCATGAGAAGTGATCTCTAAATGATGGAAGAATGGTCAAGGGTCTGGAAGTTAAAATGTAATGCAAAGAAGTGCAGAGCAATGTACTTGGGGTTCAGACAGGGCCGGTTTTAGGCAGTGGTGAGAAGCAGGAAGAAGAAGCGTGCAGAAGAGAGGGGGGCTGCTGAAGTGCCAGGTTTGGTAACCATTGTAGACCATGGGATCAGTTTTTGCCGAACCACAGAAAGCCAAGACGGCCATTTTCGGTGAACCAAATCTTGCCAAAAACAGCTTTCTGGGTCCGTTTCGGCACAAGAAACGAAACTAAATTTTGGTCAGACTCAACTCACTCTGAGGAGGGGGCTGGGAGTAAGGGGAGGTCAGGATAGAAAAAGATCTGATCATCTGCACAATCTGGCTGGGAATGAAAAGTACAAATAAAGCTGAAGACTATTTAATACCATAAGATGATGTCACAGTGTCTCATTTAAAGTCCATAAAATTAGAAGAAGGGGAGGGGACCCTCTCTGGAGCCTAGGTTAAAGTCAAGCTTGCAGAAAGGGGAATAAGCAGACAAAAGTTTCCTGAATTGGGGGGGGGGGGGGGGGGGGGGGGGGGGGGGGGGGGGGGGGGGGTGGGGGGGGGGGGGGGGGGGGGGGGGGGGGGGGGGGGGGGGGGGTAACCCAGCAGCAACCTCTATCCATGGACAAGTTCTCTTAGTCAAGGAAGCCTTTATGAAATAGATCATTGAGAGAGAGAGAGAGAGAGAAGGCTCAGGGAAAAGCTGCAACTCCAGAGGGGACCTGCATTGACAGCAGCTCCAGTTAGGAGAGGGAGGGGGGGAGAGAGAGAGAGAGAGAGAGAGAGAGAGAGAGAGAGAGAGCTTCACTGACCTTCTGCCAGGGCCAGGGGGAGGGGAGGGGAGGGGAGGCTCTGGCTGCGAGTGACAGGAGGGGGCGGCAGCTCTGCCTCCCTGCCTCTCACACCCTTTCCCCAGAGTTTAAGGTGCTGCTGTTTCCTCTGCGGGATTTGTTTTCTGTCTCCCAAAGAATGGAATTACTTCTAGGCTTACTAACAGTGTGCTCGTTTTATCTAAAGGCTGCAGGGGATTTCGACGGAAGGTAGGAGGACACTGCTTTTAGAACTTGCTGGCTCCATAGGGCACAGTGTTTGTGTTCCCTTGTTAATGCCTGCCAGGGAGTCTCTGGAGGGGGAGAGGGGTACACCATTTCGAAACATAGGGAAGTAGTAAGCCCCCCCCCCCCCAAAGTCCCGTGGATAAAGCAGAGACTGAAGGGTGAGGACATCAGACAGAGTAATACAGATGTGGCACACCTGTAAGTCTATCCTCGGGGTTTAATATCGGCAGTCAGTGATACCAGGACCCTGACCTGTAGTCTGTCTGGTTAGTTGTCTCTCTGGTAATTTCACAAGTTTGCAGCAGCTATGTATGTGTGTTTTTAAACAGTTTTCCGCTCACGCTGATCTTTAAAAACAGTGTCACGTTAATATAAACAGTTGAGCCTCCGTTTATAGCATGTGTTATTAATTTAAGGAGCATGACAGAGATAGACGGATTTGACCGTCTCTGCTCCCGATTTCGAGTTTATCCGTGTACTCTCGATGTCAGGGTGATTTATCTGAACAAGAGACGGCTGATTAGTTGGTTCAGATGAACTTTTGGGGTCTGAGTCTTGCGGTGCTGCTGCCTCCTCTTAGTTGAACCGTCAGGGCTTTCCTCCCCTCCCCCCCCCCCCCCCAACTGAAAATAAAAGAAACCTTCTAACCTGTGATCAAAGGTGCAAGATAATTCTAACAAAAATGGGGATTTTTCCTCCAACATATGTTGTTTTCGTTTGTGCACTGGGGGTGGAAAAGTAGAGTGCTGAAATGTGCTGTTTGTACATGTCCCTCCTTCTTCCCCAGGGGTCTGACGGGTGTCACAGTGGGTGATCGGTCGGGCGGTTTTCCTTCTGACAGAGAAACCTGTAAATCCTTGAACTTACCCCTTTTATTTTTACTTTGCGTGGAATTAATCTAACCAAGACATGGATCTTAGACATGAAACTGCTGCCGTGTATTGTAAACATTTAAATATAAGTAGTTTAACTCAGGACTGATTGAAATTTTGCGGTAGGAGCTGCAGCTCAAGTTCAGACATGACCTGGAAAAGGGAAAGTTATGAAAAAGTGCCAAGGTGGAAGAATGTGGGTGTATCATGTTGTGTATGGCTCAGAGCGCTGTCAAAAGTGTAGTGAAATGCGTTACTCGGAGTGCAACAGGCATTAAAGAGAAAATGTTCTCAGAGATTTCACAGAAAACGTGTCAGACGAATTTGTTTTGTTTTTGTGAACAAATTCTTTTTCATGTACAGTTTTACTTCTCATAGTCTTTTTGTCTCTAGTGCTTTTTTTTTTTAAAGCTGCTTTTCACCCAAAATATGCAATGGTTAGACAATTGGTTTAGTTGTATGGCCAAAATGTTATCCAGAGGTCGATCATACGAAAAATCGTTAAATCGTTAAAAACAGACATAAAACAATGGCAAGTGGTAACATGAAATGTAAATTTAGCAAAATCAATCCTAATATTTTAACAAGTGTCCTGGGAGTGGCAGCAGTGAGCATGTATTTGTTGCTATTTTTGACTGAGAGCAATTTCCTAACCTGTCCTGGTGACCCTACAGCCAGTCAGGTTTTCAGGATATCCACTTTCAGAATGCATAAGATTGCACGGTTGGATATGCAGTTGCAATGCATGTGTCTTCCAAGGGAATAGTCCTTAAAAAAAAATCCAATGGATTCTGAGGTCCACAGGACAGATACAGGCAGCTCTAACTTTAGAGTGTTGTAATCCCATGGCTTTCGATCAGGTACCGCATACAGTTCAAGCTTCTCCTCCTAACCTACAAATGCATTCAGTCCACAGTCCCTCATTACCTCTCTACTACTACTACTACTTAACATTTCTAGAGCGCTACTAGGGTTACGCAGCACTGTACAAATTAACAAATAAGGACTGTCCCTGCTCAGAAGAGCTTACCCTCATCTCCCCTTACGTTCCTACCCGAAACCTCCGCTCACAGGACAAATCCTTCCTCTCAGTACCCTTCTCCACCACTGCCAACTCCAGGCTCCACCCTTTCTGCCTCGCCTCACCCTATGCTTGGAATAAACTTCCTGAGCCCATTTGCCAAGCCCCCTCCCTGCCCATCTTCAAATCCTTGCTCAAAGCCCACCTCTTCAATGTAGCCTTCGGCACCTAACCTTTATACCTGTATTCAGGAAATCTAGACTGCCCCAATTTGACTGCCCTGTTTGACTGACTGTACTTTTGTCATTTAGATTGTAAGCTCCTTGAGCAGGGACTGTCCTTCTCTGTTAAACTGTACAGCGCTGCGTAACCCTAGTAGCGCTTTAGAAATGTTAAGTAGTAGTGTAGATGACTACATGCAAGTTTCTGCAATCCTTTCAAACATTTTGGGGAGAGCACTTTTCTCAGCTTTTTGCTGTATTTTTGAACTCCATTTAAAAAGAGAGAGTTGTTCACCCTGGAGATACTTTGTTCCATGCTGCCGATAAATGCTTTACTAGACTTCCCATACAGTTCTGTTTATACTCATCACCTTTGACCTCATTTGTGGCCCTTCCCATTTTTCCCAGGCATCACTGGGCTCTACTATCAGTCATGTTGAGTTGTGCTGCTTGATTGAGTGGGTTTCTGATGTGGGCAGCCCGTTCATAAGGGGCTGGTTCCTTCTGTCTAAAGCTGACAACGAAGCCAGACAGCACTTGTCAAGGCTTAAGGGCCTTAGGCATAGGAACATGATAATTGCCATACTGAGTCAGACCAAAGATCCATCAAACCGCAACAGTGGCCAACACAGGTCACAAGTACCTGCCACAATTCCAAAAAGTACAACCAAGCAGTGGCTCTCCCCCCAAGTCTAACTTAGGCCCAGATGCACAAAACCTAACGAGCCCACAACTTGCGTTTTAAACTGGTTCCAGCCAGTTTAAAACGCAAGTAGTTCACCCCGGGCATGCACTAAGGGCATTTTCCCTGCCATGGTAGCAGGCAACGAAAACGGAATGCAAATGATTGAAAAGCTATTATAATGAGCTGCACTACCATTGCAGCCCATTATAATGAGATGCACTACCGTTTTTTCAATTCCCTTACCGTAGGAACCCTAACGAGATGTCTGACCTCTTGTTAGGGCTCCTGTGAGGGAATCGGAAAGGAAAAGGGCCCCCAAATAAGGTAAAAAAGAAAAAAAAAGAAGCAGGGAGCGCATGTGAGGGGCGTCCTTTAAGGACGTACTCTCCCTGCGCTTCTGAGAGACGTCTTTTTTTTCGCATTTTTTTTTACCTCTGCCGGCGCTGGTGTTTTTTCCCCCCTTCTATTTTGTCTTCGCCGCCCCTCCACAGCAAAACGTTTATGTTTTACTGGTTGCCGGAGAATCGGGACATCCCTTTAGATTAGGCTCCTCTTCCTGGTCTCTTCAGCCAATCAGAGCGCGTTTCGCTGACAACAGCCAGCTAAGCCCGCTTTGATTGGCTGAAGAGACCAGGAAGAGGAGCCTAATCTAAATGGACGTCCCGATTCTCCGACTCAGGTACCGAAGGACTAGAGAATGCAAGTGAGCTACAACGAGTAGCTCATTTGCATTCCCTATCGTTGATGCATTCCCGTTCCCTACCGATTTGCTATGGAATCGGTAGGGAACGGGAATTACCGATGTCTTTAATGCATCTGGGCCTTAATCACAGTCTGTAACTTTATTTCTCCAGAGATTTGTCCAAACTTTTTTTTTCAGATTCAGCTATGCTAACTGCTTTTACCACCTCCTCCAGCAACAAGTTTTAAAGTTTAACTATGTGTTGAGAGAAAAAATATCTACTCCTAATTGTTTTTACTTGTTCTCTAGGCTTTGTATTTATTTTTTTGAAAAAAATAAACAATTTATGTTTACTGGCTCCACTCCACATTTATAGACTTTTTTTTTCATAGATGGGGAGGGAAGGAGGGAGGCTCCTCTAATGCATCAGACCCTTAGTGCAGACACGTTTTTTCATTTTTCCTGGGCACGTGAGCTCTGCACTGGTCAGCGGTGGATTATGACAGTGACTCCAGCATAACTGTGGCATTAGCCATAAAACACTGTTAATGTTTAAGGAAAGTTTTCAGTGAAAATAATACAGGACAGGGGACAAAAAAAAAAAGTAATCTCAGAGGGTGCACAGAGAGTCTGGAAAAAATACTTCAAACAAATGCCATCTTTCTATGATCTCATGCAGGTGGCCCAGACAACTTGCCTCTTCCGTGGGACTGTGTCGGTACGGGAGTAGAATTGATTGCTGCTGGGGATGGACCCGCCAGTCATGGGGCCAATGTCAGCGTAAGTACAAAAACCGCTGGGGCTTTTAGCCACTTAGAAGGGGCTTATACAGGATTGTTAATGGCTCTCCTCCCTACTACACACACACAGCAGGGCTTAGTAAATAAGTGGGGCTTTTGCACATGCTGGTTCAACTCATTCAGTGGTTCATGTACAAGGATCACCAGTGTCCCACAGCACAAGCCTTGACAAAGCACCCCCTCCCCCCCACACATATACATACACCCATGTAGGAAAGGTACATTTGAGTGTCTATATTTAGTTAGCCACCCAACAAAATGCTAAACATGAAAAGTCAGATGAGACTTCCTATAGTCAAGGCAGAATATAACAGAGGAAAAAAAAAACCCAGTGGAAGAGAATGAGAGAGAATGAAGGAGAAGATTTTATGGAAAGCATTTCTGGCAGTTGGGTCTAGAAATTAAGAGAGCTGAGTATTTCTGAATGACTTATAGACTATGTTTTATTGTCAGTATTGTAAACAGCTTAAATATTGCTAAGCTAGGTGGTATATCAAAATAAAATTAAAACTTGAAATTTACTTGAGGTTTCGCCATCCCTCCCCCAAATCAAGTGTCATCCATTTCCCTTCCAGGATCATAGTTTGGTTGTATTAGGACCCCATTGGGCTGTTAGGTGAACATTTCATAGTTTCCCCTATTTGGTTTAGATTCACCCCTCCCACCTCCCCCTCCCCCTTTGCTGGCTACCTATGAGTTGAGTTCAGGAGCATAAATCAGAGCTCCAGCAGAAAAGTTCTCATAGAGAATGAAGTAGACCCTGCAGTAACCTGCTTTTGGCTGCTGATCCATTGCCATTACCACCAAGTAGTTTTTGACGCATCTTTCTCCCAAGGCCGGCAAGACTAAGCATTGCCTAAGGCATCAGCTTCTAGGGGGCAGCAAACAGCTGCTGCAATCAAGGTTCTGCAAATTCAAAGAGCCATCAGTGCCCACCTTTACCTGTAAAACAAATCACATTTTGTTAGAATTGTTAAAGGATAAGAAACCGAAGGGTTAGAAGGTAAAGTTTGCCTATTTGCGTATGTGTTAGGCAGGGAGAGTCTGATAGATACGGATGGGGAGAGGGATCTTGGGGTGATAGTATCTGAGGATTTGAAGGCGACGAAACAGTGTGACAAGGCGGTGGCCGTAGCTAGAAGGTTGTTAGGCTGTATAGAGAGAGGTGTGACCAGCAGAAGAAAGGGGGTGTTGATGCCCCTATATAGGTCGTTGGTGAGGCCCCACCTAGAGTATTGTGTTCAGTTTTGGAGGCCGTATCTTGCTAAGAATGTAAAAAGAATTGAAGCGGTGCAAAGAAAAGGTACGAGAATGGTATGGGATTTGCGTTACAAGACGTATGAGGAGAGACTTGCTGACCTGAACATGTATACTCTGGAGGAAAGGAGAAACAGGGGTGATATGATACAGACATTCAAATATTTGAAAGGTATTAATCCGCAAACGAACCTTTTCCGGAGATGCGAAGGCGGTAGAACGAGAGGACATGAAATGAGATTGAAGGGGGACAGACTCAAGAAAAATGTCAGGAAATATTTTTTCACGGAGAGAGTAGTGGATGCTTGGAATGCCCTCCCGCGGGAGGTGGTGGAAATGAAAACGGTAACAGAATTCAAACATGCGTGGGATAAACATAAAGGAATCCTGTTCAGAAGAAATGGATCCTAAGGAGCTTAGCCGAGATTGGGTGGCAGAGCCGGTGGCGGGAGGCAGGGATGGTGCTGGGCAGACTTATACGGTCTGTGCCAGAGGTGGGACTGGTGGTTGGGAGGCGGGGATAGTGCTGGGCAGACTTATACGGTCTGTGCCAGAGCCGGTAGTGGGAGGCGGGACTGGTGGTTGGGAGGCGGGGATAGTGCTGGGCAGACTTATACGGTCTGTGCCCTAAAAAGGACAGGTACAAATCAAGGTAAGATATACACAAAAAGTAGCACATATGAGTTTATCTTGTTGGGCAGACTGGATGGACCGTGCAGGTCTTTTTCTGCCGTCATCTACTATGTTACTATGTTACTCTGAATAGCCATACTGGGTCAGACCAATGGTACATCTAGCCCAGTATCTTGCTTCCAACAGTGGCCAATCCAGGTCACAAACACCTGGCAGAAACCTAAACAGTAGCAGCATTCCAAGCTATCAATCCCATGGCAAGCAGTGGCTTCCCCCATGCTTATCTAAATAGCGGACTATGGACTTTTCCTCCAGGAATTTGTCCAAACCTTTTTTAAACCCAGATACGCCTAACTGCTGTTACTACATCCTCCGACAGCTAGTTCCAGAGGTTAACTATTCTTTGAGTGAAAAAAAATTTCCTGCTATTTGTTTTAAAAGTATTTCCATGTAATTTCATTGAGTGTCTCCTGGTTTTGTACTTTTTGAAAGAGTGAAAAATCTATTCACTTTTACCCATTCTACTCTACTCAGGATTTTGTAGACCTCAATCATGTCCCCCCCCCCCCCCCCCCCACCCCCACCTTAGCCATCTCTTTTCCAAGCTGAAGATCCCTAACCTCTTTAGCCTTTCTTCATATGGGAGGTGTTCCATCCCCTTTATCATTTTGGTCGCTCTTCTCTGAACCTTTTCTAATTCCGCTATATCTTTTTTCAGATATGGCGACCAGAATTGAGTGCAATACTTAAGGTGAGGTTGCACCATGGAGCGATACAGAGGAATTATAAATTCTTGGTCTTATTTTGCATCCTCTCCTAATAATTCCTAGTATCCTGTTTGCTTTTTTGGCCACCGCTGCACAATGGGCAGAAGATTTCACCATATTGGCTTCAATGATGCCTAGATCTTTTTCTTGAATGCTGGCTCCTAAGGTGGACCCTAGCATTAGATAACTATGATTTGGATTATTCTTCCCAATGTGCATCACTTTGCATTTGTTCATATTAAATTTCATCTGCCATCTGAATGCCCAGTCTTCAGTTTCCTAAGGTCTTCCTGCAATTTTTCACAATCTGTATGCGTTTTGACAACTTTGAATAATTTTGTGTCATCTGCAAATTTAAGTATCTCACTTGTCGTTCCAATTTCCAGATCATTTATAAATATGTTGAATAGCATCAGTCCCAGTACAGATCCCTGCAGCACTCCACTATTCACACTCCTCCATTGAGAGAAATGGCCATTTAAACCTATCCTGTTTTCTGTCCAATAACCAATTCCTAATCCAAGGACATTTCCTCCTATCCCGTGACTTTTTAATTTTCTCAGGAGTCTCTCATGAGGAACTTTGTCAAAAGCTTTCTGAAATCTAGATACAGTACATCAACTAGCTCACCTTTATCCACATGTTTATTCACGCCTTCAAAGAAATGAAGCAAATTGGTGAGGCAAGACTTCCTTTGGTTGAACTCATGCTGACTGTGTCCCATTAAACCATGTTTGTCTCTGTGTTCCGTAATTTTATTCTTTATAATTGCTTCCACTATTTTGTCTGGCACTGAAGTCAGGCTTACCGGTCTGTAATTTCCTGGATCACCCCTGGAACTCTGGCGTTACATTGGCCACCCTCCAATCTTCAGATACTATGGATGATTTTAATGACAGGTTACAAATCACTAGCAGCAGACCAGTAATTTAGTGACTGAGTTCTTTCAGTATCCTGGGGTGTATGCCATCTGGTCCAGGTGATTTATCACTCTTTAGCTTGTCGATTTGGCTCAGTACATCTTCCACGTTCACCAAGATTTCTTTCAGTTCCTCATGACTGTAGAGTTGCATTATCAAAATCTTGGAAGGAAGAGCAGACGATTGAGGGGTCTGAAGGCAGAGGGTTCACATAGCATGCCCCACTTCCCCCCACCCTTTCATGATTTTAGAGCATTGAATCCATGGTACTCTTGATCATTGTAGTTTGTTCATTCCCTAAAATTATTTATTTTGTATCTAGACTAGGTCTGTTTTGTGTGTGTGTGTGTGTGTGTGTGTGTGTGTGTGTGTGTGTGTGTGTTTGTTTCTTCCCTGAATGCAAATCCTGTCACCAGTGATGCAACAAGTTGTTTCTTTGTTTTGAACAGTTAGACTTGATTGGTGGAGTTACTTGATATATATAGATAGGTAGATAGATAAATATATATATATATATATATATATATATATATATATATATATATATATATTTTTTTTTTTTTTTTTTTAATTAGACTTGGATGAGGTTATGGATTAAGGGAGGAAGTTATCAATGTGGGATACTATTAAGTCAAGATCTTTATCACAAGTCGTGCTATTTTAGTACAGGCTCCCATTTTATGCAGTGAGACCCTGTGATAAAATAACCTGAGTTAGCAGTAGCCCATGTCAATAACGTCTCCCTTAGTTACTGAGAGACCCTTTTTCTAAAATGTATTACAAAATGGGTTGTTAATACATTTTAACGTGGGACTTTCCCATGCAATAAGCCCATTTTTATCATAATAATAAAATAGAGCTTTTTCCTTTTTGCAAGTCCCATGCTAATATTTCCATTAGTGAGCAGGATTTACAAACTACATAGGAGCACTATGTTAACGCACTTCTGTGCCCATTTTCTGCCCATCACGTATCCTCTCTAAAACAATATATTTTTTAAAAAATAGTTAGCTTGCACTTAGTGCATACTAGCAGGTAAAATACCACAAAATAATTTAAAGTGTTTGTGGTAGCCTGTTTTCCACATGCTAAACATGCGTTAGGGATTAATGCCCTTTAGTAAAAGGTCCCTTAATGGTGTCAGTAGAGGAAGGAGGAATGGGACTTGATACACCGCCTTTCTGTGGTTTTTGCAACTACATTCAAAGTGATTTACATATTACTGTATATACAGGAATTTTATTTGTACCTGGGGCAATGGAGGATTAAGTGACTTGCCCAGAGTCACAAGGAGCTGTAGTGAGAATCGAAGCCAGTTCCTCAGGATCAAAGTCTGCTGCGCTAACCACTAGGCTACGTCTCCACTCCAAGCACCCATTCTCCATGAGAAAACTAGTGTGCCAGTTGGTAGTGATGTGGTAGTAATTACAATGGGAGATGGAAAGAGATGATCCTGGGATTCTACTTGCTTGGTCATAGACTACAAACCATTTTTAAATACGTTACAAGGAGTAGCCATATTGGTCTGGTGTGACAAAATTGATAGAGGCAAGTGATGTCTGATAAAGTGGACCCTGGTCCTGGAAAGTGCATGCCTCAATAAATTGGTTAGTCTATAAGGTGCCGCCTGCCTCTGTCAAAAAGCTTTAAAAATATTCAGTGTAAGGGGAGGGAAGGTCGGTAAAACAGTCACAAAAAGGGTATGGATTGTATGCTTAGCAAAATCTCGCCTTTAAAATGCCGACAACAACTCTCTTAATAGTGAAATGTCTCATCGTTAACAGATTCGGTAGGACATTGAAGGGGAAAGGGGTAAAAAAATTGTTCCCAAAAGGCCAGATTCCTAGTGAAAAATGCATGGAAAACCCCAAAGGAATGAAATACAGTAGGAGGGTGGATTTTCAGCCAAATACCTATGCAGCAATATATATGCGTTTGTTAAAGTCCTTACAAAAAGTCTGATTTTCAAAGACACCATACCTGTGTGTTTGAATGTCATCTTGTTGTCTGGCTAAAAGTATACAAGTACCTCACAAGTAAAACACACTTAGTAGTGGCATGCCGCCTTCACACTTAAATATTTAACAATTTTTATTGATGATCCAGTATGTCAAAACACAGCCAAAAAGTTCAATATACAACAGATTGAACATCAAACCTACTGAACAAAAGCAAGGTAATAAATTCCATCATCAAAGTTTTAATAATTTTCTCCCCTCCCCACCCAGACCCTTTGACCCTCCCTCGGTTTTTGACATTTAAATAATTTTTATTGATGACAAGCGGAATAAAAAGAGACAATACATAAGAACATTGCTCATGCCATCGCGTATTTGCACATAAACCATCCTCCAACCCCACCCCACACTTACATTTTTAAATTGAAATGTGCATGCATAGTGTCCAACCTCACACCCAAAATGCTTATTTTCTGCACAGCCAAAAGGACATGGATTATGAAAATACGCATGCAGCTTGTGGTCACTAAAAGATTTCATTTACATGGAAGTAGCTATTTAGGCTTGAAGCTATCTCCTTCTTTAATAGAGTCTGTGATGCACTTTTTTCATCCCCCTATAAGGTACCTAAGTTATTGGAAATTTACTCCATAAACTTTACCCAGTGTCAGGGCAATTTCGGGACAAGGAAAGATGACTCAAGCATAGATTAATCTTTGTCATAATATAAAAAGCTTAGAGCAACGCTAGCAAAAAAAATTTAAATTAAGACTTACTCAGTGGTTCAAATTTAGAATTACCCACTTGTTCTTTTTTTTTTCTGGTAGTTGCTTGTCTAAATTGTGTTGCGTTAGGGTTAAGCTAGCTATCTCTTTTAACTTGTTTGCCCACCTTGAACCCCCCCCCCCCCACCCCATTAAATTCCTTAATCTGAACTTCCCCAGCTGCAAAGGAATGAAATACAAACAGGCCTATGCTACTACCTTTGCGTACAAAAGCACACAGTTATGGAACGCACTACGTATGGCCCTGAAATCCATGGACAACCTACCCAGCTTTCGCAAATCTTTGAAGACACATCTCTTCAATAAAGCTTACAAATAAAACCCTTCAGGATCTAAATCATTCCATAGACAAATACATCAAAAACACCTCCCATATGACACTAACTTACACAACTCCACCTAAATCACCTCATACCTCAGCTTGTTAGTGACAGTATATAAGATCATGTAATGTACATAAGAACATGTAATGACTGATTCGCAACACCACTCTGTAAGCCACATTGAGCCTGCAAAAAGGTGGGATAATGTGGGGTACAAATACAATAAATAAATAATAATTAAAGTCATAATTACAAAGCGTGGGAAGCACTAATGTGTGTTTACCACTGCAAAAAATGGCTTTCCGTGGGGTGCACTGAGGCGTCCTGTGGTAATTTGGAGATGTACACGCACTATCCACATGTTAAAAAATAAAATGTATTTTTTAGCGCTGGGGAGAGTCTGGGGCTGAAGTTTGGGTGCATTCAGCGCTAATTGGTTAGCACTTTGGCATTGCCTTGCACTAACCAATTAGCACAGGTCAGTGGCATAGCCACAGGTGGGCCTGGGTGGGCCAGGGCCCACCAACTTAGGGCTCAGGCCCACCCAACAGTAGCACACATTTGGTGGTAGTTGGTGGGGATCCCAAGCTCGGCCATCTGAAGACTTCCCCTTGATGGTAATGAAAACAGTACTCTCCATGATACCGGCACCTGCTCATGCTCTGTTTTCTGCACATGCCTGCTTCAGACTGAAAAGGTGGAAAGAAGTGTTTTCCTACCTGCTGAGATATATATTTTTTTTGGGTGGGGTGGGGAGAACACTTGGTGCCCACCCACTTCTTGCCTATGTCAACCCAAAATCTGTAGTCTGGCTACGCCCCTGGCACGGGTTTAGCACGTGAGTCCTTACTGCCAACAAAATAGTTGATGATAGGGGCTCAGCACATACTAATGGGAAAATGAGAAACTGTCCACATTAAAAAAAAAGAAAATTGGCCATTTTACCCCAGTGATAAAAATGACCTTAGTGTGTGCAAATGAACCACATAGGGTGTGCTAAGGTCACTTTTTACAGCTGTTTGGTAAAAAGGCCCTAAAATATACAAGTACAGAAAGAAAGGATTCCTAAGAGTAAACTTGAAAATTTAAGTGACAGTCACAAAATGGTACAATATTTTTAAAGACTGTACTGTGGCTTTAATATCTGGTGCTGCAGCATTGAAATTAAAGTGTCCAACACTCTGTGAGAACCTACTGCCCCACCTCAGGGTGACCTCAAGAGAGCAGTGCACTACTAGTTACCTATCGAGGGGATCAGAGACACCAACGGGGGGGGGGGGGGGCAAGATTTCTTGGGCTCAGCCTCCAAGGGGGGCCTGGCATCGGGGTCTGCGTCTCTCCTGCTGCTGAGTGTTGGGACCTGGGTGATTGCATTAATAGGATAACCTGGGTCCTGCAGGAAAGTGACAGATTGAGGGAGGAGCAGAAGCAGGAAGATAAAGGGGGTGGTGCCCGGCTCTGTCTCTCGGCAGCTCTGGAGTGGATCTCACCAGCATCACTCACTGATTTAGTAAATCAACAAGAAGTCACAGAATAAATTCCTATAGATAGTGATAAATATGAGGGAGATCAATTAATCGGGTGAAGATTTACTATTTTGATGTCATGCTTAATTTTATCTGATTTATTGACTCCCTCCTAGTAGTAACAGCACTGTAAGTTAATATTATATAATTTAATAAACTAATTAAACATGCTAGACCTATTACTTAATTTCTCTGCATCTGATTTAATATTGAAGATGTGTTTGGAACCCTCTCTTTCACTAGATATCACAAGACTCAGTCAAGGGATACTTGCAAGTTGGGGTGAAGATAATACAGTTACCCTCATTTACCTTAGCACAGTTACAATATGACCTACAGGCTCATTTGCAAAAGAGATGGACATCCAAAAAGTGACATAAATCGGCACTTGGACATCCATCTCACAGAGACGTCCAAATCGGTATAATTGAAACCCGATTTTGGATGTCTTTATCAGAAGTCTGTCGCAAGGACGTCCAAATCTCAAGGGGGCGTATCGGAGGCATGGTCAAGGTGGGGTGTTCTTAAGACAAAGACGTCCAGGACTAAAACTTGGACATTTTCACCCAGACCTGTTTTTATTACAAATAAGGCACAAAAAGGTGCCCGAAATGACCAGATGACCACTGGAGGGAATTGGGGATGACCTCCTGTTACTCCCCCAGTGGTCACTAACCCCCTCCCACCCTCAAAACAACATGATTTAAAAATATTACTTGCCAGCCTCTATGCCAGCCTCAGATGTCATACTCAGGTCCATGAGAGCGCATGCAGGTCCCTGGAGTAGTTTAGTAGTAGGTGCAGTGCACTTCAGACAGGTGGACCCAAGCCCATACCCCCCCTACCTGTTACATTTGTGGAGGAAAAAGCGAGCCCTCCAAAACCCACCAGAAACCCTCTATACCCACATATAGGTGCCCCCCTTCACCCGTTAGGGCTATGGTAGTGGTGTACGGTTGGGGGTAGTGGGTTTGGGGAGCTCAACACACAAGGAAAGGGAGCAGTGTACCTGGGAGCAGTTTATGAAATCCACTGCAGTGTCCCCTAGGGTGCCCGATTGCTGTCCTAGCATGTCAGGGGGACCAGTGTACTAAAAATGCTGACTCCTCCCACATCCAAATGGCTTGAATTTAGACATTTTAGATTTGGATGTCTTTGGTTTTGGCTGAAAAATCAAAGACGTCCAAATCCAAGGACGTCCAAAGTATTTTTGAACACAAAGATGGGCGTCCATCTTTTTTCGAAAATGACATTTTCCCCACCTCCGAATTTGGACGTTCTACAAAGACGTCCAAATTCCAACTTAGACGTTTCTTTCGAAAATGCTCCTCCTAGTAACTTTTAGTGTGGTCAAATGCTGATTCAGTGGTGGAAGAATATGAGCAAGGTAGAGTCTTGCCTGGCAGTTATCTCTTGCTCATTTGAGTTTCCAGCTCAGTCAGATCTGGCTTCTACTGGGGGGTGACACCATGAGGCTTTGTGCAATTACCCATGTTTTTCCTCTACTTTCTACCCTTCCCACCAACCATACCTAGCCCAGATACCAAGAGTACCTTCAGAATCTGGTATGTGTGTACTCTGAGTGCAACCACTAGACATCACCATTGAGTAGAACACCTGATTAGACAATGGATCCAGGTCCACAGCACTGGCACCCAGCCAACCCACAACCTGCAGTTATTAGAAGCTATAGCAGTTATATTGAGTCATAACTAATCTGGCCTCCCCTATATACTACATCCAGCAGTTTGTTTTTCAAAATGTTGAATTTCACATAAGGTGGGATGGCTGTAGGGAAATGTGCAGAGGAGTAGCTTGGCAAATAGTTCAAGTAACTAGTAAGTATTTTAAACAAGCTAAAATGGAAATGGAAAATCCTGGACGATTTCCAAAAGAGAGGATTATTTTAAGACAGGGTTGTGAAACCCTTAAGAAGGCTTCTTGCATACCAAGCTTTCAGCTCTGGTCTTGGAGTGACCCGCAACAGTCAGGCTCACCAAGAAGCAAACAAATTTGGTTTATATTCATTTTGGATATCATGAAAACCTGAACAGCATTGTAGCTGTCACGGACAGATATTGACTTCAGTCCCCTGTTTAGAAACCAGTTGGCAAAATGAACTGGCCTGGAATGGCTCTGGGATGTTGTGGGGAAAGTTCAGAGAGCAACGTGCTTCAGAGAGACAGGTAGTGGTTAAATTATGTGAAGTAACCTTCTTAAGAAATAATAAGTTATGCATTTCTTTCAAGGAAGTAGTCTACCTTTGTCATTTGATTACTTGTCAGGCAGTCAAGCACTTGATTATGCTTTGAGTGTCCAGCTGTCTGCTGAATTTTCAGAACTGGTAATTCTTCAAGCTAGCATAATTTCCTCTGTGCTTGAGCTTCTGTCCCACTTGGAGCCTTGCCCAGCCCCACTGAGTCTCATTTATGTTGGCATGGGGCATCCAAAGCTGGGTGTCCAGGGACTGCTAGGATGTCTCTCCCTGTCAGGTTCTTTTTGCCCTCTGCACCTGAGACATCAGATCCACAGTCCTTAGTGATGGGCCACCAACTATCATCTCTTATTCATTTGATTGAACACTTTTGTCTCTTTTTTTTTTGTTTGTTTTACGTTACATTTTAAATAACTTTTATTTTGTGTGTACAGGCCTCAAATGTGTTTGTTGTCTGAATCTTGGAAGTCTGACACTTTTTCCCACTGTGAGCATCATCATGAATGAATACAGCAGAGGGCAAATTTAATAGGTTTAGTCAGGGCTGACCTTAGCAATTGTGGGGCCCTCTGTGGACCAGTTTGGTGCCCGCTACCCCCCTGGGGACTTAAGATTTCAAATGAAGTGTCAGGGATTTATTTATTTAAACAGAGTTCTTTAATCACTGATTGTTATTGTAATCTTAGTGATTACAAGCCTGGTATATCTTGGACCCCAGAGGTAGTACAATAGCAAAAATACTGAACAGACTTTTGTCATCTAGTTTACATAGTTAAATTGTCTCACCTACTTATTACACTGTATTAGAAATAAAGCATTAGCTTCTTTGTTTTTTAAACAACATTTATTAAAATAAATATATTTATATTATGCTGTGGTAGAAATATGTTGGGAAGAGTACAGAGCGTCAGTGCTGAGGAGCACAATTACCGAGGGAGGGAAGGAGAAGGAGATAGAGAAGCAGATGGAAAGGGAACAAAAGCTTTTTAACTTTTGGTTAGCCACCAGTTGCAAAGCTACTCACTTAAACGCAGGGCCCCTTGGAGCAGGAGGCCCTGTGCAGCTGCCCCTGTTGTCCCTGCTTAAAGGCCAGCCCTGGGTTTAGTGATGCGACAGCTGTACTGTCATGTTGCACATCATTGCTATCTTGTTCGTGTTTATTATTTTAACCACAGAACCTGCAAAAAACAGTGAACCAGTCACAAGTTCAATTCTCGGTGTAAAAACAAAAAATACACACGTTCGAGGACTTAGCAGTTTATCGTGCTTGAGAGTGCAGTAATGTCCCTTGATGACTTATACAAGAAAAAGAGTCAAGACCCATGTGGCATTCTAACCTGCTCTCCATCCTTATACATTCACTTGCCAATACTGCTCTATTCCCACCCAAGCACACACTCCTCTAAAGTAAACACCACGTCTATATGTGTTTATGTTACAAACTGGCCACCCAAATATCACTCTCTCTTCTATGTAGAGCTTTAAGTGGGGTTCCCTACTACCCTCTATAGCATCATCTGTTCACATTATTTCCCCTAAAATTCTCCTATAGTTGCCTATGGAGCAATCAATCCCTTTTAATTTTCTGCTGATGAGCGTGTAGTTCAAATGCTGCTTTCTTATTATCCACCCATGAATTAGAGGCTCCCCCCCCCCCCCCCCCCCTCTACTGTCCAATGTAACTTTCTTGGTCTCTAATTTCATTACATGCAAAACAATTTCTGTTTCATTGCAGATAATTCAATAATCTAGATACAATTTATGCATGCATCACACACATACGTTCAGAATACAAGCACTTACATGCATAAGGATACACCTATGTGCTATTCAACAAATCGCAGCTAAACTTGCATAGTACATATATGTGAGATGGATTACATGTGGCTAAGAATGGAGGGACCTGGGCAGGGCTCCTACTTGTATGCGTAACTTACAGAATATGGTAAGTTATACATGTCCCTGTGGCTCTAGACCCTGCACTTACAGCAGCTTTATGACTGGCACAAGTGTGAATGTCTAATTAGGCAGTTTGGGGGGAAGGAGCAAAGCCCCCTCATTCCTACCCCTTGCGACTGGTCTTTGCACATGGCTGCTGCAACCTCTCATGGCAGCTCGCGGTACTATGTGTAGCACCGTGAGCTGCTGCAGGAGGTTGCAGCAGCCATTTTGAGCATAGAGACAATACTTATAGTGTTTATAACGGAAATAAAGCGATATGTAGCCTTAGGTAAAGAAGCTGTCCTATTGCAATTAGATATTTCTGCGGCATTTGATGCCATGGATCATGGTTCCTGCTTTGAAGATTGAGTGAAATGGGTATTGGGGGATCAGTTCTAAAATGGGTTTTGTCCTTGGGAAAAAGACAATATAGTGTTTTGAAGAATGGTGTTAGCATCAAAGGGTTGGAAGCTGAACTGCTGTGTCCCTGAAGGGTCCCCATTGTCGCTCAACTTTTTAATATTTACATGAGCCATTTGGGAGGCTACTTACAGTCTTTAAACATCTATATATATAAAAGCCACCTCCAACGTTCGAATGAAGCCTCAAGCCAGAACTTGAGGCGCCCGAGATATCTGGTTTGGCCTTCAGTGTCTGCCCCGCCCTTGCGTCACAACGTGATGACGTCGAGGGCGGAGCAAACACACTCGACGAATCAAGGAAGCCCAGCTCTGTTTCCACTCCCCACGAGGTTCGTCACCTCCTCCACCCCCCCCCCAAGTACGCAGCTTCCCCGCCCTCTCCACTCGCCCACGAGGTCGCTGCTTCCCCTCTCCACCCCCCACAAGGTCTCTTCCATTCTCCACCCCCCCAGTTCGACGATTCCCCTCTCCATCTGCCCGCGAGCGAGGTCGCTGCTTCCCCTATGCTTTGCACCCCCCCCCCCCCAAGGTCGCCTCTTTCAAACTCCACCCCCCCCCGAGTTCATCGTTTCCCCTCTCAACCCCACCCCCTGAGGTCGCCGCTTCCCAAATCCACCCTTCCCCCTCAAAGATCGCCGCTTATCTTAAAAACAAACAAAAAAAACTGAAACGCAGGCAGCCTTCAGCCATTGGCTGTCTGCTCTGCAGCCACACATCTCTCCTCTCACTGGCCCTGGAGCGCAGGAACAGCAAGTTCAAAACAACTTCCTACGGGGACAGAAAGAGGAGAGAGGAGCAGCAGCAGAGCCTGAATTCTGCATTCAGTGCCTGGGAGCAAAGAACAGGGAGGGAGGAGGGCTTGGGGTGAAGAGGGGGGCAGGGGGGAGGGAGGGAGGGCAGACTGGAAAGTTGACGGTGAGCAGAGGGGGAGGAAGAGGAGCACAGAAGGGGAAGGGGAATGCACCACCTGCTTAAAATATTCACACATATACACACAGACACTCT
Organism: Microcaecilia unicolor; assembly: GCF_901765095.1. Taxonomy (NCBI): domain Eukaryota; kingdom Metazoa; phylum Chordata; class Amphibia; order Gymnophiona; family Siphonopidae; genus Microcaecilia; species Microcaecilia unicolor. The sequence continues at coordinate 428,662,226 of NC_044032.1, forward strand.
TTCAAACACATACACTCACTCTGAGGGGGGGAGGGTGGCCTGAAACTTGGAGGGTGACTGGGGCGGTGAGAGGAGGGGGAAGAAGAGGGGCACGGTAGGGGGAGGGGAATGCACCACCTGCTTAAAACACTCACACATACACAGAAACACACACACATTTCTTTCAAACACACACACTCTCTCCCTCAATCACTCACTCACTCACTCACACACAAAGTCATATATCAAACGCACACTCACATTCTTTCTCACACACACACTCTCACACAGACAGCCTCACTCTATGTCACACACACACGCACATTCACTCAGTCTCTCTCACACAGTCACTCTCACACACACACTCTCAAACATACACACTACCGATGAAAACCATGCTAGCGCCCGTTTCATTGGTCTCAGAAACGGGCCTTTTTTACTAGTTTTATTATTGTATGCGGATGACATTGTTGTTTTGTGCCCTATTCAAGATTCTTTGGGGGAATACTTTTTCATTACTAAGGCATTATATAAAAATAGTAGAAGACTGGGCTTCAGCTAACTTTCATAAGCTTAATACACAGAAAACAAAGTTAGTATGGTTTGGTCACCAGCAGAAGCTCTCTTCTGAAATAATGAATCTTTCCTCAGGTGCTTCTTTAAAATTTGATAATAAATCAAAAGTACTTGGTATAATTTTAGATTCTAATCTATTTTATGAACACCAGATTAATGCTTTGGTAAGGAAATTCTTTATTCATATAAGGAAATTGAGAGCTATTAGGGCATCCTTAAGCCCTGGTGGATTTCGAACAATAGCACAGGCAATTTTGCTTCCTTTATTGGATAATTGTAATTCTTTATATTGTGGCATAAATACTACTACTACTACTACTATTAAACATTTCTATAGCGGTACTAGACTTACGCAGTGCTGTACAAATGAACATGAAAAGACAGTCCCTGCTCAACAAATAAACAACAAATAAACAAATAAATAAACAAACAAATAAACAACAAATTCGGTGACTCCAACTTCTGCAGAATGCAGCTGCTAGATTAATTTTTGGATCAGGCAGGTTTTGTGGCCTTGTTGAATAACTTACATTGTCTAAGATTAGAACCTCAAATTCAATTTAAAATAGCCTGTCTGGTCTATAAATATGTTTATGATGCTAATTCAGTTATGGTAGGAAACTTGCTTATATTCCCAAGTCATAGAGGGCATCTACAGCATTCTAAACATCTGTCTCTCGATGTCCCTTCTGTAAAAAAAAAAAACATGCGATTGAAGTCTGTTTGGGAACATTCTTTTACCGTCCAAGGCAGAAAAATATGGAATAGTCTACCTACAAGAGTTCGCTTAACTACTTCTTACACTTCTTTTCAAAATGTCTTAAAAACTTATGTGTTCATTTCTTAATGTTATGCTTTATAAAATTGACAGATGGATATTTTTAAATTAAGATTAGATTATTGATTTTAATGTAATTCTATCCGGTTGGGATATCTCTTTGCTCTTGATTCACTTTGAATCGCAAGTTAAAAGCGGAATAGAAATCCTAGAATAGAATAGAACCTGCTTAGCCGTGTGTGTGTTCCAGCATTGAGTATTTCTGACACCCGCATAACCCCTGGCTCCTTCCTAATGCCACCCCCTGTACCGTCCCTGACCTGCCCAATTTTTCTGGAGCCCTTTTTCTGGGGCTAGTCAGAGGTGATATTCAGCAGCACTGACCACTTTAAAGCTGCTGAATATCAGGGATTAGGCGGTGGTAAGCGATTTAAGTGGGCAGGAGAGGGTTCTGCCCAATTAAATTGCTTTGAATATTGGCCGGGGGGGAGCCTTTTATAAAATATGTAAAAGGACACTGGTGAATACACATGGAGTTGTTGCAATGTATAGTGGGAACATCAATTTTAGAATGTAGAAATAGAGTGGCATCGCTCGGCAGCCTTCACATGAAAGATGTGGAGGTGGCGATTTTCACAATGTCCATGTATAGGTGCCACCAATTATACATATAGGGCCCTATTCTATAAAGGTTACGCTCTTAAATTTATGCTCCTAATTAGGAGCATAAATGTATGAGCATAACCTTTATAGAATAAGGCCCATAGGTGCCCATTTTGACACACCTTACAGGTAAATGGGGAGCAGTTAAGGAGTGAAGCTGGGAATGTGTTTTTCCCCTTCTCTGAATTAAAGAAACACGAGGAATTAAGGACATTAATGCCTCCAATACCTTGTGTTAAACCCAGGCTAAAACAAGCACTTTTATGGCACTTGTGTTTGCGTCAGAGCAGGTGCATAAGCTGGAAAAATCTGTTATTATACATGTATTCCCATTGTAAAATGGAAAATACACATATAGGACTAAATTCTATATATGGCGCCTAAAAAATTGATGCTGAAAAAAAAACGTACTTAGCGCTGTTCTATAAACCTTGCCTAACATTAGGAATGCATTTCTACAAACTTTGATATTAACTCATTAAAGGATGAAACTCCAAGTTGTTTAACATTATGCCATCAGTTGGCTAATGGGAAAAAAACGGCATCAACATGGTACAAAATCTTACAAGATCACTCTTCTCATTATCCTTCAGCTTTACAAAACATTTGGAACAAAGAACTCAATTCTCAAATTACTGAAGAACAATGGGAAAAAATCTGGACATTATTATATAAATCTTCAAAATCATCTGCTCTTACCCAATCATCATTCTACATTTTGCATAGAGCTATGTGGACACCTTACAAACTTTCCAAAATATCTAAAGAAATTTCAAATAGATGTTGGTCTTGTAACAACCATGTAGGCACATTAGACCATTTAATTTACCATTGCCATATACTGGATGAGTATTGGTCTCATATAGAGGAAACTATTTCTCAAATTCTAGATTTTAAGATCTCATTAACATACAAAATCATAATCACGGGAGAATTTGGTTTAGACACGATACTACAACCACACATAACCAAATTAATTGATTCAAGTTGCTTTAAAACTGATATGTCAAAACTGGAAGGACTTTACAAAGTTAACTTAGGATATGTGGTGGAATACAGTATGTCTATACGCTAAATATGAAAAAGCTGCTGCTGAGAAATGCGGTTCCCTTGTAGCATTTAATAAAACCTGGTCTCCCATACTCAATTACTCATCCAATCAACATTAATTATTATAATTCAAGCATCTATAAATGGGTACTAATTACAAATATAAGAATAATTTCTTTTCTTCACCTCTAACATTTAATAATATGTTTACTCCTATAGTTATAATTACCTGTAATGTAACAGCATCAGGGATTCTAGAGATGATGTAAACACTGTCCATAATTTTTCTATGTCAGTGTACATGTTCTAACTTGTTAAACTGTTATTAAGTCAATGGTACTTAATTTCCTTTTTTATTGTTATATCCAAATTAATAAAAATGATTGAACAAAAAAAAAAAAAAGGAATGGTTTATAGAATAGGTGTAGCAGCCATCCTGTGACTAAAATTTAGGTACAGGCATTTACGCAAACTAAAATCTGGTGTAAATGCCCATATCATATTTAGGTGCAGATCGGGCATATTCTATAACACTGTGAGAAACATTTTTGAAATGCCATGCCCCATTCATGCCTGTCCCATGGCTACACCCCCTTTTGAGATCCATGCAGTCCGATTAATGTGCATCAGTTTATAGAACATGCTTAGCAAATTATGCATGTAAGTCCCAATTAATCCTGATAATTGCTTGTTAACCAATTAAGTTCTGCATGCAAATCAGCTACGTGTTCTGATTTGTGCACAGAACTTTAGTCACCATTTATAGAATCTGGGGGATAGTGCCAGAGTCAGTAAATGGTGCTCAAATTTAGGCACCAGGTAAAATCCTCATTAAGCGCTGTTCCATAAAGGGCACATGGCACGGATTCCCACATCCAACTTTGGGCACGAGGATTTATGCCTGCTAAAACCTAATGTGAATCCTGGTGCGTAACTTCAGTGCATAGCCCCAGTATTCCATAACACTGTGCCTAAAGTTTGGGAACGCCCTGGTCCACACGTGCCACTCCTGTGGTCATGCCCCCTTTAGGGTTGGGTAAGACAATTTTGGCATGCACTGTTATAGAATCACTTGCAAGCAGATGAATGCGCAAATCCAAATTAGTGCCAATTAATGTCAGTAATTGATTCTTGACACCGCATTAACACATTCATTTGCATGCACATCTGTCTTGCGTGCCCAAATTTGGGTGACCTACACAGAATCTAGGGGGATAAAGGGCAATTCTATAAATTGGTGCCTCAGTCTAGGTGCCCCAGTGCCATGCATTTAGCACCAGTTCTATATAGAATACTGGCATAAGGTCAGCATTGGCGTGCCGATGTGTAGGCACGCCCTCTTATGTTATATCAAGGGCATGCTGATCTTGTTGCATTTCTGGTTGGCAGGTCTATGAAGTCTGTTATGTATCCCGGGGCTTCACCATAGATGATTTTATGAACCAGGGTGCAGATTTTGAAAGCAATACGTTCTTTGATTGGGAGCCAATGCAGTTTTTCTCGGAGGGGTTTGGCGCTTTCAAATCGCGTTTTTTCAAATATAAGCCTGGCTGCTCTGTTTTCAGCGGTCTGAAGTTTCTTTATGATTTGTTCTTTGCATCCCGCATAAATTCCATTGCAGAAGTCTGCATAGCTTAGTACCATTGATTGTATCAAGTTGTGAAATATTTCCCTCGGGAAGAATGGTTTCAAGCGTTTGAGTTTCCACATTGAGTGGAACATTTTCTTTATTGTAGATTTTGCTTGGTTCTCTAGTGAGAGGTTTCGGTCGATTTTAACACCGAGAATTTTCAGGCTGTCTGAGATAGGAAGGGTGTAACCTGGGGTGTTTATATTTGTGGGTTTATTTGTATTGTATTGGGATGAGATGATGAGACATTGTGTTTTTTCTGTGTTGAGTTTTAGTTGGAATGCATTTGCCCATGAGTCCATGATGTTCAAGCTGAACTTGATTTCATTGGTGATTTCTGCCAGATCATGTTTGTAAGGGATGTATATTGTGACGTCGTCTGCATAGATGAAAGGGTTAAGGCTTTGGTTGGATAAGGACTTGACTAGAGGGGTCATCATGAGGTTGAAAAGGATCGGTGATAATGGTGATCCTTGAGGTTCTCCGCAGTCTGCTTTCCACGGTGATGATATGTTTGAGTTTGATTTCACTTGATATGTTCTAGTGGTTAGGAAGCCCTTGATCCATTTAAGTGTCTTTCCACCAATCCCGAAGTAATCTAGGAGTCTTAGTAGTATTTTATGGTTGACCATGTCGAACGCACTAGACATGTCGAATTGGAGGAGAAGTATGCTTTTACCTGTTTCTATTTTCTGCTTGAATTTAGATAGGAGAGTAATTAGTACTGTTTCAGTGCTATGTAGGGGGCGAAATCCTGATTGTGATTCATGTAGTATTGTGAATTTGTTTATATAATCATTAAGTTGTTTGGTTACCATGCTTTCCATCAGTTTGACTACCAGTGGGATAGATGCTACTGGGCGGTAGTTAGTGATGTCATTTGTTTTTTTCTTGGTGTCTTTTGGTATTGGGGTGAGTAGGATGTTGCCATTTTCCTTAGGGAAGAGACCTTGTTGAAGCATGTAGTTTAGGTGGGATGTGAGGTCTGCTATGAAGCGGTGGGGGGCGGATTTTAATAGGTAGCTGGGGCAGGTATCCAATTGACAGTGAGTGTTGGAGAACCTGTTAATCGCCTGGGTAATTGTTTCGGTGGTGAGGAGAGTGAAGTTTGACCAGGTTCGGTTCGCTGGGTATTCACCAGGGGTTGGGTCCAAACCATTGATGAAGTTTTCGGTATCGGTGTTGTCCTGGGGTAGAGTTTTGCGTAGGTTTGCAATTTTTTCATTGAAATATTTAGCAAGATTGTCTGCAGATGGGATGGATGTGGTGACCGGGGTTATATCTAGTAGTTTGCTCATGAGTTGGTATAATTTCTTCATGTCTTTGTAATCCAGCCCTTTTTTAGTTTTATAGTATGACCTTTTGGTCTGTCTTTGTGCGTATTTGTATTTTCTTTGTATTTGTTTCCATGCGTTGAGTGTGTGTTCATCTTTTTTTTTTTTCCATGCATGTTCAAGTTTCCTGGATTCTGTTTTTATTTTTTTCAGTTCTTCGTTGAACCACAGTATCGAGTTATGTCTGCATGAGGTTCTTGTTTGTAAGGGTGCTATTTCGTCTAGTATGCTTCTACATCTTTTATGCCATTCTGAGAGGTAGTATATGGAGTCCGTTTGTGCTGTCCAATCATTATTGTATATCTGTTGTATATTGTATATCTGGCCTTGCCTAGGAGATATGCCCTCTGAGACCCAGTGTGCATGAACCAAGGATATTAGATTGAGAACAGGAGACGATCTAGCAAATTATATGGGTTGAAGCCAGTAGGCGTAACTTGCTGGCACAAGTACACTCAAAACAATAGCAAATGCTATTGAAAACAATAGTAAAATATTATTAGAAATAATGGACTGCCTATGCGCGGTCCATCTGTAAAAAGTTAAAAGCTGTTCCAGTTGAATAGGCAGTGCCTTAAAAGGTGGATGACAAAAGATTTTTTTTTTTTTACTTATTTGACAGATTTTTTATTTATTTGAAAGCTTCTCATATGTGGATATAAATATCATGAAATAAAAACTGAATATCACTAAAACAGCTTCAAAAATTATTGTAGCTGATGGAAACAGCACTAATAAAGGCTATATTTTGTGCTCATTTTTCTACACTGGTCCATACAATACAGTAATACATGGCCAAATTTCAGTGAGGATATCCTGTTTACTGATGGGTTCTTCTTAACTGTTGTTGTAGTCTGCCGAGAAAAATACGCAAGCTGATGCCCTATCTAGGGCTTTCAACCCTTCTGAAGAACCCGAAGAGTGTTACCCCCATGCTCAATCCTGCCTGCATTGCCTCCACAATCTTGGTCTCGCCCAAATCTATGAGAACTTCCATGCAGTGATGATCCTAGGTCGGCTGGCACCCGGGGCGGATCGCCGCTGCGCACCCCCCCCCCCCCCCCATATGCAGCGTCGTCCATCCCTCCAGGGTGCAGCACGACACCCCCCGGCACAATGACACCCTCCCTCCCCGGCGCATCAAGCCCTCCCCCCCGGGTGCATTCTTGGCTGCTGGAGGGTGCAGAGAGCAGCCGCGTGCCTGTCAGCTCCGCTGGCTCCCTGCTCCCTCTGCCCCGGAACAGGAAGTAACCTGTTCCGGGGCAGAGGGAGCAGGGAACCAGCGGAGCCGACAGGTGCGCGGCTGCTCTCTGCACCCTCCAGCAGAGTGCACCCAGGGCGGACCACCCCCACCGCCCCGCCCTTGCTACGCTGCTGCTTCCGTATCCTCTGTATACATCTATAATTTTCATCAAGAAATGAGTCTGTGACATTAAGGCTAAAGGTCTCATTCACTAAACCGTGCTGGCGATTCCCTTGTGGCAAATGCAACGCAGCCCATGAATGGGCTGCAGTGTATTTGCCACTCCGGGAATCGCTAGCATGGTTTAGTAAGAAGTTTTAAGTTAGTGCAAGTTTCTCCTGTCCAAGGAAACAAGTAGGCAGGCAACTCACTAGATCCAGCATGGAGTAAAAAAAGAAGCAAATTGCCCAAACAGTTCCACACACAAATTGTTGCTGCTGTTTCTCAACAGAGAAGCTGTTTTAAATCCAGTAGGTAGAATTGTTTAGACTGCACCACTGGGTTTGTAATCAATCCCCTGATGCAGCGCTTTAGGAGGGCGAAACGTGGCTGTGTTGAGCTCATATATTATGAAAACTTTTTAACGATTTGTTTCTGTTTACTCCATGCAAGTTTCTCCTGTGCCAGTATTAGGCCATATTCTCTATAAAAAGAGGTAGCATTTTCCAAAAAAAAGAGGGGGGAGGGGTGGAGTTAGATTTTTCTTCCATTTGATGCCTTCTAAATAGAAATAACTACATTTCCATAATTTTCAGTGATTTTTGCAAACCAAATGTAAACAGGCAATTTGTTCCTCCTTAAATATAGAGAAGGCAGTTTTCAAAGTCATTCTCATAGGTATAATAGTAAATGGGCACCTTTTTCCACAGTGGCAGGGCTGCAACAATGCTCCTACATGTGGATTTGCAAAGGTTTGCTACCTTTGGATTGGAAAATATACCTGCAGAAAAAGGAGCTACAGATCTCTGTGGGTATATGTTCCTTGAACTGGTGTAAAGTCTGTGAGTAGAAAGTACCTATAGATTTTGCAATGAGGCAGGCCGTTTGAATAAAATTGAAACTTGTCTTCATAGTGAATATTTCCTGAAATGCAATTTGCATTACAGTATTTCAACAGAAGCACTTTGATTTAAAAAAGGATCAGAAAGCAGCTTTTGATTGGATAGATCCCTTTTATCTTCAGTTTCATGTGCTGTAAGAAAGTCAAAACAATGTAAGATGAGATACGAAGCCTGTCTCTGCTTTTTACTCCATGTAACATTTCATCTATTTATTTTTCTTTTTCCCTGACATTGTGAATTGTCTGCCATTTCAGATGTTCTAGTTACAAATGAACGTTGACTCTGAGGATTGCATTGTGCAGTAGTGAGACAGTTTTGCCACCTTGCCCTCACTCTCATTCAGCGGTTCCTAGACAGCTTCCAGATTTCCATGTTGTGTGCAGTGCACTTCAGATTTTGTGCATGCCATTCTTGCTTTGAACCCACCCACATACTTGCTTTTAGCTTACTTGTTTGCTAGCTAAGAATAAAGAGTGTGTGCCGTGCAGAGTAACCTGTTTCTGTTTATGATTCTGCTCTTTTCTTTCGCCACATGCTTTTTAGCCTAGGTATGTTTTACCTTGATTATCTCCCCTAAGGGACCAGCATGAAATGTGCATTTTGAATGTCAGACCCCTGTTTATGTTATGGTCACCCACTGACACCCCGTCTATCTTAGCAAAGTGCCACAGGATCGATGAAAAACTGACTTCTGACCACCCACAGCACAGACCTCTTTTGATTTTCTTTCCTGCTGGAATTTTGAAACCTGTTCACAGTAGTTTTAAACCTGTAGAATGGTTTGTTTTGTTTTTTAACCATCATGGAATACAGTACACTTGGAACTGGTTTTGAAATGTGCCACAAGAAAGTTAAACGGGATCTCTGCAGCGACTGTGGTATCTACACTTCTGCAGCTTCCTTCTCACAAATGGATAAGCTGTCAAGAGAAGATGTACATCCCGGTCTCTAATGGGTGCTCTGGAATCACAATGCATGTAATATCATTTGCCTACCCCTAATTTGTCTTTTTCTCATTGCAGCTCTAGGCATATAATAGCTGCTACTAACTCCTAGCGGTAATATTGTGAGATTACCCCTAGAGGTTGTGGCCTCCAATTTGTGTCCATTGCTGGGGTTTGTTCTTGCCTAGCCTATCCCCCCCACCCCCCCAGGCTACTAGAAACTCCAGGAGAAGGGACTATAGAGGTGTGTGGGAGTCTTCATGAGGGGGTAAGCTCTTGTTGGGGGAGGGTCAGGAGGGGGCTAAGCTCATGGGGAGGGCTGTTATTGGGAACAGGGATGCTGTTGGTGAATCATCGAGAGGGTAGAATAAACTGATATTCAGGCTGCTATCCAGAATTTATGAGGGTGCAGGCCAGTATTCAATGCCAGTCTTTCATGTGGTCCTCTCTGGCCTCTTAGCTATGCAGACACTGCCGCTGAATATGGCTTCTACCTACATATGTGCCAGATCTTTGCCAACTCTGCCTCCGACCAGCCCCATGGTGGTCAGACCTAATATTCAGCAGCACTGCCCAGTTAAAGCACAGTGAATATCAACCCCAGGAGGTCAGGGGACTTATCACAATTCTTTTTTTAAGGTGGTTAGGCATCCCCTAGGGAAATTTTAGGTGAAGATTGTTCTTAGCATAAAGAGGGTAATTCTGTAAGGAGACACCTGTATTTAGGCACTAGAAAGCGCCCATTTGAACTCTACTTTAGAAGTGGTCGAAAACACGCATACATTTAAGGCGAGAAGTGCTTACAAAAGCTGTAGAACTGGTGTAAATGCTCGCACCTAGACTGCCAAAGATAACATCTTATAATCTGGGCACATAATTGTGTCCTACCCATGCTTCGCCTGTATTCCAACCATGTGAATGCCTACTCACAAAGTACGCACTCTCTTATCTAGGTAAATAGTTAACAGACCAGATTTAGCAAAATTCTACTCATTTGCATGCCCAGTTGTTCACATATCCACATCAATGGCTAGAATACTGGCATTTACACACATTCTTATCACCTAAATCTAGAATTATCCTCAAAATGTGATGACAAGATACAAGCTAATGCTGCTGTCTGAAAATCATTTGAATAGTTAATAATACTACTTCTGTTTGCATGTAGTACTGATGGCATACACAGTACCCACATACAGTGACCATCTACCACACATCATGCAGTTATAATATGCAAGGAAAGTCTCTATTCTCAAGTGCTTACAATCTTACGGGGGAGGAGTGCAAGAGAGGCGAAGATGGCTTTTAATAGACATCACTAGCTTTCACCTCTAGTATTTACAAGTAGACCATCTGTTGCTTTAGGTTAATATTTTCTAAATCTAAGGTTAAGACTGGATGAGAAAAGTGCAAGCAAATCTGGACATTTTGGGTCGGGTAAATGTTTTGCTCAAATATTTATAAACAGAAAAAAAAATCTGTTAGAATAGATGCAATGCAGCACTTTACAGAAAATGATGGCCCAGTGTACACAAAAATGTGTAATATTCTATAATTTAGTTTGCATTGAAAATAATTTCAGGGCTCACTGGGACTTAACCCACACTTATTTATGTATTTCTTTCCTCATGGTGTAACTTTCAGGTGGTGTTGAGTTTTAATGGCCAACATACAAGTAGTAAGAAGTAGCAGTCGAACAAGCAGGCTTTCTGATATTAGGGAGCCTCCACTGAATGACCAACCATGACATTAAGAAGCATGGTGTCTGTGGTGGAGGTAGCTACAAGGTAGAGATCAATCCAATGTTCTTGAATCTATGGTGGCCATGGTCAGCTCCCACGGGCACTGAAAATTCCAAGTTTTTCATATTTTGTGATACGTGAACTCAAAATGAGTTGCCTTCACTGGGTTAACTTGAAACCAAGTACTCGGGCGGTCGTTTCCAGTTCAGTTCTCAGGGACCACCTAGCCAGCTGGGTTTTCAGGATACGCACAATGAATATGCATGAGAGCTGTTTGAACTCAATAGAGGAAGTGCGTGCTCATACATCTCATGCATATTCATTGTGGGTATCCTGAAAACCTGACTGGCCAGGTGGTCCCTGAGGAGTGGGTTGAAAACCGCTCATCATGGAGTATACCATATGGGACTGTAAGGCTGAGTAGTGCACAGAGATTCACATTCCTATTTGTAAAATGGTAATACAGTTCATGCCACAGGATGTTGTATTTAGAAACATATAGTCAGTGGCACAGCAAGGGAAGGAACTTAGCTATCATTCAGCCAGCATTCATATAGTTCATAGAACAGACCAAGAGTCACTGCCTCCTAGGATAGATCCATCCCAGTCCCGTGAAATCTAACACCTCACTTCATTTGATTTATAAGACAAAGGCAAGCACAAATTAGAAACTGCTAGATGAACCATAACAGAATGCGGGGCTTGTGCAAAGCTTAAGAAATAGGTGCTGGAGGTACACTGACTAACACTATGGCTTTGCTGGACATGTTGCATGCTGCCACCGCTTCTAGCTTTTCTCAGCGGCCGCTAAGTACACTGTAACACTAGTGCATGCTTTTCGCTTATTTTTTGGATCCCGCATTAATGAGATCACATTAATTATAACATTTTTTTCCCTCAAGTTTGCATTGCTCATGATTGTCTTGGAAAAAAGTCTGCCCACCATGCACAAAGCAGTAATTGCAATGTGGAGAACTGTATCCTTGACAAAGTAACTGCACGAACCTGTATTTAATATGCTGCGTTTTGAAATACTGCAGTCAACACTTCTGCAATCCACAGCTCCCTTACAAGCAAGCAATCAGGTTAACCGAATGTGTGTAAGAGAGTGAACTAGATGTAACATTTTTAAAACATACCATTTTTATTTCTTACATACCTTGTCCCTGATGTGCTCAAGGAGTGGAATTATAAAGACCAGCAGAAATACCCTAAATTAAATCCGTTTAAATTTGCAACATTAAAATATATTTCCATATTATGAAAGTGACTGCTTCTTTGGATTTGGGAATTTGCAGAGAAGCTAATTTGGAGAATTAAAAGAAAATCACAACCCGTCAATGATAGCTATATTGAAATGACAAGGGTACAGCCTCTCTTGGTGGGAACTTTTGAAGTGCTGATCAGTGCATATTACACTGAGTTTTCTATGATATTACCTGGAATGTTAGCATTACTTATGATAAGATTTTAATGAGCTTAACATCGCTTTTATTTCAGCAAACTTTCCTGTAATAAAGATGCACTTTTGAGAAAATTATGTCATGCACTTTGTAGACTACCAGCAACATGCTTGTATCTTCCCATTAAACTATAACATTTCAAAGTGTTATAATTCTTTGCTATGCATGAGAATGGTGTTCTGCTTACTGCAAGACAAAATAATTGTGCATCTTTAAGCTGTTCACATCAAGGGGGCTATTTACCAAACTGTGTTATGTATTTAGTATGTGTTTTAATGTGGAAATTCATATTATAGGGTATAGAATGGGTGTGAATTACACCCTGAAGTTAACGTGGAAATGGTTGTCACATATTAATTGCTATGGTGGCAGAAAGCATGGACTGGTTAGTTGCAGCTCCAGAGGTGAAGCTAACTGCATTCTTGGCCCTGCTGTTAATGCACAATAGCGACCGTTGCTCTGCGATAACCGTGTGGCTATCCTTCTTGAAATGCTGGGAACCATTCCAACTATTAATGCAGAGGTTTCGCAATTAACATGCCTTGGCTATCAATGTGTGTTAGTGCAAAACCTTGGCTCAGGCAGGTTAGTAAATAGGCCCCTAAGTGTTACAGAACACAGTATTTGTACTTCAGTATTGCCATGCCTAAAAAAAACAAAACGGTATTATTCCATTGCATTTTATTATGTTAATCTAAAATCTGATTCCATAGAAAGTTTGCTATGGTAATATCAACAAGTGTAAAGTCATGTACTGCAGTTATGATTTAAGCAGAATGATATTAAGGAAACAGTATCCTTTTATTCCTCCATCACAGTAAAATTTATAATTTATTTAAGTATTATGCTCTTTCTCAAAGTCATTTCTAATGGAGCTGCAGCAGCAGCTTTCAGGAGATTCCCGTATTCTAAGTTTCGATTTTGGGGAAAAGAAATTCTTTTAGAAATTCCTTGCAACCAAGTGAAGCCTTATCTGAGCATTGCTCCACCTTCTTCTACTATAACAACCTACCTGCCCCCCCTCCACCTCCTTATAACACATGCAAGCTTGTGTCCCACAATGAATCAGCTGTATAGATGAAAAGTAAAGCATGAATTTGGAAATGTCTTTTCTGTTATCACAGAGAGTTCTATATTTCTGGCTGACTTTCAATCCCATACTCTATTAGATCAAACGCTTTTCAGGAATCAACTTCTTTTTTTCTACTACAGCCCCTTAAGAGTCATCTTTCCTCCTCCAAGAACAAACCATGGTTCCATAATAGCTTGTGCCTTTTGAGAAACGCCAAGTAAGACGTGCTGAGCATCTGTAGAGGAGACAAAGAGCTCCAGCTTTTCTGTCTCATAAATTTTTTTATTTTTTTATTTTATTTTTATTTTTTTTGTATTTTTTGTTACATTTGTACCCCGCGCTTTCCCACTCATGGCAGGCTCAATGCGGCTTACATGGGGCAGGGGAGGGTTAAGTGACTTGCTCAGAGTCACAAGGAGCTGCCTGTGCCTGAAGTGTGCCATTGTGGTAGAACACAGGTTCTACCACAATGAAATAAAAAGAGCAAAACAGCAATATTATATTACTTTGGTCACAAAAGCTGCAAATCACCCTAAAATTTTTTTTTTTTTTTTTTTAGTTATTGCAAATCTGACTTCCATCTCCTGAAATAGCTATTCACCTGTACCACCCCCCCCCCCCCCCCTTGCTGAAGAGCTCAGTGCCTTCTTATTAGATGCAGTATTTCAACTTTAAGCTACTCTACCCCCTTTTCACTGTAACACTGATTTAATTTTGGGACCGCTTTACCAGCCTACTTATTCTCTGGCTTCTTTGTTAGACTCAGATTTACACCCTGTAACTCTGTCTCCACACTTCCCACTGAGCACACACATGGTCATCCTTAAGCTCAGTAACTCTTGCTTCTTTAACGAAATTAATTTATATCTTTTATTCAGGCCACTATTTGTCCGCTTCACCCTATTTTGATTCAAGGAAAAAAAGGTTCCCCTTTCCTTAATTCTAACAAACAATAGTTTATCTACCAGTCAATTTACTTCACTCTGGAAACATGCTATTGTTAGGCCAGTTTTAAAGAAGACCAATGCTGATTCGTCCATCATTGCAAATTATTGTCCCATTTCTAACCTTTGTTTCTAATCTAAGTTGGCCGAGAGACTAGTTTTCCAGCAATTATCACAATATATAGATAAACTCAACATACTGCAGCCACATTCTCTCGCATCCATAGCACAGAGACCATTCTCAGAGAACTTCTAAATTACATTCATTCAGCCTTCGAAAATGGACAGATTATCTTAGTTGTCTAAGATTTATCGGCCACATTTGACCTGGTCGACCATGCTATGCTGTTGTCCAGGCTGTAATCTGTAGGCTTAGCAGGCACAGTTTTGCAGTACTTTACATCCTACATCCTTCCTTCAAATTAGAGTGTTTACTGTTTTCTGCGCTCCTTCTTCCTCAGCATGTCATCCTCTTTCCTGCGCTGTACCACAAGGCTCCGTGCTGGCACCCCTTCTTTTTAATAATTTTGTGAGCCCCTTTACCACATGCTGTGACTGCTTATTATTGCACAGATTATATTCTTCTTTTAGATTACATCAACCCATTACATGTTAATCTTGACAAGCTCTAACAGTGTTTGGATGTTGCACAATCCTGGTTAATTCTGATCCTGATCACCTAAGTCTGTAGCTATTTGCTTTGCCAATGGCCACTCAGTTCCTCTGATGCTAGTACAGTTGGCACCACTCCAATCTTCCTAGTCCCACAGTTAAAAAAAGTATCTAGGTATTATCTTCAATCAAATCTTATCCTTTGAACACCTTGGCGTAGCCAAGGGTGGGCCCAGGCCCACCCGCTTTGGGCTCAGGCCCATCCAGTAACAGCACACCTATGATATGGCAGGCAGTGATCCCCAAGCCCCAGCAGCTGAAAATTCCCATACCTTGTAAATAGCAGATCTTCGCCTGCAGTGAGCAGCAACTGATACATACTGCATGCACCAGCTCCACAGCTTTCCCTAAGATGTATTCCTGCCTATGCGGAAACAGGAAATAGTATCAGAGGAAAGGCTGTAGGGCCCACATGAGCAGTGTGTATTAGTTGCTGCTCACTGCCAGTGAAAATCTGCTATTTAAAAGGGGAGGGAGGGACGTTTGAGAGACCATATGGCATGCGGGCGAGAGAAGGAGAGACCAAATCACTTGTGGGACAAGGCGGAGTTCTTCTGCCCACTCATCTTGGGCCCAGGCCCACCCAAAATTGGGTGTTTGGCTACGTCCCTGCACCAAATGGCTGCCCTAGAAAGATGTTTTGGGGCCCTAGGACAGTTCTACTCCATTTGTCATTACCTTGATTCCCTTCCTCAGAAGACCCTTCTTTATACAATTTTTTACTTCCCAACTAAATTACAGTAATATTGCTTATGCTGGACTGTCCCTTTATCTTATCAAAAGATTGTAGACAAGATATAGTAATAAGAATCCTTTTCAATGCAACAAGGTACAACTCTGCAATCCTCATTCTCAAACAGCATCATTGGCTTCCGTTCATTTCTGTTTACAATTTAAGATTCTCATCTTAGCACATAATGCCTTATATACTGGTGAACCCACATACGTTGCATCCATTATAACATTGCATACATTATGTAGGATCCTTTGATTCCTGCATAATGGCCGATTGTACATACCTCTCTCACACCACACCCACCTAGAATTAATGTGCTATAGTGCATTTTTTCTGTACAGCCCCCTTACTCTGGAAGTCTCTACCTAGGAGCCTTTGAACTGAGCCATCATTAATTAATTAAATTTAGGTTGGCCTTGAGGACATTTTTGTTCTAGAAGGCCTATAGTAGTCTATAACGGTGGATATGGGTGGAGCCTGGAGCAGACTGGCATAGTCTATACCTATTTCTTTCTCTTTCTCTCTCCTGTCGTTGTAATAGGTTTCCTACTCCTACTTTTTTTTTCTTTGAGGATCTCTATTGTACACCGCTCTGTTACGTTCACATTAATAAACCATAAATAGATCTCTCAAAATATACTACGGGTTTATTCTATAAAACAAGCACTAATATTTACACACCAGTTGCATGTATGTATATGCTGGATATGTGTCTCAGCACTATTCTGGAAATATGCACATATCTGCAGACTCCTGGGTGGAGCATGGGCAGGGCTCACAGTTACATGCATAACTTACATGATACTGTAAATTACGGACTTATCACTAGAACTTAGGCCCATACACTTACATCAACTATATGGATGGTATAAGTGCTCATGCTAAAGCTCAGTAAGCACCAAATTCGTACCTACTTCCCTTTCTAGGATATGTGCCTATCAGTTGCTCTCTAGATACTTATAGATAGGCATACTGTTGTACAATTACCCCGTCCTTGCCTGATGCTAAACTAGAAGTGTTTGTCCAGTCTCTTCAGCCAAAAAGACTTTTACTAATGGAACATTAAGCAACATAGCATGTTTCCCTTTTTGATGACCCCACGTTGCTGTCTGTGCTGGCTAGAATATCACCAAAACAATAATACTTCACTATAAACACTGTGTCCAGTATTACATACTCCAAAACGTTAGATAGGTTTATATATGAAAAATAGGAAGAAGAAGCCTCAGACTTCTAACAGGTGACTTTGTACTGGTCTACCCATTCATGTATTCATCACAGGCATAAAAACCTTCCAACCTCCCTACTTTCACTCAAAATTTATTTTTAATTAACATGTTCCAAAAAACTTTAATTTAAATCACCGTTTCGCAGCTAACCAACTGCTGCATCAGGGGGTTAAGACCATTTCCAGATTCAAATTGCTGAAAAAAAACAAAACGTATTATTAAGAAAAACAGAGTAAAAACATCAAACTTCCACCAGTGTAGACACACGTACTGCTCTTGAGGTTCTTTTCTGCAAACTGAGCACTTTCAAAATGGTTACTCAGCGTACACGACAGGACAAGTGGAAAAGGCAACAATTCCTATGGTAGACCACTGCCTCTTACTCTAATCCTAAAACTTCCTAAATACCTCCTAGTCCTACAATATGCCCAATCACAAACCATTTGAATAGTTGCACATGAAAGACATACTTAGGAACAACATTCTTCATCCATAACATCTATGAGTAATGTATGTTTAACTTCAGTGGGAAACAACTGACCGTCATCATAGTAACATAGTAACATAGTAGATGACGGCAGAAAAAGACCTGCATGGTCCATCCAGTCTGCCCAACAAGATAAATTCATATGTGCTACTTTTTATTTGTACCTGTCCTCTTCAGGGCACAGACCGTATAAGTCTGCCCAGCACTATCTCCGCCTCCCAACCATCAAACATATAGCACTGAATCCCCAATTGGCTCAAAATCTTATATAAAGAATCGTATGCAGTATAGATGAAAAAGAAGGGGCAAGTCTTATTTCTGAAAGGGAAATATAAACTATGGAACAGGCTTGATCAAAACCAAAATTCTTATAGTTTGTTATGCAAAACTAGTCCTAGAATCTAATAAATGTACCCTCCCCCCATATATTGAGCTATATAAGACAAGTGGACACACACAGATCGAAAAAGGATATAAAAGGATACTGTTTTCTTTACAAAATCAAAAAAGGTTAAAAAAAAAGGGCTCTGATCTTATAAAAGTAAAATTTGTGAAAGAGGGGAAAAGTGGCATGTATTGTTTATAATGCTGTGATCTCAGAGTAGAAGTGTTGCCTCACACAGGATCATAGGTCAGTTTTTGTGTTTATAATGGACTAAATAGAAATCTGAAAGCATAACAGTGACTATGGTGTTTCTATTTTAAAATATGTTCCAGATTTTATTTTTTTTCATTCCAGATTTAAAAACCAAAAAAGCCCTGAAAATTGAATGTGTGTAAGCCTCATGGAATGTAGCATGTTGATAATAATCCAAGTCCAGCCTTTTCAAAGACCTAAAAAACAATATCTGGACTTTCTTTTTTTTTGGACATTTGTTTTGCAGCGCTGTACATCTTAAGGCAGAGACTAGCCGGCATAAGGTGCCTGCCCAAAGGTTAGCTGAACATTTTTCTTCAATTTACTTTGGCAGCATATGTCTTTCAAGACATGTCCTCAAAATTATGAATTTCTAGAGTTATTCATAACCCTTTACATGTTTCATTTTCTTTGAAAGTTTTTTAAAACTCTATCAATGCTCTATAAAAATCTATGAGCCTAATATCTGATAAATTCCCTTCCTTTATACTTTCATTTCTGGTATTTTCTCTCCCCCTTTCTCTGTCACATTAGTTCTATGTTTTGATATGTGTATGCTGTATTTAATTACTTACTTAATTGTTGTAATCAGGCATTTGTGGAAATGTTTTGACAGCATTTCTCCTAGCTTTGAATGTGAGGGGTGCTTGTCAACCGGCCAGTCTACAGCTGTCATCTGAGCATAATTACTGCTGATTACTACTATTATAATGTTTATCTAGAATGCAAACAGTAACATCGTAAAGGTATATGTGTTTGTGTACGTTTCTGAAAGATGCAGAAATAGCTTATTGCGACTGATTTCCTGTAGAGCAGTGGTTCCCAAACCTGTTCTGGGGGAACCCTCAGCCAGTCAGATTTTCAGGGTATCTACAATGAGTATTTATAAGAGACATATTTGCATACAGTGGAGGAGGTGCATGTAAATCTCTCTCTTGAATATTCATTGTGGATATTTTGAAAACCTGACTGGCTGGGGGTTCCCCCAGAACAAATTTGGGAAGCACTGCTGTAGTCTCCAAGCACCATAGGCCACATTTTGTCCCCTTTCAGGGTGGGACTGCACATTTCGAGTGTTATCCTTAGAACTTAAAGCAAAGTACTTCATTGGTACAGTTTGCTTTGTGCAGACCTCTTGACACCCAAACACCAGAATTAAGTTGTAGGGCAAGGGTGGGTAACCCTGGTCCTCAAGAGCCACAACCTAGTTGGGTTTTCAAGATTTGCACAATGAATATGCATGAGATTGATTTGCTTACAATGGAAGCAGAATATATAAATTAATCTCATGCATATTCATTGTGGAAATCTTGAAAATCTGACTGGGCTGTGACCCTTGAACCATGGTTGCCCACCCCACCCCTGTTTTGGGGGCACAGTTTCCATGGAGCCTCAGGGGAGGGTGTGTGTCATATTATTTTTTATGTAATTCAGTGGGTATGATGTGGACATTACAGAAGGACTTTAATAGGAGTGGAGGAGTGGCCTAGTGGTTAAGGTGGTGGACTTTGGTCCTGGGGAGCTGAGGAACTGAGTTCGATTCCCACTTCAGGCACAGGCAGCTCCTTGTGACTGGGTAAGTCACTTAACCCTCCATTGCCCCATGTAAGCCGCATTGAGTCTGCCATGAGTGGGAAAGCGCGGGGTACAAATGTAACAAAAAATTAAAAAAATAAAAAATCAAGCATATTACATGCCCGCCCCTTTGTTCAAAACTTCAAACGCAACAAGAAAAATGAAAGAAAGAAAACCTTTACTCCGATAATCTTCACCATCTGTAAGTATGTACTTTACATATAATGGGCAGGAAGATAATAGTCAAGAACCCAGTAGTTTGTTACCTGATTGTGTCCTTACTACTTGCGTTAGTTCATGGTGATGTATCGCTCCATGGTGCGACTGCACCTCAAATATTGTGTTCAATTCTGGTCACCGCATCTCAAAAAAGATATAGTGGAATTAGAAAAGCTGCAGAGAAGGGCGACAAAAATTATAAAGGGGATGGGACGACTTCCCTATAAGGAAAGGCTAAAGCGGCTAGGGCTCTTCAGCTTGGAGAAAAGGCGGCTGAGGGGAGATATGATAGAGGTCTATAAAATAATGAGTGGAGTTGAACGGGTAGATGTGAAGCATCTGTTTTACGCTTTCCAAAAATACTAGGACTAGGGGGCATGCGATGAAGCTACAATGTAGTAAATTTAAAATGAATCGGAGAAAACTTTCTTCACTCAACGTGTAATTAAACTCTGGAATTCGTTGCCAGAGAATGTGGTAAAGGTGGTTAGCTTAGCGGAGTTTAAAAAAGGTTTGGGCGGCTTCCTAAAGGAAAAGTCCATAGACCGTTATTAAATGGACTTGGGGAAAATCCATTATTTCTGGGATAAGCAGTATAAAATGTTTTGTACATTTTTGGGATCTTGCCGGGTATTTGTGACCTGGATTGGCCACTGTTGGAAACAGGATGCTGGGCTCGATGGACCTTTGGTCTTTCCCAGTATGGCAATACTTATGTACTTACATACTTATGAACACATGATCCCTGTTCTCATTAAGTCAAGACTTAGTTTAAACCACAATGCCTCTAGTGTAGGAAGGCATCTCAAAGATTTGAGCAATCCATTCTGAAAAATGACTATCCCGACGGTCCGGAATGCCCAAGATACAGGAAGAGATAACACTCAGACCAAAAAGATTGCATGACAACTGCTTAAAATTACTCATTTAATCACACATGAAGACAGCTACCTACCAATTCCTGTTGGTTACACTAATGCCAGCTCAGTGACCAACAAAATAGATATTTTGTAAGACTGGTTGGAGGAGGACAAACTAGGCCTATTATTCATAACTGGAACGTGGCTCCAGTCTAAACAAGATCCATTTATAAATGAGCTGTGTCCACCAGGATATAAAATCATTCACTGGCCCAGGGAAAGAAAAGTATGGGACGAGACCCTGCAGGGTCAACTATATTGCATTCTATTCTACAGACCACCTGGGATATGAAAGGAAGCACAGATAGAATTAATGGATTTCATCTCAAATATTGGTGTCAGCTGTACCGCTGTGCTGTTAATAAAGGATATCAGTCTCCACCTAGACGATCCAGCCAGTGATAACACCAAAGATTGCAAGGAATTCCTAAAATGGTGGCACTTCTACAGCCCTAAACACCACACATACAAAGGGGAATGTCCTAGATCTGTTAACACACAGTTTTCCATAAGACCATAATTTTAAAATAGAGGACTGCTCCTGGGAAATAACCCCTTGGTCTGACCACCCTAAATTGAAATCAGTCCAGATATCATACAAGTCATGCTGTAAGATAGATGTACTAAAGTTCTCGGACAGAATGTGTGATCACCTATGATCTCCCTCAACTAACTCCGTAGAGTTCCTTCATGAATGGGAGAAAAGAAGTAGATAGCCCCACTGAAAGTTAAAAAATATAAATAAAAAGGAAGCAGACAGAAGGTCACCCCCTGGTACACTAACGAACTGAGTGAATTGGAAAAAGCTTTGCAGAAGAAAAGAAAGGCAGTGGTCTAAAGACATTCCTATTTCTTTTATTACTCTGATAATACTCAACTTATTTCTCTCCACCAATACTTTGTAATCTCAATTACTATGTAAGCCGCATTGAACCTGCTTTGAGTGGGAAAGCGCGGGGTACAAATGTAATAAATAAATAAAACGACAGAGAACACAGAGGCTTGGAAGAAGGCAACAAAATACTAGAAAACCAAATTAAGACAAGCGAAGGTGAATTATTATAAAGAACAAGTTGGGCCCGACTATCAAAACATGAAAAAACTATATGGGGTAGTAAACTCCATGCTATCCACCCAAACACTCACAACATTGACCAAAAATACCCCATCAGTTGAGATCTTAGCCAAATACTTCCATATACTTTGAAAACAAAATAATCGACTTAAGAAAGGGAATCCTGAATGGAGACTGTAACCTGGAAACCTTTGTTGATGAACTGGAAAGCTCACACAATATTATAATTGCGGATAGAACTTGGACATCTTTTAACACGCCAACTACTGAAATAGTAAAGCAGTTAGGGCTTCTTTTACTAAGCGGCGGAAAACCCAAAATGGGCTTACCGCTCACTATACAGGAAGTACCACCAGGCTACCATAGCAGCCCAGCGGTACTTCCCACCCCTAGCATGCTGTCATTTCCGGCGCTACAAAAATTATTTTTGTAGTGCTGGAGTGTACCCGGCGGTAATCACTGCCCGGTTACTTCCGGGCTAACGCAGGAGCCCTTACCACCACCTCAATGAGTGGCGGTAAGGGCGCCCCACCAATGGCCTTGTGGCAAGTGCTTTACTTGCCGCACAGCCATTTCCTTTAGGAAAGAGAGACTTCTCTTTTACCAGCTGTGGCAAAAGGGGGTCTAGTGCGTGTGAAAAACACATGCCAATGCCAGCACAGGCCCCCTTTTCCTCAACTTGGTAAAAAGTGCCCTTAGTGCAGAAATTTTCCAAAGCATCCTGCCTGTTAGACAGCTGCCCTAGCTATCTAATTTAATCAGCCCTGACAGCTCAGATCTTATCTGTCATTTATGCTGTCTAAAGGCTTATTCCCAACAGACAAGGAAACATTATACTAACAACTATACTAAAGAATGAGTAAAAAGGTAGAAATGAAATCACAAATTGCAGACCAGTTGCCTCCATACCACTCATGACTAAGCTTATGGCAGGACTAGGTGTCGGAATACTCAATTTTACCATACTGCATGAATCCCAATCAGGTTTTCGTCCTTATTTCAGCACAGAAACAGTGCTAATCACCCTTCTAGCAAATCTTAGGAACGAGATCAGAAAAGGCATGAAAATTATTCTTTTACAGTTCAACATCTCAAGCATTTTTGATATGGTCGACCATTCAGTTCTTGTAAGGCTGCTGGATAAAATCAGAATTGGCAGAGAAGTACTCAGGTGGTTTGATGGCTTTTTGACAGACATCCAGAGCCTACCAAGTGAAGATGGGTACAACAGTATTGCCCTTCTGCTTTCCATAATGTGGAGTGCCACAAGTTCACCCATTTCTCCTACCCTTTTTCAACATTATGATGTTACCATTAGCATGAACCTTAATAAAAAATGGTTTAAATCTTTTTCTATATGCAGATGATGTGTCAATATACATGCCATTTGATGACAAACTAGAGACCATCACGGACAGAATTAAAACTGGTTTAGACATTCTGGAATCATGGGCCACTACATTCAAACTTAAACTCAAAGAAAAAACACAATTTCTGGTTTTAACATCTTCCCACTGTAATGATACCTTTTCAAGCACTAACATAGATGGAGTTATTCACCCAATAGCCCAAAATCTGAAAATCCTGGGAGTCACTCTGGATCGTAAATTATCGTTTGAACAACAGATCTCAAACACTGCATCAAAATGTTTCAAGCAATGTGGGAGCTTAGGAGAATAAGAGATTACTTTCCAAGAAAGATCTTCCACATGTTAGTCCAAATGATGGTCTTAACACATGTCGACTACTGCAATGGAGTGTCTGCTGGTTGCAAGGAGCAAATTCTGAATAGAATGCAAACAGCCCAAAACATAGCCACAAGGCTGACCTACAGGAAGTCATGATATGAAAGCACCAGCCCACTACTACAAAAACTTCACTGGCTCCCAATCAGAGCCAGAATCCTCTTTAAGATATGTCCTCGGGTCCATAGGATCATTTTCGGTCTTGCCCCTGAATATATGACCAACTTAATTGATCTACCACTTCATAATGCTGTCATAAGAGCAAAAAATTATTTTGTCCTTCACTACCCTAACTACCTAAGCTTAATATATAAATCAGTGTACTTGTCCAGTTAAGTACAAAAAATTGGAACTCTTTACCAAAAGAATTAAGATCCATGAGTGATTATATTAAATTCCACAAATACCTGAAAGCAGTCTATTTCAGGAAATCCTTTCAAGTTGATAGTTAATAATACCTATCATCACTCATCGTATTTGGATTGAGCTAGTGTTAAACACTATCAGGCTCATTTTCGAAAGAGATGGACGTCCATCTTTCAACATAAATTGGAACATGGACGTCCATCTCTCAGGGATGTCCAAATTGGTATAATCGAAACCCGATTTTGGACGTCTCCAACTGAAGTCCGTCGCAAGGACGTCCAAATTTCAAGGGGGCGTGTCAGAGACGTGGTGAAGGCGGGACTTGGGCGTGCCTAACTGTCATACTCAGGTCCATGACAGCGCATGCAGGTCCCTGGAGCAGTTTTAGTGGGCACTGCAGTGCACTTCAGACAGGTGGACCCAGGCCCATACCCCCACACCTGTTACATTTGTGGAGGAAAGAGCAGCCCTCCAAAACCCACCACAAACCCATTGTACCCACATATACGTGGCCCCCTTCACCCGTAAGGGCTATGGTAGTGGTGTACAGTTGTGGGTAAGTGGGTTTTGGGGGGAGGGTTGGGGAGCTCAGCACACAAGGTAAGGGAGCTATGTACCTGGGAGCATTTTATGGAGTCCACTCAGTGCCCCCTATGGTGCTTGGTTGGTGTCCTGGCATGTCAGGGGGACCAGTGCACTAGAAATGCTGGCTCCTCCCACATCCAAATGGCTTGCATTTGGCTGTTTTTGACATGGACGTCTTTGGTTTTGAAAATCACCGAAAGTCAAAGACGTCCATGTCTAGGGACGTCCAAATCTAAGGACGTTCATGGTATTTTCGAAACAAAAGATGGACTTCCAAACCATATTTGGGAAAATGTGGGATATAAATGTCACAATAAATAAAAATAAGTAAATAAATGTCCCGAAGCTCTAGCTACTTTGCCCCCCTTCTGCAACCTGACAACTTGAAATGGACTGCTCTTTTGGGATGGGCTAATAATTTGGCTTGGAAATCAAGTTATATCAAATGTACTGACCTTCATATAACTCAGTGGCTCTCAAACCCAGTCCTTGGGACACACTCAGCCAGTCAGGTTTTCAAGAGATCCACAATGAATATGCATGAGACAGATTTACATGCACTACCTCCATTGTATGCAAATCTGTTTCATGCATATTCATTGTGCGAAAAACACTAACGCATCTCTAGCACAGCTTAGTAAACAGGGCCCTAGACAAAATGACAGTTGGCAGCCTGCAAACGCCCAGTGATAAATGTATTCTGAAGGTATGTGTCTGTATGAATTAGGTGCTTGCTGCGGGGGACAGCAGTCCAGATATAAGAACATATGAGAGAGCAGATATTTTTTTTGTTCCTTGCCTCAAGATCTGAAAATACCTAAGCGGTGATATAACTGCATCTGTAGCATAAATACGTGCAGTGGGTAACTGTTACTGCCCAGGCATTATACATTATTATGTGATATTCTCTCGGAATGTGCTGTATGTATCTGGTGTGAATTGATGCAGTTTCATAAGGGGTCTTGTATATTGCCTTGAGCTTAGCTTGGTTAGGCAAGTCATATCTATAAATAAAGGTGCAAGCTAATGTGTGAGTGGGTTAGTCCTATGCTACCAATCAGAAGATCAGTGTTTGTTTCTGGAATGAGTATTGTTCTGAGGGAGGCTCGGATCATACTCCTTGGAGAATTCTACACAAAAATTTTGTAAATTTCTGTGCAAAAATTTTGAAAATTCTGAATACAATATTTTAAAATTCTCAAGATTCTGCATACTTTTTTGTAATTGTTTCTGTTCAGTTCACCTATCATAAAGCCTGACTACCTCCCCCAGGCCTGAAACTACCAAGCTTTTTTCTTTCCTCAGGCTCAGCCCTCCCCAGCAATATCATTGTTCAGGTTCCACCCTCCCCAACTATCTACACTTCAATTAAACTTGAATCCCTTCCCTTTTTTTTTTGTGAGGTGCAACCCCAAGCTTTCTCTGCCCCTTCTCCAGCCTGTGCACCTCCAAGCTTTGTCCCTCTGCCCTCTAGTTCTTTCTTCCCCTTCCTCTATCTCTCTCTCTGATCCTCTGTTCTCTCCCTTCCTACCCTCTAGCATGTTGTTGTCTGCCCTGTTCAGCCCTCTTCCCACCCCCTCAGCCTTCTCTGTCCCATGTTCTCTCTCCCTAGCTCTAAGCAAAAACTCTGTCCTCAAGATTTCCCCATTATAAATACATCCACCTTTCCTTATTTTTCACCAGCACACACTCCCACTTCTCCTTTCTTCCCTGCCCAGCACACTCTCCTTTTCTCTCCCCCCTCCACCTCATCAGAATTCACCCAAGACATACTCACTTACTTCTCCTTCTATACCCCCATCTTTACTTCTCCCCCCCCCCCCCCCCCACACACCCATGGCAAACCTCTAGCTTGTTCTGCACCGACTCCCTGGCACACTATCTCACTTTGCTATAGCCTTCTCCTCTCCCTATCTTTCTCAAGTACCCCACCGTGGCACACCTCCTTCCAGCTTCTTGTTCCAGCTTTCTCCAGCCTCCTCAGATCAGGCAGGTGGAGATGGAGGGGAATGGCTGCCCGTTGAGCCGCATCTTCCTCCTCTGTTATCTTGAGCCTGACTGCTCATTTGAACCACGTGGAACTTCATACAGCCATGCAGTTCAACCAACTTTTTATGGCTCTTTACAATTGACCCTCATCATTTTCCTGCATGCTGGGAACAGTTGTCCTTTTAACTCCTGACCACTCCTCACACACCCCCCCCCCCCTCCATCCTTGTTTTCTTCCTACTCATCATTGGTATCATCTCTTAATTTCTCCCTCCTTTTTCCTTTCCTTTAATAAGATTGTGTTTTTCTTTTCCTACGTTTTAATTTTATATTTATAAACCGCATAGGAGAGTCTTTGCTACAATGTGTGGTATTTTAAGTACTATAAATAAATAAACTGAGCAGTCATGCCCAGAATGACATAGGAGAACGTGGCCTGTTCGCTAGCCATGTGCCTCCTCCTCTTGTAATTGCTACAGAGAGGGAGGGAGAGCCACTGAGCTACAACCGCTTCTACCTCCTGCTTCTTCTGCCTGTGCAGACTTGGGTGTAGCAAGAGCAGAATCATACACTGTGTATTTCTTGTGGTAATAGAATATACTACTACTACTACTTATCATTTCTAAAGCGCTACTAGACGTATGCAACGCTGTACACTTGAAAATGAAGAGACCGTCCCTGCTCGACAGAGCTTATAATCTAATTAGGACAGACAAACAAGAGATAAGGGAATATTAAAGTGAGGATGATAAAATAAGGGTTCTGAACAAGTGAATAAGGGTTAGGAGTTAAAAAGCAGCTTTTAGCTTAGATTTGAAGACGGCCAGAGATGGAGCTTGACATACTGGCTCAGGAAGCCTATCCCAGGCATATGGTGCAGCAAGATAAAAGGAATGGAGTCTGGAGTTAGCAGTGGAGGAGAAGGGTGCAGATAAGAGAGATTTTCCCAGTGAACGGAGTTGCCGAGGGGGGGGGAGGAGTGTAGGGAGAGATGAGAGTGGAGAGGTACTGAGGAGCTGCAGAGTGAATGCACTTATAGGTCAATAAGAGGAGTTTGAACTGTATGTGGCAACGGATAGGAAGCCAGTGAAGTGACTTGAGGAGAGGACTAATATGAGCATAACGAATATGGAATATGCCTTTCAAAGGACAGTGTGTGAGACAGTGATAGCCTCCCATGTTAACTGTGCAAAGTACATTCATAAGTAAGAAAAAATATTGATTAGCAATTCCATGTTGACAGGTGGAAGGGACGGATTAAGGGTAGACGCCTTGTAGAAGAAGGGGAACAAAATCAAACCAAAAAAATTCATTGTCACAAAATAATCACATTTTTGCAAATCAAACAAAATTAGCAAATCTTTTCAGGTGCATAAATGTAGACGATTAGTAGAGAAAGCACAAGGGGGTCAGTTCTATAAATTAGGTGCTGACATTTATGCATGCTTTATTCTAGAATATATGCTTGTATGTATGCATGTACTCTCTTAAAATTGCACCTGTTCTGCAGACACATTCCTATCTTGCATATCGTATTCTTGCAAGGGAGGTTTACACATGGACGGAGCATGGGCAAGACGTACACTTACACTGAGCATTTAGATACCTCTGTGGCTGCTTTATAGAGTAAACTCCTGCCAGGTCCCAGTTATAGGATTGCCCTTAAGTTGGGCAGCAGTTATTCTTCATCACTGTGGCTCTGTCCTGACTCCCAACTTGTGAGTTAGTATGTTCTGGGACCTCTTGTGATTAGAAGTGGCCGTGTAAGATCACTTTCATGAAATAGTGTGTTTGTTTCCTAAAAAGCTTACTTCACACTGAGGAATTTGGCATTTGTACAGGCACTGATTTGTTTTCTTGCTCCTTCTACAGTCAAAATATACTGTGTTGCTTGCTTCTATGACTAAGGGGGTTGCTTACTAAAGCTCCAAGTTATCTGCAGCAGCACCCATAGGAATAAAATGGGCCCTGCTGCAGATAACTCAAGCTAAGCTTTAGTAAACAACCCCCCTAAGTTTGAACTGGCTTCTGGAAGCATAGGAAATGTTTATACATAGTCATATCATAGCTATGAGGTAATAAAGTCCCTTAACTTTCTGTTGGTGAACAGTGAGTGTCCATGTTCCAAATATTTAGAAAAAGGGCAATTCATTTTCTGGTATTGTAAACCTCCCCCTTTTCTCTCATGGTGGGGTATTCCCGAAATAGAGGTTAAGGAACGGAGCTTCACTTTCAGAGGCTGCAGCGATTATACGCTTCAGCTGCATCCGTAATGAGTTCTTTTGTGACCGAGAACAAAATTTGCTGCGAGGTGTTTTGGCACAGGGATCATTCATTCCATTCTCCAGTCCAACAAAACATGTAGTCCAGTTAGATGGTTTTCCTGAACATTTAAGAATTTACTGAAAGTTTTTAAAATTCATAAAAGATACATAGCTTAAGAGATTAGAAGACACAATTTGCACGGTCCTTTTGCCGTTGAGGTAGACGGTCATTAACTCCAACCTTCAACTGCACACTTAACTCCAAAGATACTATCAGTGGAGACTTCAGGCTTCCTAAGGCTTATTTATCCCTTTCCTTCTTTCAAAGAGAAATTCTCAATTACCTGGAAGTGAAATAAATCTCAAGGTCAGACTGATGTCCCTTGGACTTTGGGCTCAGCTCTTAGGAGCTGCTTCTGTCTCCTCACACTCATTAGTGAATCAGAAAAGATGGCAGCGATATGTGATCATAGTTTCTCACTGAGAGGCCAAGTTATGAAAATGTTTGCAAACACAATAATGTATACTAAATTGGCAAATAACACATGCTATCCCTTTTGCAAAACTTTATCTGTATTATTTGCCATTTTATCATACATTATTTAGCTATTGTGAACATTACTAATCAATCTATATAAAAATAGTTAATGAGCTGCATAATTATGCAAATAAGCTAATTACCTGTGTTTACACAACTAAAACACATGAATGCCAATGCGTAGCCTTTATTGCAAGAGATTTAGTTACACCTCAGGGAGGCACAGTGAATTATTTTCTGGGATAATGGCCATTTTATTGCATGAAACTTAATGTGTGCTATTGATCTTCAAACTTGTTTGCACATGGTGAATACAGGACATTATTGCTTATGAATTAATACATGATAATGGCTCATTGTATCACACTTTACTGTACTGGCCTCTGAATAAGGGCACTTTTTTCTGACTTCTGAATGACCGTTAGAAGCTGACAACTCATCTGTCTGGTGGTTTTGAATGGAAATGTGTGTGGGTTACAGTAATTGGGATCCTGAAAGTTGAATGTTATGGTTGTTCAATACAGTTGAACAGTCACCTTCAACACAGCCTTAGAACAGTGAAATCAGTTTTATTTATGTACTAGTAAAAAAGGCCCGTTTCTGACACAAATGAAACGGGCGCTAGCAAGGTTTTCCTCGGAGTGTGTATGTTTGGGAGAGTGTATGTGAGAGTGGCTGTTTGAGAGTCAGAGTGAAAGTGTGAGTGTGTGTGTGTGAGAGAGAGAGTGTGTCTGGGTGTGAGTGTGTTTGTGAGAGAGTGTGTGTGTGAGAATGAGAGTGTGTGCAAGTGTGTATGTGAGACACAGTGTGAGAGAGAGTGTGTGTGTGTGTGGGCGAGAGAGAGAGTGTGTGTGAGACACAGATTATCTGTGAGAGTGAGTGTATGAGACCAAGCGAGTGTGTGAGTGACTGTGTGGCACATAGAGAGTGAATGTGATTCAGTGTGAGACAGAGTGTGTGAGAGTGAGAGTCAGAAAGACATTGTATATGAGAGAGAGAGTGTGAGCCCTGCCCTCCCAATCCATGCCCATCTGTCCCCTGCCCCCTCCATTCATCCTTTTCCAGCAATTCCCCTCTCTCCCTGAGCCCTGCCCTCCCAATCCATGCCCATCCATGCTCCTCTGTCACCTGTCCCCTCCATTCATCCCTATCCAGCAATTCCCCTCTCTCCCTGAGCCCTGCCCTTTAATCCATATCCATCCATGCCCATCTGTCCCCTCCATTCATCCCTATCCAGCAATTCCCCTCTCTCCCTGAGCCCTGCCCTCCCAATCCATGCCCATCCATGCTCCTCTGTCCCCTGCCCCCTCCATTCATCCCTTTCCAGCAATTCCCCTCTCTCCCTGAGCCCTGCCCTCCCAATCCATGCCCATCCATGCTCCTCTGTCACCTGCCCCCTCCATTCATCCCTATCCAGCAATTCCCCTCTCTCCCTGAGCCCTGCCCTGTAATCCATATCCATCCATGCCCATCTGTCCCCTCCATTCATCCCTATCCAGCAATTCCCCTCTCCCTGAGCCCTGCCCTCCCAATCCATGCCCATCCATGCTCCTCTGTCACCTGCCCCCTCCATTCATTCCTATCCAGCAATTCCCCTCTCTCCCTGAGCCCTGCCCTGCAATCCATATCCATCCATGCCCATCTGTCCCCTCCATTCATCCCTATCCAGCAATTCCCCTCTCTCCCTGAGCCCTGCCCTCCCAATCCATGCTCTTCTGTCCCCTGCCCCCTCCATTCATCTCTTTCCAGCAATTCCCCTCTCTCCCTGAGCCCTGCCCTCCCAATCCATGCCCATCCATGCTCCTCTGTCCCCTGCCGCCTCCATTCAACCTTTTCCAGCAAGTCCCCTCTCTCCCTTCCATGACCCCCCTCGCATCCATGCTCCTCTCTCTCCCATGTCCCAGCCTGGCCCGGCCTCTTCTCCTCCCCCCTTCGCATCCATGCCCCCCCCTTCGCATCCATGCTGTCGTTTCTCCCCTGCCCTCCCGCTCCCATTGTTCAACTTTACTGGCCACCCTCTTCTCTCCCCCCAACTTCTTTTTTTTTTTTTTCTTCTTTTTAAATTTACCTCCGTGGCGGTTCCGGCAGCGAAGCGTCAGGGAAGGAGGCGGCGCTCCCGACGTCTCTAGCCTTCCCTTCGCTGTGTTCCGCCTTCTTCTGACGTCATCCTTGACGTCAGAAGAAGGCGGAACACAGCGAAGGGAAGGCTAGAGACGTCGGGAGCGCCGCCTCCTTCCCTGACGCTGCGCTGCCGGAATTGTTTGGTTTTTTTTCCGCCCTCGACGTCATGACGTTTGACGCGAGGGCGAGGCAGAGACGGCTGGCTGGTTTGAAGGCTTCACACCACGAATCCACGAACCCTTCAGCCTGGGAGTGACGTCAGATGGCTTCAGAACGTTGTCCTCAGAACGTTGAGGGTGCGTTTTATTATATTAGATATACTTATTTTTTCATAGTAACATAGTAACATAGTAGATGACGGCAGAAAAAGACCTGCATGGTCCATCCAGTCTGACCAACAAGATAAACTCATATGTGTATACCTTACCTTGATTTGTTCCTGCCTTTTTCAGGGCACAGACCGTACAAGTCTGCCCAGCAGTATTTCCCGCCTCCCAACCACCAGTCCCGCCTCCCATCACCGGCTCTGGCACGGACCGTATAAGTCTGCCCTCCACTATCCTCGCCTCCCAACCACCAACCTCTCTTCCCCCACCTGCTCCGCCACCCAATTTCGGCTAAGAACCTTCGCTTCAGCATAGCTATTTTGCGGCTTCCCATAAACAGCTACAGTCACCCTACTCCGGTCAGAATCCTGTTATACGTTAGATACAGCACACACAGTGGCAGAGGTTAGCAGTTTCAAGCTGCATAGGCTTTTTTATTACCACAATGAATGAACAGCATGGTGCCCAATAACTTTTACATGCCAGCTAGCAGAAACAATAGGTTCTTTGTATTTCACTTCCCTTTCCCCTCACTGTTCTCCTTTTCTCTCTTTTGGTTGTCATTTGTTTACAGATTAATCGAGTATTAAGCTATGAATGCTAGATGGAAGGGTCTGATGATGAACCTCCCATATTTGGAGGAACTTACGCGAGTCATGTCAAAGACACTACAGATATGAACCCTGAGCATGTCCTCCTTTGACATTTTGGTTTCACCTGTGGCTAATAGGGCATTAGGGCATATGCTCAATTTCAGTGGTCTCAAAGAATCAGGAATTCTGAAAGCAGGTTATAATTTGTGATTAAGAGATGTGGACAAGAGGTCCTGCCCTTCACTCATATTCTGTTGAGTTTCCCTTAGTCCTTCTTACTCCTTTTGTCTCGTTTTTTACAGCAGGCTCTTTCTTACTACATGTGCCTTCCTGAGATCTATTTGCTCCATATTTCTTTGCAATTGTGTATCACTAGGATGGATCTGCTAGTGAAGTGGAAACCTGTACAGGGTCTAGGTTTGAACTATGTTTTGCAATCTATCTGTCTATGTAGGTTCTATGTTATGTGGAAAACCTCCATGTATCTTGTCTGCATAGTCCTAAATAAAATGTCTTGTCTTGAGAACCTTCATCCCTTGGTCGACACGGACTGTATCTGCTATGTATCTGTAAAGCAATGAGTATACTTTGTACTGCCATAGACATGTTTAATAGTCATGGCACAGAATCTGGTGGCATGATTTTCATGAATGAAAGGCAGTGTACCAAAGGATGTCTGCACTTTCCCTTTCACTGAACTGTTAGATGACAATAGGGACCTTTTTGACTCCATACCTTCTGTTGATGCTGTCACAGACCATCCTTAAACTCTGACCTGCCACAGGATCACGATGGCTCTGAAGGGACAACCCAAAAGGGGCCATCCCTTTATGGACTGTGCTTGGGTCTGTACTAGGATATGGTTTTCAATGGTAGAGGAAAGGGTCTAAATAAGCTGAGTGGGTAGGCAGTAAATACTGGCCACATTAACTGTTTTCATTTATGATACCTTGTCGGTCAGCCAGTGTGTTCTGTTTCAGATTTCTCGATCCAGCATGTCTCCTATTTTGAATGTCAGCAGGTTCCCATGGTGGTGCAGTAATGCACCTCCCGAAAGGTGAATTCTAGTGACTGTTCCAGTGTATATCAGTTGTTCTCTCACTTGCACAGGATTAGCTTATTTAAAGCCTGCATGGTGGATGGCTGTGGTGAAATGGATGAGTGGCCCAAATGCTCTTTATTCCATCAGTCACCGTGTGATATTCTAGACAGTCTCTCTGCATTCCTCGTCATCTGCAGCTGCCAAATTGCTCAATAATCAGAGATTAGGGGAAGGAAGAAAACCCAGAGTGCAGTCAAACAAAAAAAAAAAAGCTGTGCTCTTTCTTTCATCTTTTCTTTTCATGGGTGTTAACAAAGATGAAACTAAAAAGCAGCTGTTGCATTAAATTTTTTATTCAGATGAATAAAAAGAAAGAATCTGTATGATCAAGTATTACACTTCAACACTAGTGACTTCTGGATCATTACTAGTCCTTTCAAAGGTCCAATTTTAATCAAGACCAATACAACTATTAGAAGTGCATTTATGAATAACTTGAAAGCAGCGAGACCACTTAAACAGAATGTACATGTGTCTTGAAAGGTATTATTTTACACAGACTGTTAAATGTGCTGAGCAGGCTATTGAGGTTGGATTCTGTCCTCTCCTACCTGCTATGCCTCTCGAATATCATACAACCAACCCAAGAATAGGATACAAAGTAGCTTTTTCATTAAAATTACACAAAACATAGGGATGTTTCCAAGAGGATTTAATTGTCTGTAATCTGCATTAGGTATATTTTATCTAATAAAATTCTGAAAGATTCTGTGAGCATGACCACAGTAACACAACCATATGGTGACATCAATCCATTGCTCTTGAGCAACCCTATCAGAAGATGAAACACCACTAAACTCCCTATAATTATAATATTCCTCCTCTGCGTTCTCCCACAATATTGCCTACATTCACCAGAAAAGCAAGTTCTTTGAAGATTCGAACTACTGAGCTTCAACAACCTCATACCCCTTATCAAACAGCACCATGTGTGGACTCACTGTTGCTCAGAACAGCACTTGATAGGGCTTTTTAAAGAACAGCATAAGTGGTGGTAATCTAAAGTACTCACTTAGCCACAATGGCAAGCAGAAATGAACTCCTCGGTGGAACGAGAGAACAGGATGGCAAGAAGGAAGATTCTCAAATGAAAGTATTGCATGACAGGTTCCCAGCTATGCACTATTGCAGTGGTTCCCAAACCTGATCTTGGAGGCACCTCCACTGCATGCAGATCCATCTCATGAATATTCATTGTGGATATGCTGAAAAACTGACTGGTTGGGGTGCCACCAGAACCAGGTTTGAGAACCACTGCGCTATTGTAAATACGTGTATATCTTGCATAGTGTATATTTGACAGGTGGGCAGTCAGGTGGGCAGAGTCTGGACAGGACATTCACTTCATGTGTGCATATCTGAGAAATTTAGGCACCCACATTTCTACCAGCTCTATGGTTGGTATAACTGGTCATGTTTCTTTTTAAAATAGGTTCCTAGCATGTACCCTCCAAGTGCCAACTTATAGATGCCCTGCTACAGAATTGCTCTTAAAAATCAATCATGATGATATTTTAACTGGTCTCACACTCCTGTGGAGCAGAGTCATCTGAGTCAATGACTTGGACATATGAGCTAAGAAGTAATGATAAAAGACATTCAGCTTCCCCTGTATCATCTATAATATATCACTTCCTACATTTACCCCTTATTCTGTTGTTTCCTGGATAGGGAAAACAGGAATGCTGGTTTGGGTCCTGTGATTCCTACAGGAAATGTTGGGACCAACAGAGAAAGGCAGAGAACACTATAATGATTAGTTTTCATTATGACAAATTTGAATGTATACTGAGGCCAACAGTCAAACAGTTTAGACTCCTGATTTGGAGAGTTATTCTCCTCTTTGATAATTGACTAGAGCTGAGCGCGTACAGTTATGGTTCCAGTTTTACTAGGACCCTAAATTTAGGAGCCTAACAAGTGAGAAGCAACACTATAGATTTAAGATAGGGAAAAAATTAGGAGAGATGTTGTGAGAGAACTTCCAGAGAGGGAGAAAGCTTCACAGGTAAGAATTTGCTGGGAAATTGTTTTTAAACTTGAGGAAAGGTAGACTTAAAATTTAAATAGGTAACCTCAGGGACTTTATTTTAAGTTAGTCTGCTCACTTAGCAACGGAGACTAAGGAATAGTTTTTCTCAGCATATAAAGTCCGTTACTGTTCCATAGGCCAGCATTTAAGGGGGGCTATGTTACAGTTACTATAGTATCAGTATAAAGCACAGCTAATAGGTACAGGGAGCCTCAGTTTAGACTTTGCAAGAGGACCTTACGAGACTGGGAGACTGGGGCATCCGAATGGAAGATGATAGTATAATATCTACCCAGTTTCCTTGTTGTGCCTTTCGGTATACAGGCCTGCTGACACCAGCATGTCAGACAGCAATGATTCTTATAGATTATATTGAGGTCTTATTCATACATCCAGTTTTTCAAGATAAGAGCATAAGAATAAAAGCAACCGTTGTGTGCTAGTTGGTTATCATTTGTCAATCTGAGCACAAAATAATTATTTTTGATACATTTGAAAAAAAAAATATTTTTTAATAATGATTAATGTTTCTTAGTATTGTTAAATTTAGGACTGCCGTTTTCAAATTGCCTAAATTTAGGATCTAATTTAGATGCCTAGAAATCAGTGCTAATCTCATAAGAACATAAGTGTTGTCATACTGGGACAGACTGAAGGTCCATCAAGTTCAGTATCCTGTTTCCAACAGTGGCCAATCCAGATGCCAAAACTGCAACAGATTTTATGCTGCTTATCCTAGAAATAGGTAGTAGATTTTCCCAAATTCATCTTAATAATGGCTTATGGACTTTTCTTTTAGGAAATTAGCCAAACTTTTTTAAACCCCGCTAAACTAACTGCTCTTACCACATTCTCTGGCAACAAATTCCAGAGTTTAATTACATGCTGAGTGAAGAAATATTTTCTCTGGTTTGTTTTAAATTTATTACTTAGTAGTTTTATTGCTTGCCCTGTAGTCTTAGTATTTCTGGAAAGAGTAAACAAACGATTCACATCTACCCATTCCACTCCACTCAGTATTTTATAGACCTATATTATATCTCCCCTCAGCCATCTGTTCCCCAAGCTGAAGAGCCCTATCCGTTTTAACCTTTCCTCATAGGGAAGTCATCCCATCCTCTTTATCACTTTTGTTGCCCTTCTCTGTTCCTTTTCTAATTCTGCTATATCTTTTCTGAGATGTGGTGACCAGAATTGCACACAGTATTCGATGTGTGATCACACCAAGGAGCAATACAAAGGCATTATTTTTTAGTCTCTGTGTGTTTATTGAATTTTAAAGTATGGAAAATATTATGGTGTATAATACCTTATATAGAAAGTAACACTGAACATTAATAGACCTCAACACATGAGAAAATGCCATCATATACAACACATAGGAAGAATACTGAGTGATAGTAATAAAGCAGAATGATTATCAATTTTTAAATACTGAGCAGATGCCGCTGTGCCTCCTGACACGTCACCCCCTCCCGAAGTGCATCATCCCTACCACCCTTCCTCCTAGCAAGGGGATGCACGGGCTGTCGGCTCTGTCAGTCCCCTGCCCTGGAGCAGGAAGTACCGTCAGAGGGGGCAGGGTACCGATGAAACTGACAGCTGTGCGACTGCTCCTTGAACCCCCTTGCTGCCTGCACCCAGGGTGGACAACCCCCACTGCCCTACCCTTGGTACGCTACTGGTATTGAGTTAAAGCAGACCATTTTTTACTGAAATTCATATGAACTTTAGGTTTTTTGGCAATATACGTTTCATATTTGTAAGTAGTTGCAAATTAAATTCCACTATTGGTTATATTGAACATGATCTAGATTCCTCCAAGTGGTTAGGACAGTCTTTAATGCAAGAAAACAATTAGGGTGTTGATCAGTAAACCTTCTTGATGCTCCAGAATATCTTGAAGAAAATATATGCCTTTTAGAATTATAAACTTGTAACAAATAGGCTCTGAGAAAGATATCGCATATAGTAGTCCATACTTGCAGCCAGTATTTGTGTCCATACGGGCAATCGAAGAGCATATGTTTAAGTGAACCAAAAGCCTATTTGCATGACCAACAATTTTTAGAAGAGGAGGCATCAATGTAGTTAGATTTCAATGGTGTCCCAAAAGGATCTATGAGCAAAGAGATACATGGATTGCACTATAGAAGAGGATCTAGATGCCTTAAATTACGAGAACCTAATCATCTCCCAATCAGCCTCAGTAATAGATTGGGAAATGTTTTCTTTCTAACATTTACATAAATCATTGTATTTGGATGGCTCCAATTTTTTTAAAGATTGATATAGCTGAAAAGCTGTATGACCTGTGGTATGGAGCTGCATGAAATATTATAAATGTCAGGGGTAAGCATAAGGTCATTAAGGGGGATATTGCTTTTTCTAATTGTTGACCTCAATTGGAGCCATTGAAGGAATTGGAGGATCTTGTAAATGGAATATAGATTGCATTTCAGAGAATGTTCTCTAAACATGGATTTTAGAATCAATAAAGGTCCCAATGTCCCATATACCTTGGGCCTGCCAATTAGGCCAAGAAACTTGTTTGTTATCTATTAAAATGGCAGGATTGTTCCAAACAGAGTAGAAACAGGATTTATGCCAGGGAGTTTAAAAATTATCATCAAGTTTTCTGAGCAATGTGTATATGGTTTTAATAATGGGGTTATCATAATAACAGTTGGGCAAACTGATCCCTAGTATGTTGGATAGTGGATAAGGTTTTAAGATATGAGATTCAAATTGCGTCCATTGAGGGAGAGAGGAGGGAACAGAAGGAGAGATCCATTCAATACCTTGGTGAAGTACAAAGGCCTTATGGTACATCAATAGGTCGGGAAAATTAACTCCACTTGATGGTTTGGAGCTTTTAGTTTAGCTAGGGAAATTCTAGGATATTTATTTTTCCATAAAAACTTGGATAGTAATTTCTCTACTGATTTGTAGAAGGGTTTAGGAAATATAATGGGGAATGTACTCAAAAAATATGCAATCTTTACAATCATCATTTTCAAAGAGTCAAGTCTGCCCCACCATGACAAGTTTAAAGGGGACCACGGAGAAACAGAATCTTTAACCTCAGAAAGAATTTTGTCCATATTAACTTTTTTTGATAGTAGTAAATCCCTGTCAAAGAAAATTACTAGATATTTAATTCAGAAGCGTAGCCAGGTTAAGGGCACGGGGGAAGCGGACTGCTGACAGTGACGGCGCATATTTTAAATGGGACAGATCGCATGAAAAATAGGCGCCGGTGCCCTCAGAAGTCCATTTGGGGGAGCGGTCTCTTCCCTGGTGACCCACGTAGCTACGCCTCTGATTTAATTGCAGATACTCATTTTAGTGGGAAATTAGGTATGAAAAAAGGAATGCAGTGATCATTTATAGGCATCAGTTCTGACTTCTCAGTTAATTCTATAACTAGGTAAATCATAGAAATGAGAGATCAAAGATATTAATTCAGACAAAGATGATTGAGGTTTAGATAAGTACAGCAGTACATCATCAGGATAGGCCGAAGTTTACATCATCACCCAGGACAAATCCATGTATGTTTTAATTTTGTCGAATTGCAGCCAACAAGGGCTCAAAGGCCAAGTTGAATAATATGGGTGATATTGGGCAACCCTATCTGGTTCCTGCTATCAAAGTAAATGGCTCAGAGAGGAAATTGTTGGCTGCAGTTCTATCTGAAGGAGAATGATATAGCAGTTGTAACATTTGCAGAAACATATCCGGGATACCAAAGTGAGACAAAACAGCAAATAAATATTTCCACTCTACCTGGTCAAAGGCCTTTTCTAAATCTAAAGAGACTGGTAAAATAAGTTGGTCCTTTGACTGAGTAGAGCGGATCAAATGGCAAAACAATCATGAATTATCCACACAAAATCAATTTATGAGGAAACCCACTTGGTCACAATGTTAAGAGGTTGTATAACTTTCCTAAGTCTGTTATATAATATTTTCATGTATATTTTGTTGTCCAAATTCAGGAGGGATATTGGGCGATAGTTCTGTACAAGCAGTGGATCTCTGTTGGATTTAGGTGGCACCACTATGTTAGCTTCAAGAAATCTGCCCATTCACTGCGAATTCAGTAGTAAGGCTTGATGGTATACATGTAATTTGGATACAAGGAGATCTGAGAATGCCTTGTAGAATTCTGCAGTTATTCCATCAGGACCTGGTGCTTTGGAGATAGGTAGTGCCTTAAAAGCTCGAAGAATCTCATTAGGATGAATGGAGATGTTCAGTTGTTGGAGCTGTTGAGGTGAGAGATATGGTAGCTGGAGTTGAGATAAAAATATAGATATTGAATATTAATGGCAGTACTCTAAGATAAGTTTCTACACAAACTTATATATAAGTTTGTGTAGAAATCTTTAAAAGATTTGAGGAGTGTTGATAAGGATTGAACCAGAACTATACTTGATACTGGCTACGCATTGTTTAGTTCTTTTTCCTTTGAGGTAAGAAGCTAAAAGTTTACCATCGTTATTGGCTTCAGAATAGTACAAATAACTTTGCTTAAAAATTATAGCAGAGGCCATATTGGACAGTAAAGTATTGTGTTGCAATTTCAGTTTATGTAGTCTTTGAAGTGATGAGTCAGAAGTGTTGGAGTACATAGTTGATTCCAAAGTGCGGATTTCTTTCTCTAACTGAACAATAGTGGAGTTATTAGATTTATTTTGATAGGATGCATAACTGATAGCCTTGCCTCTCAACCAAGCGCTTTAAAAGATTCCCATATTGTAACAAAAGATAGAGAGGGACTATAGTTAATTAAAAAAAAAATCAGTACATTTTTGGCTGATATGATTTATGAAATAATCATCAGTCAACAGAGTGGAGTTAAGTCTAAATGATTTGGAATGAAACTGTTCAGGTGACCAGTTCAGTTTGCAAGTAACTGCAGTATGATCTGAAACAGAGATTTCATGTATTTGAGCAGACTTTAATATGGGGATTAGGTCTTTGGATCCAAGGAAGTAGTCCAGTCTGGAGTAAATCTGGTGGGTGGTAGAATAGAACGTATGATCTTTCACTGTAGGGTGTAATAGGCACCAAAATTGTGAAGATCTTAATTTTAACTTAGCAGAGCGACAGCTAAAAGATCTGTCCAAAAGAAGATCTATAGGAAAGTTGAAGTAGTTGCAGAGTACAGTGTTAGCCATCAAGGAGGTATCACTAGCAGTATTGATGTATTGAAAAAACTTTGGGTCATCAGAATTTGGCAGATAAATATTTATAAGGGTTATAGGTTTTCCATTTATTTATTGGTATTTATTGCACCTTCAACATGGAACCAATATCTGTCGGAGTCACATTTGTGAGATGACAGTTGAAAAGGGAAAGATTTACAATAAGAGTGATAACTCCATTCTTCCTTCATAAGTACATAAGTATTGCCGTACTGGGACAGACTGAAGGTCCATCAAGCCCAGCATCCCATCTTTAACAGTGGCCAATCCAGGTCACAAGTACCTGGCAAGATCCCAAAACAATACAATACATTTTATGCTGCTTATCCTAGAAATAAGCAGTGGATTTTCCCCAAGTCCCCAGAATCCTGTAAGTTTAGATGCTTCGGACAAATCAAATGTGATTCTTGTAGAAAACATATGTCTGAATTTAGTTTAAGATACAGAAGGATTTTTTTTTCCTGCTTGATAGGATGGGAGATACCCTTGACATTTATCCTGTGAACTCCAAAAGGAAGCCCTCTTTGGCACAATAAGGCAAAAACTAACAGTGTATTTTGAGGGACTGAGATCATAACCTGGCTTATGAGCTAGGTTCGTTACAGTCATGGTACCTGCAGGCAGCCAGTTCTTATAATAGTGTTGGAAGAAAATCACTACTTCAGAGTATGCCAGTCGGTGGGCAGTAGTTGGCAACTGTTGGAAGAAAGAAAGAATTTAGCTGTTGAAGAAGTTTTTGATCTTGAATTATTTGATCCTTTAGCCTTCAGATTCTTAATCCATTGTATTCGTATTATTTCCCTTGGGGTACGCAGAACACAGGCAGATGGAATGTGTACTCTGAGTTAAGAAATTATGATATATTCATCTGGTTCTCTTGTCAGTTCCTGTGCCTCTTCTTTGATGGTCTGGCAGCCACAGAAGGGCAACCCCAGGAGAGGTGAATGCAGCATGCAGTGACTGTTCTTACAGCTCTGTGTGAAGCAACCTCTGCTGCCAGTCAAACAAACAGAGCCTCAGTCACATCCCTGGGATTGACCTGCTGCTGGCCTGTCTCCCTTCCTTCTGCTGTCACAAATCTCAGACTGTAAAGGAGGAGGAGGGGGGGTGTTTCTCCTACATGTCCCTTTTCCTTCCTGCCACACTTGCAATGCATAGTAACATAGTAACATAGTAGATGACGGCAGAAAAAGACCGGCACGGTCCATCCAGTCTGCCCAACAAGATAACTCATATGTGCTAATTTTGTGTATACCCTACTTTGATTTGTACCTGTGTTCTTCAGGGCACAGACCAATGCATCTGCCACCTGCAAAGAGGAGGGAGTGAATAGCATTTGTCCTGGAAGCTGTTGCTTGCAGCCTGACTGGGAGCCAGGAGGAACGTTGGGCATGGGGTTCTGTGACTGAGCGGAAAGATGGATGTGGAGAGTGCTGGGAATAAGGGTTTCAGGGAGGATTCTGGCGATAGGGAGAGAAATAAGGAGATGTTATGCAGAGAGTAGGGAAGAGAGGGGCCTGAGGGATATAAATTGGAGGTAGGAGAAATGGAAGGATGCAGGCTCGGAGAGTGATAGACAGTGTTATGGTGGGATGAACAAAGAGAAAGAGGGTCAGTGTAAAGAAAAAGGGGATCAAGAGGATGTAAGGCAGGAGGGAGAGATGCTGGGCAGAGAGTGAGAAGGGGGATCAGGGGGTGTAGGGCAGTAGAAAGAGAGACTGGGATGTAGAGACAAGGGTGGGAGTGATATAGAATGGAAGGAGAGGAATGGGAGAGAGGTAGGAAAAGAGGATGTGACAGGGCTGTGC
The DNA here is from genome assembly GCF_901765095.1 of Microcaecilia unicolor. NCBI lineage: Eukaryota > Metazoa > Chordata > Amphibia > Gymnophiona > Siphonopidae > Microcaecilia > Microcaecilia unicolor. The sequence continues at coordinate 428,704,937 of NC_044032.1, forward strand.
CTGGCAGAGGGTAGGGTGAGAGGGAATCAGGTGAATGTTTGGCAGAGGATGGGAAGAGGCAAAAGCTATCACGGGTATTTAGGGAAAGGGAGGAGAGATATGGTTTGCTGAGCAGACTGTGCAAGTACTTCTAAATTTTTCCAGAACTGGGATCATTTACTGTGTAAAAGGTTGAGTAACACGGGTTTACTCTAAAGGTCCTGCATTCTGTTTTTCCTTCCACCTATAAATACTCTTCAATCAATTGCTTTGAGGAAATTGGAATTCTTTAGGGACTACAAGTTGGTGTACAGTATCTCATCTTTGTAAACGATTTGGAGGTAACCTGTGTATGTCTGATTTATCGCTGTAGGCTCTTGGAAACTATTTGCTCTGTTACAGTGACTCTGGTACTTCCTTCTTTGACTGAGTAGTTCCTCCTAGTTCTTTCATAATCAGAACCAGGACTGGTACTATGAGCCTTTCTTCAAAACTGCCAGGGAAATGTTCTCCTTTTTTTAACATACCCTCCCTCCCACTATTCCTCAATTGGTTATTGCAACAAATGTCCTGAGGCTGGGACTCTAAATCCAGACATCATCCATGCTGATCACCATGACCCACCCTCCACCCCCTCCCTCTGCAGCATTCGTAGCTGACCTGAGGTGAGAGACAGGACTGGCACTGCCACTGAGCTGCTCAAACTCCCATACTGATATTTAACAAGTGGAGTTGGGTTTACAGCTATCATAATTTTTAACCATCATCATAAAACCCAAAATGACTGTACTACAATCACAGTTTGGTTATGACTCAAGTATTGAAATTGTCTAAACACTTGCTACTTGATAGAAACACAGCACTCAAAATGCAAGTTGTAAAAGTAACTATTTGTTAAAGAGTCACACGGTCTATCACAAATATACAAAATAGGAGGAAAAGACTTCAGAAGCCGAGTCCTTGGATTTCTATCCTTTCACTGACAGCTTCCTCACAAGTCAGAAAAACCTTCCAGATAATATTTCTTATTTTATCCTTGCATATTTACTTTTCTAACCCAATTTTTTCTTCTTTTTAAGTTTATATCAAAAAATCCAAATTATTGTGAAGAAGACATTTTTAAAGAGCAGTATAATCATATAACTTGAAGTATAGTAGTGCAGCTGGAAAATGACAACATAGCTTTAGACTGGCTTTTAGCTGTTCCACTTCTGCTTCTTCAGGCGCTACACTAAACCTTGTCCAGCCATCTGCCCTTTAGAACAAAGACATCAGAGTCAATACAATATTACTGTTTGGCTCCATCTAAGCAATCAAAGTTAAGATGTTCATGCATCAAATCAAAACAAAAACCTTTTATCTTGGGGCTGCAAAGTGCTTTTGACTTCAGTGGTTCAACATAGGATTGAACATGCGATTTGTAAAACACTCTGTCATTCTGCAGTCAATCAATTTTCTAGTGTACATGCAATGTAATATGATTGGATACTAAAATTGTGTCCCAATACCTGGTGGTGGTTGTGTGTGTGTGTGTGGGGGGGGATTTCACACTATACTCAAGAAATATTTTAATCTTCAGAGGGAGTATTTATATATCACCTATAGATACAAAATCCTGTGACATCTCTGGGGGGCATATGCAGCGCTGCACAATCGATTTTTTACTCATTCCAAAAGTACAAAGACTAGGGGACACTCAAGGAAGTTACATGGTAATACTTTTAAAGCAAATAGGAGGAAATATTTTTTTCACTCAAGGAATAGTTATGCTCTGGAACTCTTTGCCGGAGGATGTAGTAACAGCAGTTAGCGTATCTAGGTTTAAAAAAGGTTTGGACAAGTTCCTGGAGGAAAAGTCCATAGTCTGCTATTGAGACAGACATGGGGAAGCAACTGCTTGCCCTGGGATTTTTAGCATGGAGTGTTGACATGATTTGGGTTTCTGCCAGGTACTTGTGACCTGACTTGGCCACTGTTGAAAACAGGATACTGGACTAGATGGACCATGTCTGAACCAGTATGGCTGCTCTTATGTTCTTATGTCAAGAGATAGTAGTCTTCTGGTTTATGAAATGCCTCAATGAATGGTTGCTGCATATGAATATTTTCTTCGGAATAAAAGTATGACCCCACAGTAAAGCAAAAATGATAAAGGGGAAGGAACACCTCCTTATGAAGACAGTAAGGCTTTTCAGCTTCAAGAAAAGATGACTGAGAAGAGGATATGGCATTTATAAAATTGTGAATAAGGTGGGGTGGTTAAATTGAAAATGGTTGTGTAACTTTTCAAACAACACAAAAACAATAAGTCAGTCCTTGAAGCATATGACCAACAAATTGAAGACAAATCATAGAAAGGGATTTTTTCATGCAGGACACTATTAAGTCATGGAATCTGTTTCTGGAGAATGTGATCAAGGCAACCAACATAGTGGGGTTCAATAGAAGATTAGTCAAGTTCTGAGAAGAAAGGCCCGTAAAAATTATGATGCAGGTAGCCTTGGGAGAGCCATTTTTCATCCCTGGAAATGAACAATGGGAAGTAATTTTCTTTTTGGGATCTGTCAGGTACTTGTGGCCCAGACGAGACTGGGCTTGATGGCCCTCAGTCAGAATGACTTCTCTTAGTTTATTCAACCCATTTTAGATTCAGTTGACATAACACCTCATGTTGTCATTATGAAAATTACAGTCTGATATTCACAATTGTGAGGAAGGGACGTGGGGCAAACAATCCAGGCGGGGCACCAAAAGCTGAGTGGATAAAATCTTTATTGCCAATGACCAGTTATAAAAGACTTGACATAAATCCGTGTTTCGGCAAATGGCAAGCCTGCCTCAAGAGCCAACGTATCTGTGCCAATTGTGGATATATTTTTAGTTGTGAAATCTTGTAGCTGGAAATTTAACTTTGCTAAATCGTCCGGTGACACCTCAAAAAGCACAGCACCAAGAATATTGCTTAAAGCGTTGACTCCTGAGGCGGGCATACCATTTGCCGAAACACGGAACTGTGTCAAGTCTTTTATGTCTGGTCATTGGCAATAAATATTTTATCTACTCAGTTTTTAGTGTCCCACCTGGATTGGTTGCCCCACGTCCCTTCCCTACTCCTTGGGCAGCATCTTCCTTCATAGGGAACACTTCTTGGTGTGTTTGGCATTTACAATTGTGAACTATAAGAGTTTGTTTCAGACACGTGAAGGGCAATTGTAAAACTTTGGCTCTCACATTTATGAATGTGTTACATGCATAGAATTTTAGAATACTAGCATCTAAGCATACCTGTGTACAGCTACTTGCCTATATGCTAGCATAGTGCTGAAGCGCCATTCTGTAGATACTAACACAACTTGCATATGGGGTATGTTTATTAAAGGGCGTTAAGCCCTAACATATGCTTGGCATGCATGAAAACACAGGAAAGCACTTTAATGTGTTTTTCAGTACACAACTGTTTTGTGTGCGCTAAATGCGTGTTATTTATATAGTTGTATTTATTTTTTGGAGGGGCGAGTTAGGGGTGGAGAATGGACATGGATGTGCTATTCAACTGGCACATAGGCATTTGCACGCACAAAGGGATGGGATTTGATATAATACCTTGCTGTGGGTCACATATTATATGCAGGTACTTATTTTGTATTGGGGCAATGGAGGGTTAAGTGGGAATTGAGGGTTAAGAGCTACAGTGGGAATTGAGCCTAGTTCCCCTGGTTCTCAGGCCATTGCACTAACCAGTAGACTGCTCCTCCGGGAACCCTTACTATCTTCTAAATATGCAAGGGTGCATATGCAGGGGAGGAGCCTGGGCAGGATATAACGTACAGAATACTGTTAAGTTATGTGCACCCCTGCCACAATTAACCACCACCCAGCTCTATGCCTGGTGTAAATGCGGGCATCTAAATTTTAGGCACGCCAATGCTGAGTTACGCTAGTATTGTATAACAGAACCTATGCACCTAGTATCCTCTATAGAGCAGACACCTACCACCTGCCTAAATAGAGGCCCCCAGTTGTACAACTTGATTTGATACTGAGCCCCCAGAAACAAAGATTGTGCAGCAGAGTTGTTCAGGGAGCTTGTCACATTATCAGGTATACATGCCAGTGGTTTTCTGGAAAAAAATTACACATGTTCTAAGATTTGTTTCAGCCATGTGCCTACATGCCGGTCTTTGCTAGGCATCTTTTTGATGTCATTGTGATAAAGTTACTACAATCTTTATGATTTACTGTATGCTACGAGCCACAACTTGGTTAATTGCTTTAGTACTTGGCGGTAGCTCATAACATGTCAGTCTCCATAATTTATTACTCTGCTCTGCTGGTAGGCAAGTAAGAGTATTTTTGCTGCTTTTCTTCTACTTCTGACTGTGTGTATTCGTTCTTAGAGGGATTTTCCAGAAATGTGGGACCTGGTATTTACAAAGCACTTATATGTTTGGCAACGTCCATGGAAGCTGAATATTTGCCGTAAGCACGTGCTAGCGCATATCACAGCTTATTAAAAGGAGATCTTTGTTTGGGGTGGGGCTGGGGGAATTTTATGTTAATTGTTGATAGTATTGGTTTTATCATGTTCTTTTGTGAGTTTATTTGAATGCATTTTTATTGAGATATACTTATTTTGCAAAATGTTGCATGTGTGGATTGGGAAGGGAACGTGTTATAAAGGTTTCTCTGCATATAAAGCCTTTTTACACATGGACAAATCCTTTTTTTAAAAACAAAACTTCTGTGGTGGCACACACAGATAAATGCATGCAGCAACAAGATGATACAAACTTGTATGAGCACACTATGAAGATATTCCTGGGGGAACAGTTTTGGCGGAACGGGAACAGTTTTGATGTATGTATACACTGACACATTGAAAACTGCTGTGATTGGCCCCAGGCCAGAATGGCAGTATATGAAATAATGCGAATAAATAAATAAATACTTCATAAAACATGTCAATACACACTTAGAGTATTCCACCCATGTTCCACCCAAAGTACACCCCTTCGCATGCTTACTGTACAGATATGTGCTGCCTTCCACATGTTCTTTTCCACATGTTGTCTAATTTTATATGTCATCTTCCCCCAAATTCTATACATGGCACTTAAAACTGTGCGCAAATTTAGAGCATGCACCCAATTTGTATGTGCAATGTAATTGATTAATGAGCCAATTAGCATCAATAATTAGGTACTAAGAATCAATTATCAACACTAATTGGCCTTAATTGGGAAATTGACACACTCATTTTTAGTCGCACGGATCCATTCACAAATTCTTCATGCAGCTCTGAAAAGGGGTGTGGCCATGAGAGGGTCATGGGTGGACCAGGGGCATGCCTAGAATTTATGCACACTGTTATAGAATAAGAGGGATGCACAGTAATTTAGACGCAAAGATTTACACCAGGGTTTACTTGGTATAAATCCTCGCACGAACCTCTGGATTCTAACTTGTTCGAAAAGTCATACTCAAATGACCCAACCTAAATGCCTTAACCACGCAAACACAACAATATAAATGTTCGTATTGGACTTAACCTACTTTCCCCTTGACCCCCAATATGTCTGTCAATTCTGATCATTATCTGTCACTACTTCACTTTGTATTTGTTCATGCCGGTATTGGCCATTGCCACTTCTGCACTATGTAAGCCACATTGAGCCTGCAAATAGGTGCGAAAATGTGGGATACAAATGCAACAAATAAATAAATAAAATATATCGCACTGAGATTTCCAAGTGGAAATCGAAGCATATTCTATAACAATGCGCATAACCTAATTATTTAACAAGTCAAATTGTGCTGATAATTGTCTTTTAACAAGCAATTTATATACACTAATTGGCATTAATTAGAATTTATGCAAGCTAAGTGTATTCTATATGTGCTGCATGTAAATTCTAAGTTGCATAGTTGAAAAGGGGGCATGGCCATGGGTATGGAATGGGCAGGTCATGGGCGTTTCTAAAATCTATGCACATTGTTTTACTTGGGGTAACTTCCCATGACTAAATTTAGTTGCGTGGACTGGCACTTGGCGGATTCTATAAACCGTATAGAAATTTAGGCTTATTCTATAAAGTATGCCTAAATTAAGGTGTACTTTACAGAATGCACGTAAGCGAATTTCATTTCAGCGCCAAATTTTAGGTGTGATATATAGAACTAGTCCTAAGCTTACCCTATAAATGGTGCCTAACTTTCAACTCCATTTATAGAATAGCATTTAGCACATTATTTTTTCAGTGCCAATTTTCCAGTGCTATTTATAGAATTTGGTCCTTCACGGGCAAAAATAGTTTGTAAAATGGTCCCTTATATACTTGTTTAAATAAGAAGGTTGTCACTCATATGGATAATTGATAACATATGCAGATTTCTAGCAGAGCTGTGCGTTCAAGTCTGAATGCTGAAGATGCTGGTATAACCTTGTGCGGATAATCACATGAAGTAATCCCTGCTATTGCTGCTTTCATACATGGAAGCTATGTGAAAAGTGGTGGATTTTACCACTCCTCATTTAACTTCTGGCTCTGCCCTCGGATCGCATCTAATCCTGCTTCACTTTGAACCACTTCAGAGCTTTTGATTATGTGACCATCTCTGGGGAAAAGTCACAAAAAACCAAAAACATGAGGTTTTAATGAATTCTGTTAGAGCTAACAATTATACAACAGTCCAAACCCCATCCTTTTATGTGAAAAAATTAAAAAGTTACAGCAGTTCAACCATGTAACTTTTTCAGACTGTTTATGGACCCATGACATGAAAAATCGGCCATTTGGATCTGCTGCTATAGTCACCTTTTCCCAGAAATGATCACATATGAACTCTTATCTATTGCAGCTTCTGTACAGAAGGAGTTGGATTCCCTATTAGGCACAATAGACACAATCCTCCACTCCTCCTCCCCCCACCCAAAAAATTTCCTGCCATGATCCTTTCCCCCTCTCTACCACCAGCAGAGAAGAAGAAAGTGCTGAGGATCCTACCCCTAGGAGCATGAGATGTAAATCCGGTGCTGCATATCAGTAGACATTCCCACCCGCCTTTATACATACAAACCCTAGTAATACATTTGGAAATCACTGCCAGATTTTAAATCCACTTAGGGGCCCTTTTACTAAGCCACGTAAGCATCTACGTGCACCAAAATGGAATTACCGCCTGACTACCGTGTGGCTCTTGTGGTAATTTTATTTTTGGTGTGCGTCCAATACGCACAACCAAAAAATAATTAATATTTTCAGATACACGTATTGGATGTGTGCGAAGTGGCATTTGACACGCGTAGGTCATTACAACCTGGTTACCGTGTGAGACTGTACCACTAGATCAGTGGCTGGCGCTAAGGTCTCAGACCCAAAATGGACGCGGGGTGATTTTCATTTTGCTGTACGTCCATTTTTGGCAAAAATTTTTAAAAAAGCATTTTTTTACAGTTGCGCTGAAAAATGATTTTGTGTGTGCCCAAAACACACATCTACACTACCGCAGGCCATTTTTCAGCGCACTTTTGTAAAAGAGCCACTGTGAAGGGCATAATCGAACGGGGACGTCCATCTATAAGGGTGCCCATCTCTAGGGACAGCCCCGTTAAGAATCGTACCCGACCGTATTATCCAAACAAGATGGGCGGCCATCTTTCGTTTCGATAATACGGTCGGGGATGGCCAAATCTCAACATTTAGGCTGCCCTTAGAGATGGCCATTCCTAGAAATGGCCGACATTGGTTTTCGCCTATAATGGAAACTAAGGGTGGCCATCTCAAAACCGACCAAATCCAAGCCATTTGGTCATGGGAGGAGCCAGCATTTGTAGTGCACTGGTCCCCCTCACATGCCAGGACACCAACCGGGCACCCTAGGCAGGGCCGCCGAGAGGGGGGGACAGGGGGGACAAAAGTCCCCGGGCCCGGGCCTCCAGGGGGGCCCGGCGCCGAGTCCGTGGGTGCGCGCCCCTCCGTGCGACTCCTAGGTCCCTCCCTCCCTCCGTCCGACTCCCAGGGCCCGCCTCCGTCCCTCCCTCCGAATTGCAAAAGCGATCTTCTTCTTACTTCTTCGGCGGGGGTTACGGCGAGAGCAGCACGCAGACGCAGGAAAAGCGTGCAGGCTCCCGCTTCAGCCTTCCCTCGTTGTCTGTCTCTCAGCTCTGGTCCCGCCTGTGAGGGCGGGACCACAGACAACGAGGGAAGGCTGAAGCGGGAGCCTGCACGCTTTTCCCTGCGTTCTCTTCTGCATGCTGCTCTCGCCAACCCCCAACGAAGTAAGAACAAGATCGCTTTTGCAATTCGGAGGGAGGGACGGAGGGGGGCCTTGGAATTCAGTCGGATGGACGAAGAAGAGGGGGGCCTTGGATCTGGGAGGGAGGGAGTTTAGTAGCGCTATAGAAATGATAAGCAGTAGTAGAAGGGCCTTGGATCTTGGAGGGAGGGGGTAGGCCTTGGATCTCGGAGGGGGGCAGGCCTTGGATCTCAGAGGGGGGGGGGGAGAAAGAAGAGATTGCTGGACAAGAGGGCAGGGCAGGGGGGAGAGAGAAGAGATTGCTGGGCAGGGGGGAGAGAGAAGAGATTGCTGGACAAGAGGGCAGGGGGAGAGAGAAGAGATTGCTGGACAAGAGGGCAGGGGGAGAGAGAAGAGATCGCTGGACAAGAGAGCAGGGGGAGAGAGAAGAGATCGCTGGACAAGAGGGCAGGGGGAGAGAGAAGAGATTGCTGGACAAGAGAGCATTGGGGAGAGAGAAGAGATCGCTGGACAAGAGGGCAGTGGGGGAGAGAGAAGAGATCGCTGGACAAGAGGGCAGGGGGGGGAGAGAGAAGAGATTGCTGGGCAGGGCAGAGGGGAGAGGAGAACTGCTGAACATGGATGGATGATTGGAGGGGGCAGGGGAAAGAGGAAATTTACTGGATATGGTTGGATGGAGGAGAGGCCAGGAGAGAATGAGGAGTTGCTGGACATGGATAGATGGAGGGGAGGGAAGTCAGGAAGGAGATGCACATGGATGGAGGGAAGGGAAGAGAGGAGAAATGCTGAACATGGATGGCTGGAGTGGAGGGCAGGGAAGAGAGAAGAAATTATGGACAAGGATGAAGGGAAGGAAAGACAAAGGAAGGAGATGCACACAGATGGAGGGAAAAGGAAGAGAAGAGAAATGCTGGATATGGATGGAGGGGAGGGAAGACAGGAAATACATGTACATGGATGGAGGGGAGGAGAGTGAGGAGAAATGCTCAATTTAAGGGCTGGATCGGAACACTTTCAGGACAGATGCCGAAACTTGAGGAAGGATAGGGACAGGGTTACAGATGGTAGACAGGACGCATAAGGACACAGGAGGATGGTGAGAGAAAAAATATCAAATGGAAAGAAGACACTGCATAAAACAGAAGATGGGACCAAAGCAAATAGAAAAACTATGATCAGACATCAAAGGTAGAAAAAAGTATTTTATTCAGAATTTATTAATTGGAATATGTCAGCTTTTGGAAATGTGTATCTGTGATATTTTTCATGCAAGTTTCAATTTTTCTAGTATTGCTGCATGCTGAGTCTGACTTCTTGAGGTAACTTTCTAGTTCAGTATTTTGCCTTCATATTTTTTTATTTCTAGTTCCTTGTGTCATATCTGTTGCCATGTGTTTTTCATGTGTGATCAAGGTACAGTATTCTGCTAGTGTGTAGTATTTGCAGCCCTTTTTGTTTTGTTTTTCATTAGGTTGTGTACTGGTGTTTTAGAGCCCGGTGTAATTATAGTGCTGCCTTTCTACGCATAAGGTTGTAGTTCGTCCTGTCCTTGGAATTAGTGCTGTTGTGCAAAAACCCACTCATAACCTTACCAAACCATAACAGCATAAGTTTGTGTATAGTGTTTTGCAGTGGAGAGATTGTGTTTTGGCTTTACTGAGGTGGCACCAAAACATCAGAAAAGGTGTAGAGCCTAAATCATGACACACTACCTCTTGAAGGATCTACATATAGTGCAAGGGCCCGGCAGTGGGGGGGGGGGGGGGGGGCCCAGGGGCGGCCTTGTCCCGGGCCCGGCCCAGTCTCTCGGCGGCCCTGACCCTAGGGGGCACTGCAGTGGACTTCACAAATTGATCCCAGGTGCATAGCTCCCTTACCTTGTGTGCTGAGCCCCCCCCCCCTCCAAAACCCACTCCCCACAACTGTACAACACTATCATAGCCCTTAAAGGGTAACGGGGGGCACCTAGATGTGGGCACAGTGGGTTTCGGGTGGGTTTTGGAGGGCTCCCATTTACCATCACAAGTGTAACAGGTAGTGGGGGGATGGGCCTGGGTCCGCCTGCCTGACGTGCACTGCAGTACCCACTAAAAACTGCTCCAGGGACCTGCATAGTGCTGTGATGGAGCTGGGTATGACATTTGAGGCTCGTATAGAGGCTGGCAAAAAAAAGTTTTTTATTTTTTTTTTGGGGGGGGAGGGGGTTGGTGACCACTGGGGGAGTAAGGGGAGGTGATCCCAGATTCCCTCCGGTGGTCATCTGGTCAGTTCAGGCACCTTTTCAAGGCATGGTTGTGAACAAAAAGAGACCAAGTAAAGTCGGCCAAATGCTCGTCAGGGCCGCCCTTCTTTTTTCCATTATTTCTTAACCACGCCCCCGCCCTTCCTTTGGTACACTGCCGACACGCCCCCTTGAACTTTGGCCGTCCCTGCGACGGAAAGCAGTTGAAGCCGGCCAAAATCGGCTTTTGATTATACCGATTTGGCCGGCCTTGCGAGAAGGGCACCCATCTCCTGATTTGTGTCGGAAGATGGCCGCCCTTCTCCTTCGAAAATAAGCTGGTATATTTCTCATGCAATTAAGTCACTGTACAGATAAAGAAATAGCCTGGTTTAAATGCTAGAATGTACTTGACATATGTAAATTGTGATTGGCACTCCCCGTGACTTATTCCCACAATCAGCATATTGAATGGGGTCATGAGCACACATTTGGTTTGTTTAACTGTCTAAAAAGGTAAACTGCACACGGATTGCTGGTATGTGATAATACATTTTTAAGTTCTTACATATATACAGTGCGTGTCTGAAAAATTAATAGGTGAAACAAACAGAAAAAAAGGCCCCCATAGCAGGAAAGTTTTGTTTTAAATGAGCACAAAATGGGAAGGGGGGGAGGGCTGTTCCCATCCCTACTGCTTAACCCCCTTCGCAGCAGTCAGTTCACGGAGTATTTATATTTAATCGCTCATACTTTATTTGTGCCAACGGTTAATGTAGTTTCCGATTCTATAAACACAATCTGGCTCCTAGCAACAGGGGTTAAGAATAAGAGTTGTGGAGTGAAACAAAACGAACTGTGCAGAAGTGGAAGTGCTGTGATGTGAAGAACAGGGATCGGCTGGGAGTTTACCCCTTAGTAAAACCGGCTAAGGTACTTCCTGAAATTCCTGCCCAAAGACTTCATTTATGCACAGCTTGCTTTGCACCCCTGGCACAGATGAATTAAGCAGCAGTCCCAATTAGACTCCGCAAAATGTCATCTTGGTCCTGTCACAGCCTCCTGGGCTCTCTCCTCTCTTTTCTGTCTTATTATATTTCATTTCTTATGTATTGGTAATAAAATGTGTCCGTTTCTTACATTTGTAAATACATGTTCTTTCAATCTTTTAAAAAATATTTGCAGTTTTGTGTATCAATGTGATGCTTGTGTGGAGTTCTGATGAGCACCAGTACAGCAGAGATTTGGTTTATATAAATTCATAGGCAAGTGGGCAAAACTTTAAAAGTTGATATCCCTTCAGAAATGAAATATATAGTAGATCAGAGCAAAAAGTGAGCATTCTTTATGATTTAACTGAATCATTTTGAATTCCTCTCCTTTAATGTCTGTGGATTACAGTCTGGGGCATGGCGTGTGCATGTTCCCAGCTGTTTGTCTTTTTATTTTCAGCAGCTGTGAAAGAGATGCCAACAGTGCCGCCGAACAGAGCCATATAAGTCTTTAGAACAGCTAAAGATCGAGAGCATTAAGGCACGTGAAAAGTATTCTGTGTTCAGTGAGAAACCTGGCTGAGCTCAGTTTGCTTTGTCTATGAGGGCATTGTTCATGTGGGGAGTAACTAAACGAATCTTTTTGTGCTAATATGTTGGCTTATGAATTATGTACTCTTACCCGCACTAAAAAGCAAAAAAAAATACGTGACTCTACTCTCAAAATGTATAAAAAACATAAAAAGCGTATACATATTTTCTAAAATGGTTTTCCCTGCAGGTTAAGGTGCACTAAGTTCCTTAATTATACGCCCCTCGGAAGATGGTCACTTCCTTGCGTATGTGAACACAAAAACACATATCTGATGGAGTTCTAGATATTTGCGTGCATACCTGTGGACTCTTACAGAATTGCCCTCTATGGATGCATTCTTGTATTTTTAGAAATATGTGCATATATTGCAACTTCATCCCTACACCCAGGGGGGATGTGAAGCGATGTTGAACTGTGTGCAGAGACTTACTGTGGGGACTCATAAGTACATAAGTATTGCCACACTGGGACAGACCAAATGTCCATCAAGCACAGCATCCTGTTTCCAACAGTGGTCAATCCAGGTCAGAAATACCTGGCAAGATCCCAAAAAAGTTCCATACATTTTATGCTGCTTATCCCGGAAATAAGCAGTGGATTTTCCCCAAGTCAATTTAATAATGGTCTATGGACTTTTCCTTTAGGAAGCCAACCAGACCTTTTTTAAACCCCGCTAAGCTAACCGGCTTTACCACATTCTCTGGTAATGAATTCCAGAGTTCAATTACACTTTGAGTGAAGAAACATTTTCTCCGATTCATATTAAATTTACTACTTTGTAGCTTCATCGTATGCCCCCTAGTCCTAGTATTTTTGGAAAGAGTAAACAAGCAATTCACGTCCACCTGTTCCATTCCACTCATTATTTTATAGACCTCTATCATATCTCCCCTCAGACTCATACAAAAGCTAATACTGGCCTAAAATGTGGGGCAATGGGCAAAAGCCCCCCAGTTTTTCATTAGCAGGACCGGCCCTGGCTCTGCCCAGTCTATGCCTATGGGAGTGCCTACATGCAGACAGCACAAAAGTAGGTGCACTCTTCTATGCCAGGTACCCCTAATTCATTTTATAAGAGCCATTTTCTATGTGTGAAACATGTTTTACATGCAAAGAAAGGCCTGGACTTGATAAGTTTCTCCATGTGGAGAAGAAGCTTTCACCAGGAGGTGATATATTTATTTTTAGCAGGCCTCAACCGAAACTACGCTTACTAAAGTCTCCAATGACCTATTACTGGCTAAATCCAGAGGCCAATATTCCATCCTCATTCTTCTTGATCTTTCCACTGCTTTTGACACTGTCGATCACAGCATACTCCTCGATACCCTGTCCTCACTTGGATTCCAGGGCTCTTCCTACCTCTCCCTCCGCACCTTCAGTGTTCACTCTGGTGGATCCTCTTCTACTTCTATCCCTCTGCCTGTCGGCGTACCTCAGGGTTCTGTTCTTGGTCCCCTCCTCTTTTCTATCTACACTTCTTCCTTTGGTTCATTAATCTCATCCCATGGCTTTTCCTACCATCTCTATGCTGATGACTCCCAAATCTACCTTTCTACCCCTGATATCTCACCTTGCATCCAAACCAAAGTTTCAGCGTGCTTGTCTGACATTGCTGTATGGATGTCTCAACGCCACCTGAAATTAAACATGACCAAAACCGAGCTTCTCATTTTTCCCCCCAAACCCACCTCCCCACTCTCCCCGTTTTCTATTTCTGTTGATGGCTCTCTCATTCTCCCTGTCTCCTCAGCTCGAAGCCTTGGGGTCATCTTTGACTCGTCTCTCTCCTTCTCTGCTCATATCCAGCAGATCGCCAAGACCTGTCATTTCTTTCTTTACAACATCCGTAAAATCTGCCCCTTTCTTTCCGAGCACTCTACCAAAACCCTCATCCACACCCTTGTCACCTCTCGTTTAGACTACTGCAATCTGCTTCTTGCTAGCCTCCCACTTAGTCACCTCTCCCCTCTCCAATCGGTTCAAAACTCTGCTGCCCGTCTCGTCTTCTGCCAGGGTCGCTTTACTCATACTACCCCTCTCCTCAAGTCGCTTCACTGGCTCCCTATCCGTTTTCGCATCCTGTTCAAACTTCTTCTACTAACCTATAAATGTACTCACTCTGCTGCTCCCCAGTATCTCTCCACACTCGTCCTTCCTTACACCCCTTCCCGTGCATTCCACTCCATGGATAAATCCTTCTGATCTGTTCCCTTCTCCACTACTGCCAACTCCAGACTTCGCGCCTTCTGTCTCGCTGCACCCTACGCCTGGAATAAACTACCTGAGCCCCTACGTCTTGCCCCATCCTTGGCCACCTTTAAATCTAGACTGAAAGCCCACCTCTTTAACATTGCTTTTGACTCGTAACCATTTGTAACCACTCGCCTCCACCTACCCTCTTCTCCTCCTTCCTGTACACATTCATTGATTTGATTTGCTTATTTTATTTTTTTGTCTATTAGATTGTAAGCTCTTTGAGCAGGGACTGTCTTTCTTCTATGTTTGTGCAGCGCTGCGTACGCCTTGTAGCGCTATAGAAATGCTAAATAGTAGTAATAGTAGTAGTAGTAAGACATGGCCATGGCGAGTTTTTAATTATTTATGTATTTATTGTTTTTATACATGGTGAACATATTTTGGATAGTTTGTTTTTCCCATATGATCTGCAGTTTTGTCTTCTGTTTTTTTTCTATAAAGGCAAGTAGGTAGCTACTTTCCTGCATCTTATATTAGTGCAGCAGTTCAATAATTTAGGCTCAGTCAATTACACCAGCCATAGAGCTGGGGTATATGCTAACACTTAGATTATTAGAAAATGAGCATAATTATATTATGTTATAATTTATGTATGCAACTGTGTTCCCTTACGATGCTCCACTCAGTGGGTATGTCCATCTTCAAACTACACACCATCACATTTACTACTACTACTACTACTACTACTACTTATCATTTCTATAGCGCTACTAGACATATGCAGCGTTGTACACTTGAACATGAAGAGACAGTCCCTGCTCGACAGAGCTTACAATCTAATTAGGACAGACAAACAGGACAAACAAGAGATAAGGGAATATTAAAGTGAGGATGATAAAATAAGGGTTCTGAACAAGTGAATAAGAGCTAGGAGTTAAAAGCAGCATCAAAAAGGTGGGCTTTTAGCTTAGATTTGAAGACGGTCAGAGATGGAGCTTGACGTACCGGCTCAGGAAGTCTATTCCAGGCATATGGTGCAGCAAAATAAAAGGAACGGAGTCTGGAGTTAGCAGTAGAGAAGGGTGCAGATAAGAGAGATTTACCCAGTAAACGGAGTTCCCGGGGAGGAATGTAGGGAGAGATGAGAGTGGAGAGGTACTGAGGAGCTGTAGAGTGAATGCACTTATAGGTCAATAAGAGGAGATTGAACTGTATGCGGAAACGGATAGGAAGCCAGTGAAGTGACTTCAGGAGAGGGCTAATATTAGCATAACGACACTGGCGGAATATTAGTCGTGCAGCAGAATTTTGAACAGATTGAAGAGGAGAGAGATGGCTAAGTGAGAGACCTGTGAGAAGCAAGTTGCAATAGTCTAAGCGAGAGTTGATAAGAGTGAGGATGAAGGTTCTGGTAGTGTGCTCAGAAAGGGAAGGTCAAATTTTGGTGATATTATAGAGAAAGAAACGACAGGTTTTAGCAGTCTGCTGAATATGTTCAGAGAAGGAGAGGGAGGAGTCGAAGATGACCCCAAGGTTATGAACTGATGAGACAGGAAGGATGAGTGTTATCCACAGAAATAGAGAATGGGGAAGGAGGAGAGGTTGGTTTAGGGGGAAAGATAAGAAGCTCAGTCTTGGTCATGTTTAGTTTCAGATGGCGCTGAGACATCCAGGCAGCAATGTCAGACAGGCAGGCTGATACTTTGTCCTGGATTTCGGCTGAGATTTCTGGTGTGGGGAGGTAGATCTGGGAGTCATCAGCGTAAAGATGGTACTGAAAACCATGAGATGAGATCAGAGTACCAAGGGAAGAAGTATAGATGGCGAAAAGAAGAGGTCCCAGGACAGATCCCTGAGGTACAGCAACTGACAGTGGGATAGAAGTAGAGGAGGATCCACTAGAGTATACACTAAAGGTATGCTGGGAGAGATAAAAAGAAAACCAGGAAAGAACAGAGCCCTGAAATCCAAGTGAGGACAGCGTATCAAGGAGTAGGCTGTGATCAACAGTGTCAAAAACAGCAGATAGATCGAGAAGGATGAGGATAGAATAGAGACCTTTGGATCTGACCAGGAACAGATCATTGGAGACTTTAGCAAGCGCTGTTTTAGTTGAATGAAGGGGGCGAAAGCCAGATTGAAGTGGATCTAGAATAGCTTGAGATGAAAGAAAGTCAAAACAACGGCGGTGAACAACACGTTCAAGTATCTTGGATAGGAAAGGGAGGAGGGAGATGGGGCGATAGTTGGAAGGACAGGTAGGGTCCAATGAAGGTTTTTTAAGGAGTGGTATGACTACAGCATATTTGAAGGCATCAGGAACAGTCGCACCTTCCCCCCCTCCCCCCAATTTTCAGCTGGCAGTGGGCAGTGCTTTTGCATTTGTATTTGAGTCCTTTGATGCTTGGGTAGTGGAGGTTTAGGTATGATCGTGCTGATTTTATGGTGTTTCTGGTTGGCAGGTCAATGAGGTCTGTCATGTACCCCGGTGCTTTGCCATAGTTAATTTTCCTGCTTTTTTTCAAACGAGAAGGCCGGCCATCTTCCGCCACAAATCGGGAGATGGCCAGCCTTCTCCTAAAGCCGGCCAAATCGGTATAATCAAAAGCTGGCAAAAGTGCAAGGGGGCGTGTCGGCAGTGTACCGAAGGCGGGACGGGGGCGTGGTTAAGAAATGGCCCACTTTGGCCGATAATGGAAAAAAGAAAGCCGGCCTTGACGAGCATTTGGCCAACTTGGTCCCTTTCTGTTTACGACCAAGCCTCAAAAAGGTGCCCCAACTGACCAGATGACCACCCAAGGGAATGGGGGATGACCTCCCCTTACTCCCCCAGTGGTCACCAACCCCCTCCCACCCAAAAAAAATATATATAAAAATTTTTTTTTGCCAGCCTCAAATGTCATACCCAGCTCCATGATAGCAGTATGCAGGTCCCTGGAGCAGTTTTAGTGGGTGCAGTGCACTTCAGGCAGGCGGACCCAGGCCCATCCCCCCCTACCTGTTACACTTGTGGTGGTAAATGGGAGCCCTCCAACCCCCCCCCCCAAACCCACTGTACCCACATGTAGATGCCCCCCTTCAGCCCTAAGGGCTATGGTAGTGGTGTACAATTGTGGGTAGTGGGTTTTGGGGGGGATTTGGGGGGCTCGGCACACAAGGTAAGGGAGCTATGTATCTGGGATCAATTTGTGAAGTCCACTGCAGTGCCCCCTAGGGTGCCCGGTTGGTGTCCTGGCTTGTGAGGGGGACCAGTGCACTACAAATGCTGGCTGCTCCCATGACCAAATGCCTTGGATTTGGCCGGGTTTGAGATGGCCACCATTAGTTTCCATTATCGGCGAAAGCCAATGGCGGCCATCTGTAACGCGGGTGATCTCTAAGAGATTTGGGCGTCCCCGACTGTATTATCGAAACGAAAGATGGACGGCCATCTTGTTTCGATAATACGGTCGGGTACGCTGCTTGACGGGGCCGGCGTTAGAGATGGCCACCCTTATAGATGGCTGGCCCCGTTCGATTTATGGCCCTCTTTGTGAACTGTCGTGCAGATTTTGAAAGCGATACGTTCCTTAATTGAAAGCCAGTGCAGTTTTTCTCGGAGTGGTTTGGCACTGTCAAAACGCGTTTTTCCAAATATAAGCCTAGCTGCTGTGTTTTGGGCGGTCTGAAATTTCTTTATAATTTGTTCTTTGCATCCCGCATAAATTCCATTGCAGTAGTCTGCGTGGCTTAGTACCATTGACTGTATCAGGTTGTGAAATATTTCCCTCGGGAAGAATGGTCTCACACGTTTGAGTTTCCACATTGAGAGAAACATTTTCTGTATGGTGGATTTAGCTTGTATCGAAACTACCTATCTTTTTTATTAAGAGAATAACTCGAATATAATTGTGTTTATAATAATTTATGCTTTGTAGGTAACACACTCTTTCTCTGCCTTTATTTACTAACAAACACAACTAGTTTGCCTATTTATTTTTGTCTAAACTGCAAGGATATATCCCAGCAGCAAGCCACTAAACATGTCAACATATAGAGTATCACTCCTTATCCAAGACCATTTTAATCATCTTTCTTAGGCCTACTGTATCATTTTAGGCAGGTCTGCATAGCAGATCCTCCAGATAGTTAGCACCCAGGAGTCCTCCTGTATTTGACCACAAAGCTCTGCAACAATCCAAACAGCCACTGATAACCAAGCATGTGCCTCCCAGATATTTACTTTATGTTTGATGTTGTTATATTTATTTGTCACAGACCCCCTGACGCAGGCTGGTAGGGCCGGAACACGACTCGTGTCTAGTTGCTACTTTATGTGTTGATGTTATATTTGTCACAGACCGCTGATGCAGGCTGGTAGGGCCAAAATACGACTCGTGTTGGGTCACTACTTTATGTGTTGATGTTGTTATATTTGTCACAGACCCCTGACGCAGGCTGGTAGGGCCGAAACACAACCCATGTTGGGTCGCTACTTTATGTGTTGATGTTGTTATATTTGTCACAGACCCCTGACGCAGGCTGGTAGGGCCGAAACACGACTCATGTCAGGTCGCTTATTTTTATTGATCTGAATAAAGACTTTATTGTGGACACCATCTGAGAATCTGAGAGAGGTTTTTTGCGCCACCATTCTTTGCTTGGCAATTGGTCTCCCAGAAATCCTGTGCATCCTACCAGATAGACCCAACTAGGTGAATGCCAACATTTCCACTAGGGCTTATAGTTATTACTCTTCTTGCAACCTGCCAGGCGGACCCAGCGTATAATGCAATTGCAGTCTGATTTAAATATAGTTTATTTAAAATTTGATATACCACTTTCTGCCTGATCATAACCTACCTACGTAGGTTTCCTACAAAAAGCCCGATTTTTACATAGGTTGTTTAGCTAGGAAGAGAGATGTCTACGTAGGAATATTGTGAAAAAAAAAGAAACCAACTAGAAAGGGTGGAGAAACACCAGACCCTACGACCATAGTAAAGCAAACCAAAGAATAGGATGAAAGAGTTGGCACTTCCAAGAAGCACAAGGGAAACATGATGATCCTTATCTGTAATATTTATTACAAATACAGCAAAAGACTCGCACAGCAGCTGTGTTTCAGCGCACAAGCGCCTGGTTCAAGAGTCTGAAAATGTGGTGTATAAAGACATAGATTCTATACAACAAGTACACACTGTTTCCAAATATGCTGTACTTGTAAAGCAATCACATCAAGTCTCAAAGGAGAAAAAAATCCATCTGCCAGAAACAGTGTGTCCCTGTTGTACAGAACCTATGTGTTTATACACCACATTTTCAGACTCCTGAAGCACAAACATGGCTGCTGTGTTGAGTCTTTTGGTGTGTTTGTAATAAAGATAAAGATCATCACGTCTCCCTTGTATTTCTTGGAAGTGTCAGCCCGCTTACCCTACTCTTTGGTTCACCTAAGTAGGAATATTTTCAGTTTGCAGTGTATTTTACAAAAGACTCACTGAACATGGAACCTTTTGTAAAATACGTATAACGCCAAGAGAAAAATGTATATTTGGGGGCACATATAGAAGGCACGGCCATTTTACAGAAATTCACATTCCAAAAAAGATTATCACTCAGGACAGCATGTAGGTATTTAAACAGTGGATGTTGCATGCTGCTTGTTATAAACCTGGGTACCCTAGGGGAGCCAGTTGAAGACCCAAGCTCCAAAACTCAAATTTCAGAATTTTTGAGGTGGTTTCAAAGGCCAGATGGGTGAGCACCACAGGCTGAAATGAGCAGTTAGGTGCCTGAGTGCCTGGAAGCAAATGGAAATGTTGACAGGAAATGTTTTTCATATATGCATGTATTTCCATTGCACATTAGGAAATATAGGTATTCTTGTCAGGCTTGTCCAAACCATACCCAGAACATGCTTCCTTCCAAACTATGCATGTTGTGAGTATACATATATGAGTAGACACACTGAAAAAATTGTTATGGGTGTATAACCATTCACCTGTGTAGATAAGCTATTTTTATGTGTAAATGGCATCTGAGCCTTCCGAAATGACCTTCACAGTTTGCCAGACAGAGCTAGCTGCTAGCTAATTTTGTCATTGCAAAATTACAGGAAAGTAATGTAGAATTTGTCCCCAGTGTTTCATTGTAGCATATTTTAGGGCATAAGTTCTACAATGTTCTGTTTTGTTTTGGTTTTGGTTTTTTTTTAATAATAATTTCTTTGTACAATTTTTTCTTCTGGGGAATTTATTTCCTTTCAAAAGTTAGAGGGAATAAAATCTTTATGAAAAAGATGCCCAATTTCAAAATGTACTGCAATCCAGTCTTGATCAGATTGCTGCTTTGTTGAAATAGCACATATGAAGGGCAATTCACCTCGATGTGTGTTATGCATTTAAACATTTAGAATAATGAAATATATGTATGTATGTGAGCACATGTGCATAAACTGTAAATACCGCTATTCTGCAAATATCCACTTAACTTACTTATTTGCAAGTGGGGTGTACACAGGGGCGGAGCCTACAAGACATAAGGTGGGTCTCCCACTTACCTGTGTAACATACAGAATGCTGTAAATTATTTGTGCTCCTTCTCTTTGACTGGCATAACCAATACTGGGTTACGCTAGGTGCCTAGGTTCCATTATAGACTAGAGCTCATACTATGTGGCCTCTGGGTGCCCAGTTAGAAAATGACCCCTTTGAAACAGAAAAGATGACTCTGTTTAATGCCAAATCAAAGAATGCATTGCTTTCAAAATCTGCACTATGGTTCACAAAATTATCTACAGTGAAGCTCCGGGATACATGACAGACTTGATCGACCTACGAACTAGAAACACATCCGAATCAACACGAACGTACCTAAATCTGCACTACCCAAGCTGCAACAGACTCAAATACAAATCAACTTACTCGTCCAGGTTTTCCTACATAAGCACACAACTGTGGAACGCATTACCAAAGCCTTGAAGACTACGAACGACCACCTAAACTTCCAGAAAACACTAAAAACGAACCTGTTTAAAAAGGCTTACCCTACCGATCCAACATAAATGCCTGATCTTTGCAACACAACAAAACTAAAGAACGTAATGGACATAACACAACTCTTCTGTTGTACGATTCCCTAGTGTGGCTGTGCCACATGAACTTTATCTTACCACAGCATCACTTTGTATTTGTTTACACCGGAGTCTGTAGCGCCTCTCCGGTACTATGTAAGCCACATTGAGCCTACAAATAGGTGGGAAAATGTGGGATATAAATGCAACAAATAAATAAATGTTTATACCACTTTGTATGGCTGTTAAAAGCAGGGGTGTAGCCACAGGTAGGCCTAGGTGCGCTTTGGGCAGAGCTATCTTCATGCAGAAGTACAGAGTCAGTCTAAATGTGCCAGCATTTTCCAGTTCGGTGGTACATATTTATTTCTTCTTCAAGTCTGTTTGGTTGTAAAAGGCATTTTTTTTTTTTTGGGGGGGGGGTAAACTTTGTCTCCTGGCTGTGTGTTTGTATATAGATGAGTCCTGGGAATAATGATAACTAAGTGAAAGCAGCAGTAGAACAGTTGGTGATGGTGATGTATAGCTTGATGGCATGTCTTGTTGTAAGACCAGAGTAAATCATTTCTTAGCTTCTTGTTTAAAATTAACCAAGAAGGAACACATCTATTATTCTGTCTCACTGTATTTCCAGGTTTGGCACAGTATAAGTCATCACAAGGACAAAATATAAGAAAACCAATGGACTGCATTATATAAGTACATAAGTATTGCCATACTGGGAAAGACCAAAGGTCCATCAAGCCCAGCATCCTGTTTCCAACAGTGGCCAATCCAGATCACAAATACCTGGCAAGATCCCCAAAAAGTACAAAACATTTTATACTGCTTATCCCAGAAATAGTGGATTTTCCCCAAGTCCATTTAATAACGGTCTATGGACTTTTCCTTTAGGAAGCCGTCCAAACCGCCTTTACCACATTCTCTGGCAACGAATTCCAGAGTTTAATTACACGTTGAGTGAAGAAAGATTTTCTCTGATTCGTTTTAAATTTACTACATTGTAGCTTCATCGCATGCCCCCTAGTATTTTTGGAAAGCGTGAACAGACGCTTCACATCTACCAGTTCAACTCCACTCATTATTTTATAGACCGCTATCATATCTCCCCTCAGCTGCCTTTTCTCCAAGCTGAGGAGCCCTAGCTGCTTTAGCCTTTCCTCATAGGGGCTTATAGTCCATTTAGTTATGTTTAAACAAATGAGAGATCTGCATGAAAGGAAATATTTATTTTTATTAAAACCAATTGGCCCTGAAACATGCTCAAAACAAAATAATCCATTTGAGGTGAAGATGTGATTCCATGTGCCCCAATGAAAGGAGAGTTTAATTTTATTTCAATTTAATTTCAGTATATTCCTTCTTAGGCTTTCCAAGGCAGATTATAACACCTGTTAAGATGAACCCATCAGGAAGCAGGATATCCTCACTGAAATTTGGCCATGCATTAGTGTATTGTATAGAACAGGATAGAAAAATGAGCACAAAATACAGACTTTATTAGTGCAGTTGCCCTGGAAGCAACTCTCCCCTCCCCCTGACCCTGACATCTACTATCTTTACACCAGTGCAAAGGGAATTTCTGGTGGTGTTCTGTGTTCAAGTCTGGATGTGGGGGGGTTTCAGTTGAATTTCGTCTGTTTTGTCTATTAATTTATGGTCACCTAGTTTGTGTTTGGTAAGGGTATGTCTGTGTTTTATGTGAGTGACGGATGCCAGCAGAGTGTTTCTGTGTAAAGATCTGTGGTAATCTGGCTTGTTCAGTATTCTTAATGTTCTAGAGCCCACTGCATATTTATGGTGCTTCCTTACCTAGATATGGTCCTTGTTATGTGAGTTTTGGATTATGCCAGAATGGTAGATTTTGTTCTAGTTCTTAAGTGAATTTTTGTTCACTTTTGTATTACTTCACAATATTCTGGCAAGGTTTATATTGCTGGTGAGGATTTACAAGCCCCCAACAGAAGACATGGCAGTCGACGTTGGTGCTTCAAACCGCTAATACCAGCACCATGGGCATACTCAGTCCTCATGCATATTCAGTTCTTGCATGAAAACTGAGCATGCCTGTGACGCTGGCATCTGTGACTTGGAGCGCTGCCTTTGACTGCTGTGCTTTTCTAAACAAGGGTCGGTGGGCTAGGGATCTTCACCAGCTAAAGTCTTTAACTTTTAAAGTTCATGGTGGTGGTGGTGGGGGGGGGGGGGGGGGGATGGAGAAGGGAAGAGGAAATGCATGCCCACCCAACCTATCCACTGGCCCACCCAAAAATTGCATTCTGGCTACATCACTAGTTGAAAGGTCCATCTGGGTAAAATTTCTTTCATTAATGACTGACAAAAAATATATATACCCCCTTAGAAGAGGATTTTATCATTTCATATTGATGTGTTTGCTTCTTGCAATAATGTTTTCTGTCTTTGTCTTTGCAGCGGTGTGTCAACCTGCATGCAAGCATGGAGAATGTGTTGGACCAAACAAGTGCAAATGTAATCCTGGATACACTGGAAAAACTTGTAACCAAGGTAGGAAAAGTCTGAGCAAAAATGGGGTCTTTTTGCAGGTGGAAGGAAGAATCACTGCATAGTGCACTCACAGTGAGAATATCACTAGGGTAATGCTGAGTCAGATGGTAATCTATACAGCTATGTGGATAAATTATTCATGTATTTCTTTATGCATATTTTGAGCCAAGCTTTCAAGTCTGACCATTGAAAACATTGTCCTAACTTTGTACAAATAACCTAACTGTATAAACTAAGGTCTACTGTGTAATACAGATAAGTTTTTGGAGAGCAACTGAATATTGCCACTCTCTGAATGACTTCTGGAGCTACCATGTCACTTGCTCTAGTCCCTCCCAGTCCCTCTTTAGATGGATAACTCTGGCCAGAATATCTGAAGGTGTTCTCCCACTTGTGCTTTGACCACTTCCTGTTGGGAATTTGTGAAGCTTTCTATGAGATCATTTTTTTCTGGTTCATTACACTGCAATTAGAAGCAGGGGCTTAGCCAGACCTTACGGTGGGAGGGGGCCAGAGCCCGAGGTTGGGGGCACATTTTGAGTGCCGCTCCACCGGCACCCCCCACGCCATGCCTCACGCCTTCTCACACACCCCTCGCCTCTTCACACCCCCTCTCGCCTCGCAAATACCTTTGTTGACGGGGGACCCAACCCCCGCCATCCGAAGCCTTCTTCAGCGCCGTTTCTGGTGCAGCCGCGTTCCTGCCCTGCTCTTCTTGCTCCTCTTGTCCTGTGCACACTGACGCTCAGTGTGCACAGGACATGAGGAGCAAAAAGAGCAGGGCAGGAACGCGGCTGTGCCAGAGACAGCGCTGAAGAAGGCCGGCTGGCGGGGGTTGGGGACCCCGCCAGCCAAACCAGGGGCCCAGGCCCCTGTGGCCCCCCATAGCTACTCCCCTGATTAGAAGATATTGACTACTAAATTGACCCCTGACACAGGCATTTTGCCAAAACATGGATCATTTTGGGTCTTTTAATAACATTTTTACGCCTACACAACCTTGAAGGTCCTTTGTGCTTTTTTCATTGTTGGATTGTTCTCCTGTGCCTTGCATTCCCTCTCTTTTGCCTGCTCTACATGCCATTCTGTAACAATGGGCACCTAAATTGGATTGTGTGTAACTCAAAAGGAGGCATGGCTATGGAAGGGGCATGGACAGCCAAGGAGAGATGGGCGCCCTTGGCCGATAATCGAAAAAAGAAAGGCATTTTTAGCACGAATTTGGGTCACTTTTTTTGGACCTGTTTTTTTCATGAACAAGTCCCAAAAAGTGCCCTAAATGACCAGATGACCACCGGAGGGAATCGGGAATGACCACCCCTGACTCCCCCAGTGGTCACTAACCCCCTCCCACCAAAAAAACCCCAACTTTAACAACTTTTTTTCCAGCCTATATGCCAGCCTCAAATGCATACCCAGCTCCATCACAGCAGTATGCAGGTCCCTGGAACAGTTGTTAGTGGGTGCAGTGGACATCAGCCAGGTGGACCCAGGCCCATCCCCCCTACCTGTTACACTTGTGGTGGTAAATGGGAGCGCTCCAAACCGCCCCCAAAACCCACTGTACCCACATCTAGGTGCCCCCCTTCAGCCATAAGTACTATTGTAATGGTGTAGAGTTGTGGGCAGTGGGTTTTAGGGGGGATTTGGGGGGCTCAGCACCCAAGGGAAGGGAGCTATGGACTTGGGAGGTATTTTACTTTTTTTTTTTTAATTGTTACAAGTGCCCCCTAGGGTGCCCGGTTGGTGTCCTGGCATGTGAAGGGGACCAGTGCACTACAAATCCTGGCCCCTCCCACAACCAAATGCCTTGGATTTGTTCATTTTTGAGCTGGGCGCCTTCGGTTTCCATTATTGCTGAAAAACGATACCGCCCTCAAATCCGCAGAAATCCGATGCATTTCCCCGACAGAAACCGTATTATCGAAAAAAAGATGGCTGCCCATTTTTTCAAAAATACGGTCTGTCCCGCCCTTTCACGTACCCGTTCTCGGAGATAGACACCCATGGAGATGGGTGTTCACGTTCGATTATGCCCCTCTATATTAAATACCTGTCAAGGGAACTAAGCACACATTAGCCTAATCCTGAATGACACTGTTGCTGTGTGTGAGCTTTGCACTGCATTTCATTCGGAGGAACATATCACACAAAATTTTGGAAAGCAACAGCCTTTTGAAATTAGTCTGTTGAAGCCTCCTTTGTCATTGGTGTGACCTCTGACGCAGGTGCGGCAGCACCGAAACATGGCCCGTGTCGGGTCTTTCTTCAATCAAAGTTCACTATTAAAGGATTTTTTAATAAAAGAACTGTGTTCCCTTTTGTTTTTAAAGGCCCTTTGTGCTGTTTTTTTGCTTGGTCTTTTTCTGTACTTGGTTCCCTCTCTTTGTTACATTACAGGGATGGGGACAGAGCTTACAGGAACGTGGTGGGGACAGATCCCACGGGGACTGGGCAAAGATGAGGATAGATCCCACGGGGACGAGGTGGGGATGGGGACAGAGCCCATGGGGACAGGGACAAACTTTTGTTCCCGTGTCATTTTCTACTTTGAAGCCTGTTAATGAATTGGACTGTTTTTTTATGTTTGAGTGATGCAGACAATATTTCGATGTTTTGGAAAAACAAGCAAATATGCTGGCCACAACTAGCTAAATTTGCATGGGGGATCCTGTACATCCTGCTACCAGCACATCTTCTAAGAAGACATCTATTGCAGGAAGGACTGTGGAAGACAGGAGAGCAAGACTGAATCCTGAAATTGTTGATGACTTCTTATTCATCTACAGATTAAAAAATCATAACAGTGCTTCATAGGGCATATTTCTCCCCTCTAGGGCATACAGAATGTGTTGTATTTTGTACCCCTGGAAATTTAACAGGGTGGATTAGGATTCTTTGGGGAAGTAGACGTCAGCTATTGTTGGGGTTGGAAGAGTTAGAGGGTGGTGGTGGTGGGAAGGTTATTATAGCTACTAGTTGTTATTATTGTTTTCTATTTGTAATTTATACACAACAGTTGCACAGCATATTGTTCCTTTTCATACTTTAATAAAAAATATTTATCAAATCATAATTGTTCAAGGCTTCTGCAGATGAGAACAGAGTCAATAGGGGTAGGACAGGGATGGGGCAGGGATGGGGACAGAACCTGCGGGGACTGGGTGGGGACAGAGACATGGCCTGCGGGGACGGGGCAGGGACAGAGACAGAACCTGCGGGGAAGGGGTGTGGGGATGGAGACAGAACCCATGGGGACGGGGACAAATTTTGTCCCCATGTCATTCTCTACCTAACACCCCAAGCACTATCAGGCAGCAAGGAGATAACAGTTCAACTTGACTGATGATAAGTCATGAACCCTGAATCCGCAGTAGCCAGGAACTGATGAGGGTCAATCAGGAACTCAGACAGCAGGTAAGCGCGAGCAGGAAAAGCATGCCACAGTTTAATGAGCCTTCATCCTGTGGCAGGCTCGGAGCCAGCTGGTGGCCATTATCTTGGTTCTGTCAGATAACAGCTGGCTAGCCAACTAGCTGATAACAGCTTCAAGGAAGGGGCTCTTATACTCTCTCCTCGGGTCTTGGTGCCAGGTTGACTGGAACATGAGGTCAGGATGTTCTTGTTCTGTCCCAAGTACAGTAAACAAAATTTCTTGTTGTAACCAGTTGCTTTGCCTTTGTCCAAACTGCATGTCTCCGCATTGTCCTAGAGGCCTTTCAGAGTACCAGGCCTCTGCATGAGAAATGACAATGTCCAAGTCTATAAAAGTCAGGTTCACAATGTAGAATAGTGCTTCATGGTAGTGTTTTATGCAGGGTTTTGTCCCTACACGTCTACTTTTCTTTATAGAATAGGCTGCTGTGAAATGCCCTCCAGGTGCTTCCTGCAGCTTAAAATGGCTAACTATGGTCATTTTGGGATCTGCGTGCACACACCATGCACTACAAAATATTTTAGCGCAGAAGGGGTATTTCTGGGGTGGAGAGTGGGTGTTTTTGTGCTAATCAATTAGCACATCTACATCAACTGATTAGCGCAGGATTAACGCATGAGCCCTTACCGCCTACAAAATAGATGGTAGTAAGAGCTTACACGCTAATTTTTGTAATGACCGCGTACTCATGAAAACATAAGCGTATGGCCATTAATTAAAAACATGGAAAATTTGCCGGTTTACTACTGTGGTAAAAATGGCCTTAGCGTGCGGGAAAAACCCATGAAAGGGCATGCTAAGGTCACTTTCTACTGCAGCTTAGTAAAAGGACCCCATAATAAATACATTTTTAAAAATCGAGTTAGGCACATACTTTCAGTAACCATAAATAAACTCCTAAATTAGATTCCTGAATTTAGGTGCTCAGTTGTTTTTGAATATTGCTCTCTTAAAGAGACATTTACTAATAGCGCTTGCTAAAAACCATTACTGTATGTTACCTACTGCAGGGCCTATTGAATAAAATCAGTGCTGAGATAGACAACGCACAAAAATGGCTTTAGTGAGCACCTGCTTCATGTTTTTTGACATCTTTTGATCATAGATTTCTGGTCCTTCTGCCACTTTCAAAGTTCTTTGAAGAAATTCTTAAGTGACCCTTTCCCTTTCATCCATTTCTGCATCATCTGTTTTACTTACTTTTCCTCATTCCTCCTCATATACAAAGAAAACAGAATAAGATGCAGTCTAATGATCAGAGCACTAAACCAAGAGGAGAAATCCTGAGAGACGAGTTCAGAGATTCTTTACTAATTCCTGATTGGGCTATTGTTGTTATTGTTGTGTGTGTTTTTTTTTTTTTTACAGCATCAATATCGTTGCTTTTTCTCTCCTTACCTTCAGTTTTTGTAGTGATCAGCTGCCACAAATCTATTTCTAGGTCAGTCCACTCCACAGCAGAGCTAGAACTAAGTCTTTTGGTGCCTTTGCCCCCTCCGCTCCTTTCACTGTGATTCCCAGTTCAGTAATCCTCTTCCTTCCTGTTTCTTTCAACCTGGATGGTAGGAGGTATGAGCAATGTTGATTTGTTGACAAGTGCAAAGTGATGCATGTGGGTAAGAGGAACCCGAATTATAGCTACGTCTTGCAAGGTTCCGCGTTAGGAGTTACGGATCAAGAAAGGGATCTGGGTGTCGTCGTCGATGATACGCTGAAACCTTCTGCTCAGTGTGCTGCTGCGGCTAGGAAAGCGAATAGAATGTTGGGTGTTATTAGGAAGGGTATGGAGTCCAGGTGTGCGGATGTTATAATGCCGTTGTATCGCTCCATGGTGCGACCGCACCTGGAGTATTGTGTTCAGTACTGGTCTCCGTATCTCAAAAAAGATATAGTAGAATTGGAAAAGGTACAGCGAAGGGCGACGAAAATGATAGTGGGGATGGGACGACTTTCCTATGAAGAGAGGCTGAGAAGGCTAGGGCTTTTCAGCTTGGAGAAGAGACGGCTGAGGGGAGATATGATAGAAGTGTATAAAATAATGAGTGGAATGGATCGGGTGGATGTGAAGCGACTGTTCACGCTATCCAAAAATACTAGGACTAGAGGGCATGAGTTGAAGCTACAGTGTGGTAAATTTAAAACAAATTGGAGAAACGTTTTCTTCACCCAACGTGTAATTAGACTCTGGAATTCGTTGCCGGAGAACGTGGTACGGGCGGTTAGCTTGACGGAGTTTAAAAAGGGGTTAGATAGATTCCTAAAGGACAAGTCCATAGACCGCTATTAAATGGACTTGGAAAAATTCCGCATTTTTAGGTATAACTTGTCTGGAATGTTTTTACGTTTGGGGAGCGTGCCAGGTGCCCTTGACCTGGATTGGCCACTGTCGGTGACAGGATGCTGGGCTAGATGGACCTTTGGTCTTTCCCAGTATGGCACTACTTATGTACTTATGTACTTATATGTTTGATATACTTATAACTCATATTGATTGCAAATTATGCTCCAAGTGAGGAGAAGCAGTTTAAGTAACAATAGTATACGTGATTCATTAGTGCAGATTAAAACACAAATAATCAATATAAAGACATATACAAATAAAATACAAAAATTATGGGGCCCTATTACAGATTGGCGGTAAGCCAAATGTGACCACCGGTGGTAGTCCCATCCCAAGCGTGCGCCATTTTCGGGGGGAAAAGAAACCCCCCCTGGAAATGGGCTTCTGTAACTAAATAAATATAGCAGCTACACATATAATTTAAAGTCTGCCCAAACTACACCCAGAACTGACTCCTTCAGACCTGTATTGGCCAGATACATGTATGTATAAGCAGCATCTCTCCTAAAAGTGCTACTTGAGGGAGTAATATTAGAAAAGACGTTTCATGCATAAAAACATAGGGACCCGTTTACAAAGCAGCGTTAATCTGGAACTACCGCCGGTCCAACGCGGGCGTTGGCAATAGTTCCACCCCCAGCAGGTGGCATTTCCGGTGCTAGCGGAAATATTTGAAAAATATTTCCAAAGGGGGTTACCCAGTGGTAATCTGGCAGCGCCGCGTGCTGGCTGGTTACCACCGGATTAGATATAAACAAACAAGACCTTCCACGTGATGAAAATGTAATTGAATGCACTTATGTTAAACTACTGCATATACCGGGGAAAAGAACTGCATGTAACGAAGGAAAAAACGGCCTCACAGAGCTCCTAGATTAATATAAACTCCTGGAGCTTAAACGGATCATGAATGATCTGTTCATCATTGGCCCAAAAAAACCTTCAAACTTAATATGAAGTCACTTAATTGCTGCAATCACGTTAATTGCTACACGACTTTCATTCAACACTACTGTGTCAGCAGTTTCAACGATCTATATGCATAGAAGAATTTCTCCAAACTGAAAGAACACTTATCTTTCAGCTGCACTTGCTACCGACACTTGCAACTTCTGCTGCTGGAACTGGTCTCCAGTGGCGTTCCTGGCCGATGCGCCCCCTCCCCCGGGTGCAGCGCCCCCCCCCTGCTAGATGACACTCCCCCCCCTCCGGCGAAATGACCCCCCCCTGGGTGCATGCCGCTGGGGGGGGGGGGGTGCCGCGGCACGCGCCTGCTCCTCCGAGTTCGCTAAACTTCGTTTGTTCGCTGCAGCTCCCTCTGCCCCGGAACAGGAAGTAACCTGTTCCGGGGCAGAGGGAGCTGCAGCGAATGAACGAAGTTTAGCGAATTCGGAGGAGCAGGCGCGCGCCGCAGCACCCCCCCAGCGGCGTGCACCCGGGGTGGACCGCCCCCACCGCCCCCCCCTTGGTACACCACTGCTGGTCTCTTCTCCCCCTCGCCCCAAGGAGAAACCAGTTCCAGCAGCAGAAGTTGCAAGTGTCGGTAGCAAGTGCAGCTGAAAGATAAGTGTTCTTTCAGTTTGGAGAAATTCTTCTATGCATATAGATCGTTGAAACTGCTGACACAGTAGTGTTGAATGAAAGTCGTGTAGCAATTAACGTGATTGCAGCAATTAAGTGACTTCATATTAAGTTTGAAGGTTTTTTTGGGCCAATGATGAACAGATCATTTATGATCCGTTTAAGCTCCAGGAGTTTATATTAATCTAGGAGCTCTGTGAGGCCGTTTTTTCCTTCGTTACATGCAGTTCTTTTCCCCGGTATATGCAGTAGTTTAACATAAGTGCATTCAATTACATTTTCATCACGTGGAAGGTCTTGTTTGTTTATATCTAAGCAATTGTGTTTTACCACTGGATTAGCACAGGATCCCTTACCACCACCTCAATGGGCCACATTGCCACATAGTAAGTGAAATCTTACCGCGTGGCCATTTCTTTTTTTCGGTCTTTTTACCTACTGCGGTAAAAAGGGTCTCGTCATTCAGCAAAAACAGCCTCCACCGCTAGCGCAGGGCCTCTTCTACCAGTAAAAGGACCCCATAACGCCTTAGAAATATTGTTAATATAAAAATACAGGTTTGTATATTCTCTACTAGCTACATTTTTATATATGGATATATTTATTTATTGCAAAAACTTCCTCTACAATGAATATAAAAGCACTGTGCAGTGGTTTTATGTTATACTGTACCTGCTGTACACCGCCTTGGGTGAATCTTTTCATAAAGGCGGTTAATAAATCCCAAAAAATAAATAAAAGAGCTTTTAAAATTTATCTCAATCGTAAATGCAGTGCAAGTAGGTGTGTGTTTTTACAAAACTCACATATATATGTGTTCAGGGACAGAGTCTGGTACAGCACAGGCACAGAGCACAGTTTACATGCACATGTACACAAATATTTTACACGCAAACATTTTTGCCTGCTCCCACGCAAATGTCTGCAGCTTCAGTTTTTGCCACTTTGCCCTAGTATTTTATAAAGACAAATAGGTGCTTAAGGTCATTAATTTAGAAACATATCCATGTGTAAATAACAACATTTGTGTATATTCCACAGATGTGTATATACTGATTTCAGAAAATTACAATTTGTATGTGGAGATCCACATCACACAGACATTTCAAGGATTAATGGGATTAAAGTCTACATCTGTATTCCACATTTTACAAAGGAAATATGGACTAGGTTCGGTAAATGGCGGCCAAATTTGGGCCCCCAAAAGATTCACACTGAGCGCTTTTCTGTAAATGATGCTTTGTTATTGGGTGCCGTTTAGAGAATAGTGTATAGTGCCAGAATGGAGGATTTACACCAACTGAAACCTGGTGTAAATCCTTGCACATACACTAGGCATGGATACCTTGAATTCTATGATACTGCACACATCTTAAGTGACTACCTCTGACCCGCCCATGTCCCTTCCATGGCCACATCCCCTTTTCAGTTGCATTCTAAAGAATTTGCATGTGCATCTTTATAGAATAGCGCTTAACAAGATGCCTGAGCAAATCCAAATTGTTACCAACTAACAATAATTGATAGCACCCAATTATTGGTTCTAACAGGCTCGTTACTCAATTAAATTGTGTGCTCAAATTTGCACGCACAATTTTGAGTGCCATATACAGAATCCGGGGGGGGGGGGGGGGTGTTAAGGGAAAAAGATCCACATTGGGTTTTACACCATCTCAAAGGGACGCGTAGATGTTTTAAAAAGTGCTTGTTTTGGCAAGGCCTTTATGCGAGGGATTAAGGGAGTCATTCTCCTTAATCCCAAGTAGTTCATTTCCACCTCATAAATGAAACCAAGTTAAAATTGCAGCCTCTCAACTTCACTGGCAGCAGTTACATGTGCAAGTTTGTAAAATGGGGCAGCCGCACGTATGTCGACAACTCCATGTGGAAGCTGCTAGATTTGTGCCGTTCATAATGTTAATATGTATCTTAGTAAAATGGCTGTGCCTGCTCCAGGTGCAATTCTACAGGTATTTTAGGAAAGCCTCTCAATTGGCAGATCCTTTCTCAAAATATCAGTGACCTCAAATCTGATCTCTATGATCTCTGTGAAATGGATCTCTAAGTGGCTTCATGAAATAGGCCTGAAAAAGATCCCCATCTGAGATCTGATTTAATATTACCCTTCACATGTGTATACTGATTTATACATGTTGTGTAGATGTTGCTTCCAAAATTGTCTCTGAATTATAAGAGACAATTAAAGTCCATTCATTCTCATTTTCATTCATCAGTCAGCTTATAGTTTCTGTAAGGTAATATCTGGCTAAACCCTTCCTCCAGTATCTTAGCTTGTGTCACACAACCCACAACCTGGGGGACTTTGAACCTAATGATGTGGCCGTCCCTTTACGACTAATGTGTTAGTTCAGTGCTTGTCTTATTACTGCTGCTGAGTTTTATATGTCCTGAATGGGGTTTTTAGCACTGTATGGGAATTGCAATGATAAGGATTTAAATTTGCTTCTGAAGACCAGGATGTATGGATGACATTTCTCACAGACTCCTGTCTAGGGCTTACTGAAAAAGGAGAAGGGTGGCACCACAGAAAAACTATACTGACATATTTATTTGTGCAGCAGTTCCGGATTCTCCAGTGCTCCCTAATCCCCTTTCTGTCAGTTTGGTTTCAAATACAGAGGGCTTTTGTTTCTTTAAGACACTTTCTCTGGTGTTTTTTTTTTTATTTATTTTAATTCTTGCCTGACAAGGTTTTTAACTTGTTTTCTGTTCCCCTTTTCTCTTCCTAGCCCTTTTCTTTATAGATCTCCCTTCCCCCTCTGACCATCTCTACTGTAGAGTAAGCTCGTTATAACAAATAGAACTCTTTGAATGCCGTATGTCTTCCTCTCTGCACCACTTCTTAATCATGCACTACTTACTCAGCGCCTCAGGTTAAGAGGTTGAATTATGCTGAGCACCAGCAACATTAAGCGCTTCATTGCATATGGTCCGGGACAGTACTCACCTTGTTTGGATCCAGTGCCTCTGCATCACCAGTCTACATCTTGTGTTTGCTTTTGCAAATCAAGAGATTAGATGAGGATTTCTCAGACCAGAGTATGAGAACATAAGAGCATAAGCATTGCCATTCTGGGACAGACTGAAGGTCCTTCAGGCCCAGTATCCTGTTTCCAACAGTGGCTAATCCAGGTCACAAGTACCTGGCAAGATCCCAAAACAGATTTTATGTTGCATATCCTAGAAATAGCAGTAGATGTTTCCAAGTCCATCTTAATAATGGCTTATGGACTTTTCTTTTCGGAATTTAACCAAACCTTTTTTTAAAAACTGCTAAGCTAACTGTTTTTACCACATTTTCTGACAACAAATTCCAGAGTTTAATTACACATCAAGTGAAAAAAAATTTTCTCTGGATTGTTTTAAATATAATACTTAATAGCTTCATTGTGTTCCCCCCTCCCACAAGTCCTAATATTTTTAGAAAGAGTAAACAAGTGATTCACGTCTACCCATTCCACCCCACTCACTATTTCATAGACCTCTATCATATCTCCCCTCAGCCGCCTTTTCTCCAAGCTGAAGAGCCCTAGCCATTTTAGCCTTTCTTCATAGAGAAGTCATCCCATCCCATCCCCTTTATCATTTTTGTCACCCTTCTCTGTATATTTTCTAATTCCGCTATATCTTTTTTGAAATGGGGTGACTGAAATTGCACACAGTATTCTAGGTGTAGTCGCACTGTGGAGTGATACAAAAACATTATAATGTCCTCATTTTTGTTTTCCATCCCTTCCTTTCCTAATAATTCCTAACATTCTATTTGCTTAGCCACTGCTGCACACTGAGCAGAGGGTGTCAATGTATCATCAACGATGACACCTAGATCCTTTTCCTGGGTGGTGACTCCTAATGTGGAACCTTGCATC
Organism: Microcaecilia unicolor; assembly: GCF_901765095.1. Classification (NCBI taxonomy): domain Eukaryota; kingdom Metazoa; phylum Chordata; class Amphibia; order Gymnophiona; family Siphonopidae; genus Microcaecilia; species Microcaecilia unicolor. Next base: position 428,740,007 of record NC_044032.1, read on the forward strand.
ACATAGCTGTAGTTTGGGTTCCTCTTTCCCTTATGAATCACTTTGCACTTGCTCACATTAAACATCATCAGTTGTTTCATGCTCAGTCTCCCAGTCTTGTAAAATCCTCTTGCAATTTTTCATAATCCTCTTGCAATTTAACAACTTTGAATAACTTGGTGTCGCCAGCAAATTTAATTACCTCACTAATTATTCCCATCTCTAGATCATTTATAAATATGTTAAAAAGCAGTGGTCCTAGCACAGACCCCTAGAGAACCCCACTATCTACCCCTTCTGCATTGAGAATACTGACCATTTAACACTACTCTGTTTTCTGTCTTTTAACCAGTTTTTAATCCACAGTAAAACACTACCTCCTATCCCATGACATTCTGATTTTCTCAGGAGTCTTTCATGTGGTACTTTGTCAAATGCCTTTTGAAAATCCAGATGTACAATATCGACCAGCTCACCTTTATCCACATGTTTATTCACCCCTTCAACGAAATGTAATAGATTAGCGAGGCAAGATTTCCCTTCACTAAATCCATGGCTTTGTCTCATTAATCCATGCTTATGTATATGCTCTGTAATTTTGTTCTTTATAATAGTCTCTACCATTTTGCCCAGCATAGACGTCAGACTCACCGGTCTGTAATTTCCCAGATCACCTCTGGAACCCTTTTTTTAATTTGCATTACATTGGCCACCTTCCAATCTTCCAGTACCATGCTTGATTTTAAAGATAAATTACATATTAGAATAGCTCTGCAAGTTCATTTTTCAATTCTATCAGTACTCTGAGATGTATACCATCTGGTTCAGGAGATTTGCTACTCTTCAGTTTGCCAAATTGCCCCATTACATCTTCCAGTTTTACAGAGATTTGTTTCAGTTTCTATGACTCTTCAGCATTGAATACCATTTCTGGCACTGGTATCTCTTCCATATCTTCCTCAGTGAAGACCGAAGCAAAGGATTCATATAGTTTCTCCACTTTGGCCTTATCTTCCTTGAGTACCCCTTTTACCCATCAGCCATCTAGCGGTGCAACTGATTCTTTTACCAGCTTCTTGCTTCTAATATGCCTATTTTTGCTTCCAACACAATCTTCTTTTCAAGGCTCTCTTTGCCTTCCTTATTAGTGCTTTGCATTTGACCTGCCATTCCTTATGCTGTTTCCTACTATTTAAATTTGGATCCTTCTTACATTTCCTGAGGACTTACTTTTAGCTCTAGTAGCTTCCTTCTCCTCACTTTTTAACTGTGCTGGCTGTCATTTGGCCCTCTTTCTTCCTTTTGTTTTAAATCATCTTTATTGAAACAAATATAAAAATTCCAACAATAAACTAGCACAGGTTTTCTTTAACTTCTTAGAATCCAAGGAATAGTACATATTCTTCTCTCCCCCCCCCCCTCCCGAAAAAAAAAAAAAAACACTGTAAAATACACCTCACCTACAATTATAATTCTAAACCGGATTTGACAACTTAAGAGTTTAAGATTTTTCCCTGAGCCATGGGGGTCAAGGAAAACCAGAACAGTTCCTACAATGTGCAGAATTAGTGCCCTCGCATTGAGTCAAAGTCTGTTAATTCACAACGCTCCAGAGATGTTTTCAGAATCATTAAAGAGCACCATTGTGCCAGGCTGGGAGGTTCCACTTGAAGCCATTTCTGAAGAAAACATTTTATACCAGATAGCATGGTGCACTGCAAAAATCCAAGATAGCCGCATGGTGGAGGCTATGCCACGTCAAATACAAATAGAGATCACGGTTGCGGCATCCACCATGAGTTCCAGAGCTGAGAGATTTGTTTGTCCGTGTTACTTTCCTCCTTTTTTAACGCATGGAATACGTCTGGTCTGGGCTTCAAGGATGGTAATAGCATCCACGGCTGATGTCAATTTTTGGCCTTTGCAACTGCTACTCTAAGGTTTTATTTTTACCATTCTCTTCATTTTATCATAGCCTTCTTTTGGAAAGTTAAATGCCAGTCTGGATTGCGGAGCATCCAAAATGAATATGCATGAGAGAGATTTGCATTCGCTTCTTTCATTTTATGCAAATCTATCTCACCCATGTTCATTGTGGATATTCTGAAAATCTGACTAACGGTGTTCTGAGGACTGGGTTTAGATGCATGATATCTATACTTTTCTGAGACCAAATAATAATGGTTCCAGAGCATATATAATTTTATTTTTAAATCTCTGTGGGGGATGCTTCAATTGCATATGACAGCAGAGTATTCCAAGATTGTAATGTTCAGCCTGTAGAATATTTCCTTGGATTGTGAAGTCAGTTTTTCCTCCTTCAAAGTCAGGGGATCGTTTTTCCCTCAGTAAAGGGACTGCAGTGCAATAACCTCATATCAGAGACGACAGAAGAACATACAGACTAGGATTTTGCTTTTCTTCCTGCATTTTACTCGCTGTACGTACAAGAGCCTCTGTTTTTGCCTTTAATAGAACTGACTCATTTGTGATTTTATTTTTCCTATCCAATATATAAACTCCAGCTCTGTATCCTTCTTAAAACACCACTTATGAATAGTATAAATAAACTAGGAGGAAAAAGACTCAGATCCCCACTGCCAGTTATTTAAACTAAAATTTCTTCAGGTGGTCAGATTTGTACGGGGTACCAGTTACCTCATCAGCATAAAGAGTCTCCGGTTCTTGAATCATTAAAACTTTTCATAGTCATGCAATCTGTTTGGAGACCCTATTTAAGGTGATAACAATTTCAAAAGACAAATATGTGAAAATATGAACTTAGCTTTCCGTGTTCAAGCTTCCGACACACTGACCCTGACCAGGGTTCGCTGTTTCACAGTGCTCACTCATGTCAGTATTTTCTTAGCCATATGTACCCGTACAAATCTGACCACCCGAAGGAAATTTAGTTGAAATAATTGGCTGTGGTGGGGATCTAAGGCTTTTTCCTCCTGGTTTATTCATACTCTTCATAGGTGGTGTTTTAAAAGGTATACAGAGCTGGATAGAACATTAGAAAGAGTTTATTTATTGGACTGATTTTTGTCTCTTTCTCTCTTTTTGGAATACCTAAAAAGTTTATTTTTCCTATGCCATTGTTAGGTAGATTTAATGGGATGTGTTCTGGTTGTTTCACCCTGTAGCAGATGAATTCCATCTACCCCTATAAAATGGAATGGAGCTGCTTCAAACACTTACTAGCCTGTGGTACATGAGGCAACATGCTGCACAGGGTTGCTGTGAAAGTGAGCGTCCCTGTCAGAAAACCAACTTGCCAGGAGGCAAAAGGAAGCAGCAGGTTCTCTCTTGTTGTGTTTAGGAATATTACTGTTCTGGGTCAGCTCCGAGCTCTGCTTTTTCTCTCTTTAAGCGCACTGTGTAAAGCCTGGAGTGACAGTTAAAATGCAGCGATAGCGTGATCAGTTGCTGAAGGAAGGATTCAGTGTTTCTCACTTGTCTTCTGTGCCTTCTCCCTCCCTCTAAAGATGAACGCCTGCACACAGCCTCAGCAGACCTGCACGGTGACCTGCCTGTTTTCCGCCCAGCGGATCATCCCACCACAGGTTTGCCTTCAAGGGGTGAGAATGTCCTTTCTTTATTCTCAGGTGGTGCTCTCCATCCACCTGCATGGCTTCAATGACAGCCATAAAAACCTCTCACCAGTGTGCTGGACATATTTGTGGCAATTCTATAAACTGGTGCCTCAGTTTAGGTTCCCCAATTCTCTGTATAACAGCATCCTGGCAGGACCAGTTTTACACATGGAGGGGGCCCCTGTTCCCCCTCCCCCCCAATCTCCCCACCTGCATTGTTTACTACAGTTTCCTACTCCCCACCACAGTCCATCTCCCCAC